>NC_089588.1:48354247-48722135 GCF_019320115.1 Miscanthus floridulus
CTCCGTCCCTTCTCCATCCCCTTGGGTAACCCGCTCGGGTTCGCCATCTTCTTGCGGACCCAGCGCTCACGCCTGTTTGCCCAGTCGTGGTCGGCAACGGCCGCCGGCCCGCTAGCAGCGGCCGCACCGCCGTGGCGTCTGGAACGCCGGCGTGGCGTGGCGTCTCACCTCGGCCGAGCTGAGCCAGGACGGCTTTGGGCCGGAGCCCCGAGCCGGGCTGTCGCCTTCCCCTCCGCTCGTTTGCGCAGGCCAAAAGCGGCCGTGGGCCAGTCGTTTCCATGGGCCGGCCCAGTAGTAATAGGAAAATTGTTTTCGGTTTTTCTTTTATTATTTGGGAAGAGAAATACTTTGGAAAATGTTTGTGTACTCATTTTGGCTCCAAATTTGTTGAAACAAATTTTGCTAGGTTCCTTGTCACTAGATCTACATGATAAAAATATTGCATGTTATTTTTGAGATATTTTTCTGTAGAGCTTTATTTAATCCTTGATATTGTTGATATCTTGTGAAATGTGTAGTAAAACCTATATGTATCAGAAAAATATGCTTCCAAGTTTGTTACTCTTCTTGTGTAATGTACTTCCTAGGAAAAATATATATGCATGTCCTGTAGAAAAATTGTGAGATGTAGTTAAAGTGCCTTTAATGGCTGATTTTTGTTATTTTTGCTAGAGAGCAAAATTTGTATAAAACATGCATGTGATAATTTTTGTGCAATGATTATTTACTGTATAGGACATAGGAAAAATATTACATCTGTTGTTTGACACTTTTCATAAAACAAAGTATTTTCATGTTCATAATTATGCCATAGCTTGTTATTTTTGTGTAGGCTACTCCACTTATTCAAATGTCATAAAAATTTAATGGTAGACTACTTAGGGTAGTACTATGCTATGATATTTTTCTAAGATTTTCTAAGCTATAAAAATAGATGTTGCTATTCAAACCTATTATTAATTAGGGTTTAATCAAATGTTGCTTTATGTATGATTAAGAAATTAGTGAAGCTTTGGTGTATCTTTGAAGCATTTAATGAGATGTGTTGACTTAGCATATTAGTAGTAGAAGAGAATGCAGTAGATGACATGTGCTTGTAGTATATGTTCTTGGATGATGTTGACTACCTTGCATTCAAGCATATCCATTGTGTTCATTTCATCCGATGCACCTTTTGCATAAGCACTTACGCACCTGCATCATACAGGATCGCAAACCGAGAGCCTAGTCGTCATACCTGAGGAGCCCGAGGAGCAGCTCGAGGTGCAGCCGCAGGAAGTGACCGAAGTAGACGAGGAGGACGTTGAGGAACTTCTAGAGTGCCCCAATCACCGCCCGAGCTCCTTCGAGAGAGGCATGTCCCGGAGCATTTTTCTCCCCAGTTTGCAATTATTAATTAAATGCTTTACTTTAAATTGATGCATTACGTTCAGGAGTTGTTTGCAACCGTTGCTGCATTATACCTTGTCTACCTTTGTTATACTATATCCTTGTTACCCTGGTATCCGCAGTCGAGTCAATGCTTAGCTGGCTTAGACTGGTAGAAGTCGAGTGATTTCCTATCACCTACGAGCTATAGGTGGTTACCTGGATCTGCTTGGAGAATTATGTAGTCATGGTATAACTAAGTGTTAATTTGAAGTTGAGACCGGACGGAGACTTACAGAGTTTTGGACTGTAGTGCTTTCCGTCTGTGTCGATTAAGGACCGACCGTTGTTGGGCCTCAGGTCATGTTGAACGCATGCCTTATATTTAGCTGCCCGAATAAAGTACCTTTCGACCACGAAGCTGGGAGATTGTTCGGGCCGAGTAGATTGCCCGCAGCGCACTGTGCCGGAGCAGGTGTGGTAGGACATGGGGGCGCGATGATAAGACCAAAGGGCAGTCGGTCGGCCCCCGGGTACATGTGGTTCCTGGCAAACTCGAGATTTTTTCTGGATAGTTGACTCGGTGACCGATACCTCACTTTAGCGGGTGAGTGAGGTTTGTGTAAGGAATAAATCACCAGCTGGTTAGGAATCGATTCGAATCGCCATCGCTCCTAGATAGTGAGCACTTGACTTGAGTGACTTCATCGTAGTAATGTTGATGGAACACTTGGACAGTTACAATGAATATGACATTATGGAAGTTGTTAATGATCATTGGTCATCATTATTTGCTTAATCACATGCTTGCTCTAGTATAGGTGCAAATGTAGTCGACAGGTTAATAATAATTAACTTGACAATAATGCTTTTGGAAAGGTTCTTGAAATGCTAAAAATGCCTCTTTTTGCAAATGAGTCAGCTACCCTACTATAAAGCCCTTCATAATCCTTGGTGTCACTTTATTTTCGGTTATGTCGGGTAAGTCTTGCTGAGTACCTTCTCGTACTCAGGGTTTTATTCCCACTTGTTGTAGATGGGCAGATGTATTACGGCTACTGTATCAACTGCCTTTATCCTGCGATGGGTGATGCTTAGGACCATGGGCATGGTCATTCCTTACGTCTTGTCTGATGCTTTTGTTAGAGATGATCATTAGCTGGCACTGTATTTGAACTCCGTGTGAGTGCGTGTGGTTTTAAACAAATGGCTTCCGCTACTTCTATTTGAACTCGTTTTGTAATAACTATGTTTAAACTCTGATGTATCTGAGATGCGAACTTTTATGTAATATGTGAAGGTGACCGCTAAACTTATTACAATCTTGGCTAGTATGTGAGTTGGTTTGAAATCCTTCGTGATTTCACGGACTACCGGGTTATACGGGCTTAAGTTTGCTAAATCGTCTGCTCTGGCGGATGATTTTCTTACTTAATTTCGTATAATTGGTCGGTTCTGTTACAGCAGTGTCTGGTCACTGCGCCACCAGCGTCCGGTCACTCTGTGAACCCCTATCTTTTCTGTATAGGGCGCCGGTGGCACCGTCGGACTGCCCGCGCTCTACGGGCGGACACTCCACCGGTGAAGTTTCTAACCCTTGCTCAAATGTGCCAATCACCAAGTGTATCACTTTGTGCACATGTGTTAGCATATTTTCACAAACATTTTCAAGGGTGTTAGCACTCCACTAGATCCTAAATGCATATGCAATGAGTTAGAGCATCTAGTGGCACTTTGATAACCTCATTCCAATACGAGTTTCACCCCTCTTAATAGTACAATTATCCAACCTAAATGTGATCACACTCGCTAAGTGTCTTGATCACCGAAACAAAATGACTCCTATTATTTATACCTTTGCCTTGAGCCTTTTATTTTTTTTCTCTTTCTTCTTTTCCAAGTTCAAGCATTTGATCATCACTTTGCCATCACCATCGTCATGATCTTCGCCATTGCTTCATCACTTGGAGTAGTGCTACCTATCTCATAATCACTTTGATAAACTATGTTAGCACTTAGGGTTTCATCAATTAACCAAAACCAAACTAGAGCTTTCACCTGTGCAGTGACTGTGGCCGTTGGAAGTCCCAACGTGAGTCGGAACTCCCAATAGTCGGGAGTCCCGACCCAAGTCTGTATGATACGATTGGACTATACACGTTCTAATAAATTTGCATTTAATCTGTGTACTAGATTTGTGCCTTTTCAACATACAAAACACATGAAATGGCATGCGAGATCATGCACCGAACTAGGGTACAGAGTTCCTTCGACTAAATCTAACATGCCTTAGGTAATTAAACCAAACAACAAACATATAGATGTGCCATGTGAATAAGATAAAGTCGTCCTAATAGTGTGGCCACATAGCAAGTTGTGTTGCACCTTCTTCACAGTAGCCTCCCATTGTTGTTGTTGGTGGTGGTGGTGGCGGGGGTGACGGCAGAGACCCCTTGTTCTTGTGGTTAGGGTAGGTGCAATATGGATTATTGCAGAGTGCCTCATGTGAATCAACACCACTGTTGTTGTCGTCCTGCCCGTCGTCCTTGTAACCGCTACTAACTTCCTTTCTATATTGAAGATATGGTCCTGCAGGTAGTAGATGTACTCCGCATGCAGATAAATAGATCGAGGATCGACCCACCTAGTGAACCCACAGTTTTCTTCGGCCAAGGAAGACTGCAATAAGTATGTCATGTAAGTTGTATAGAAGAGGAACATATTGAAGAAATAAATAGTAATAGCTGCTGCCGACACATGATGCTTTGCTCACCGGCCACATCTAGGAGAGAGAGAAAGAGAGCAGCCGAGCATGGATGCTGCTTCGTGCTCCACGTCTGCTGCCACATACGCTTGGCTTCCCTCTGCCTGTGCACACTAGCCGCGCCTGCTAACTTGCAACATAAAGCATTTGCTGCAACATACGTCTGCAACATCGAGATCTACTTTTGCAATATCCAGATGAAACACTTGCAATATGAGTCTACAACAACTGAAACACGCTTGAAACATGCATATAGAGCCATAGCAAACCTATACAATATCTAGATAAAACACTTAAAACATATGTTTGAAATACCTAAAATACTTAAAACATAGGCTTGCAACATGCATATATGGTTATAGCAACATCGCAGATCTACTTTTGCAACATCCAGATGAAACACTTGAAACACAAAGTCTGAAACACCTAAAACACTTAAAACATATAACGTCGGCGGCAGCCATAGCCTACCTGGTGTAAAATTACGGTAGCCAACGAGTTCGGGTCATGGGGACATCGAGAGCAACTGCTGGGCGACCTCCTCCAGGTGGCGCGGTGCACGCTGTAGCTGCGACAGCCGAGGTGGACGGGGGGCGCGACATGGGATGCCCCACGCGATGGGGATGGTCGCGACAGAGTGGGGCTGGTGGACGGCGTGTTGCGGGCGCGGCAAACAGATGATGTGACGGACGCGGCCGCTGTGAGCGGCCAACACGGTGGAAAGCTGCCGCTGCAGTCGAGAGTGGGGATGTTCGCAGCAAGCAGATGAGTTAGGAAGACCATGAAAGTGTAGAAATATTTGAAGCAACCAGATAAGTTGGGGAGCCACAAGTCTATTGTCTGTTTGAGCCCAATCCTTGACTGTAGAATTGGGCGTCTGAATGAATGCGTCCGGATGAACATCTTACCCACAGCATTATCGTTAGGAAGATTAGAGAAGCGATGGCAAATGATTTGTGTCAATCGCAGGCTACGGTCCAGATAAGGAAGGCAAGGAAAACTGAGGAAGTTGGGTACGGAAAATACAATAGTCCCGCGATGCACAGGAAAACTGGAGGAAAAAGAAAAAAAAACGGAAAACTTGAGGAAAAAAAACCGGAAAACTTGAGGAAAAAGTAAAAAAAAGAGAATAACACAGTGGAGATGCGGGGGATCGAACCCCGTGCCTCTCGCATGCAAAGCGAGCGCTCTACCATTTGAGCTACATCCCCTCTGTTGTTTTAATCGCAAGAAAGATTTCTATCTCAACTACTATAAGGTCAAACTCATACTTTAATGCCATCGATCAACACACTTCAGAAGCCTTTGATGCTTCTGCATATATTTGATTTGAATTTGAATGCTAACTGTGTACATCTATTTCTACTATATTCAAATCACGAGCTCATTTTATTTTATATACAAGATCCCTCGCACTATACTATACAAGATCCCTCGCGCTATACTATACAAGATCCCTCGCGCTATACTATACAAATGGCTTGTGCAGAGAAATTGACAATTAATTAGAAAAGAAGAAAGAAAACTGCACATTGCATATTTTGCTATACAAAAATCAAAGCAAAAACAAGTTGTATACAGTGAGGAAGAAGTCTTGTCTAGCCATTTTTCTTGTAGATCATATCGAGGTACCATGACCATGCAGGGGCCTATTCACTCTGTTTGCTCTCTCTTCTAATTGTAAAAGATCATTAGTACTGGCGATCTGGCAGGATGGAATCACTCCAGGAAAGCATGAAATCACGTGCAACAGATGGTAAATCTGCATGAAAGCATAAGTAAATTCATCACACTTAAACCATAGAGGATGTCTTCCAATATCACAGGAATAAGCAAGCAGAATCTGAATATTTCATCAACTTACCCTGAAGAACCTCAAGGGCAACTGAAGGCATATCTATTTGATCTTCGACCAGTCTGTATACATCCACAAGCTGCGAAAGAGGAAACGAATTACAGTCATCCATTGAGCACTCAAATCAAATATATTTTACAGGAACATCCACCATTTACGGACAGAGTACCTCTTCTACGTGCAATTTGGAGTCTTCAGTGAAGGCCAGTATAAGTTGTCTCCTGATACCAGCATCGATAAGGAACATCCGTGCTCCATCTTTTATTGTTTCAGTGAGATCAAGTTTGCTCTCTAATTGTCGATTTCTTACAGCTTGCCTGACAGTTCACTGGATCAGAAAGCTTCTAGGACGAATAACATACACAGGAAAGAAAGACAGTGTTTCCAATACTCACGAACTATTCTTTTTCAGTGCAGGGTTGCTGCTCATCTTGGACACATTCTCCTTGGCAAGAACTATAAGGTTTTCTAGTCGTTTCCACTGGAATGCCCCATCTTTGAATAGCACCTGCACAGGGGAAATATGAGAAAAGTGCTAAAAACCATAACATGGTACAAACATTTGTAGTAATGCACTTGAACATGCATTTGAACCTTTCCATTTCCACAGCATAAAGTTTCCTTTTCTTTTCCATTACCGATGCTTAAATTGACAATTTGGTTCACATAGTCCTTAAGTTGTGTCAATAGGGTCTAAACAAGTTACCTGAATCAGGCGTTCACGGAGAGCAGGGTTTGGATCTGTCAATAGACGCTTTGCTATATATGGATAGGCAACCTAAATATGAAGAAACATACAAGGATGTTAGTAACCAAAGAATGCTCATTGCTGTTTTCTTTGGAGCTCAAATGGTAGCACATGCCAATACGCCATACCTCAAGAAACTTAAAATCACGCTTTAGTGTAAAGCAGATTCCTTCTTGCGTCAACAATGAACGAATAACCAAAGAAAACCTTTCTGGGATGCGGATTGGATAGTTGTACACAAGCTGATTGAACTTCCCTGTGATTTTGATTTTGATTAGATAATGAAGTATATCTTCCTCAGATATTTTTTAAAGGAGTAAGTAGCATTCACCATACAACAACTTGTATGGTTGTATCACTTTAGTCCAATAGCTTGCAAAATGTGCAAACTAGTCATGTACTATGGTCCAAATACACACGAAGGAGCATCTGTGATAAGCTGGCAATATGGAATGGAACATAAATTGGCTTTATGCACATGCCATATTCATTGCTTTTTTTCTGAAGTTTAGATCGTCTTGGTCGTGCATGATATGGAATCTGAACCATTGCATTGGAGCGGGGCGATCAGCAGTTATATATATCACATTGCTTGCAGAGAGAGGCAGGCGATCACATAGAACTTGGCACTAACTTCTCCGATGATAACTATGATGGAACCATAGCTACCCAATCTAGTTGCCAAGGAGATTCACATGACATACCCAGTGAGCATGAAGCTCAAGAATAATTCCACATTATTCCATAACACACGACCAGCCGTACGATTAGCCTCTAATACGCAAGGCTGACCCTTCTTCACCCGCCTCCTCGTATTCCCCTGCATCTTCAGCCTCGTGTGCTCTCCCGCCACCGCCCCTCCGCACCTGGATTCGATGGAGCCCATGCCGCCTCTGCTGCCGCCCTCCACCACCACCCTCCCTAAATTCAGGGAGGCTTCTCTAGAAAGGCAAGAATTCCCCTGCCTTCACTACATCCCACTGGTTTCAGTCACGCACCGCCACCTCCGCCACGGCCATCACTAATCAGTAATCCCAATCCCTTTTTCTTCTTCAGCAGTCAATTCCCCCACCACCGGCACCGCCTAACCGGCTTCTTCCACCGTCCGGCGGGCGACGTCACGCCCACTGTCTCTACTGCCACCACTGCCATCCCTCAGCCTCCCCGAAGCCCCTTTTACAGCTGGAGAACACACAACCCCTACGAGGGGGGCCGCGTGTTGTGCTTGTGCATTAATCGCACACACGCGACCAGCACAAAGGCTTTGTGTACATATATTGCTCCTTACTATTATACACTTATATCCTATTATTACAACATTCTAATTTACTATTATTCTTGAGGGATTATTACACTTCTATTGTGAATTATTAAGTTCAATTCAATATATTTCTCTATGCTATCTAGATGTTCCTGATATATTTTACTCACACCATCTCCTCATGATCCTTGCTTGGACAATTGATTCTAGAATTTGCAAAATAAATGATGAAATCACTTCCCTCCATTTATTCTCTATGTTTATTTACGTGGGAGAGAAACAAGATTAATCTATTTATTCACCGGCCTCAATTTGAATGTTTGCAACTTGCAAATGAAGTGAACTGACAATGAGACAATAAGAACAATCATGTCTTCAACTTAGGCGTTATTTGAAAAAGATTAGCAGGGATGCAGCACAAGTCAGCAGCAGCGATCAGCATCATTGTCAAAGGAATGCTATAGGAACGTTTTCGTCAAAGTAATGCAATTTTGCATTTTGGGCCTCTGTCTCATACAAATCGTACTGCCTAAATACACTTGGTAGTTATATGTGATATGCACACATGACAACTTGACAAGTTGATGTATTCATTTGCACATTTTGCAAGTTGGTGGATTAAAGTGATACAACCATACAAGTTGTTGTATGATGGATGTAATTTACTCTTTTTCAAGACATCTAATATATAACATGTTGCACTAAGCATTTCTCATTAAAAGAAGAAAAAAATACATGCACTAAGCATGGGTAAGCAAACATGCTGAAATGCGGTAAAAATAATAATTTTCACAACTCATATGACCAACTGCTAAACAAATAACATGACAGCAAATTCAGAATATGACAATTTGTGTACAGTAAAATAAAACAATGCTATGCAAATCAATATTACCAGTCACACTCCGGAAATTGAAGTCCGCCAAGCCTTTTCCAGCTGAGTTTTGCCAAATGGATTCCAGAGCTGGAATAATTGGGGCTACATCTGTTCCACTAGCAAGGAACCCAGCCTAGTGAAGTCATTTGCCATTTCAGCATAGTCTTCGTTAACAGCATGAACAACAGCATCGATTAGGATTTGTTTGTTTTGCTGCACAAAGAACAAACAATGAGAAAACATGTTAACAACTTCTGTTTCCTTGTATAATATGCAAATACGAAACAGTGCAAACATGGGTTCACAACACAGAGGGAATAACAGATTTTGCTGCAGGCTGCAGGACTACAAGTACAAAATGTATATATAGACAGGAAAGCAACAATGAAAATGTAACAAACTGTAAGTGCCAAGAATTCTACCACTACAAAAGTGCATTTTACAGACCTGGCTAAGAACGGCCACATTTCCAAAGTCGACATAAGCAATACGACCATCATGCATTGCAAAAATATTTCCAGGATGCGGATCTCCATGGAAAAGACCAAATTCAAGTAACTGACGCAAAGCAGCACTCACTCCGACTGTGAGAAAACCTTCCACATCGATTCCAGCTTCTTTTATAGCCTGCATGAGTGAATTTGAAATCAATGCTGCTACAGAATCACACTGAACTATTGCACCATTGAAATATAAACAATGATATGAATGGTCAAACCTGTGGGTCCGTACATCTAATTCCATCTATCCACTCCATCACCAGAACACGGGGACCTGAAAGCTGCTTATACACTCGAGGTATCTTGACAGTCGGATCATCCTTAAAATTTTCTAGGAAGTCCTCGATATTTGTAGCTTCCTAAAATATTGCAAACAGGAACTAAAATCAGCAGCATTCTATACACTTATCAATGAGAAAGAAATATAAAGGAATCGTTATTGAAACATAATCATTGCACTCTATGTTAAGAACATGTGAACTGTAATAGCTAATTCTATTTCGTTAAAATTGACAACAACAGTACAAAGGATGAGAAAATACTTACAAGAGTGTAATCAAGTTCTTCCAAAAGTTTCTCACCAAATTCATCAACAATAAGCTCCGCATTGCACCCTAGTTTCTGAAGACTAATCCCATTCAAAAATGAAGCCAAAGTGCGGAACAGGAAAAGATCTCGGTATATTATTGGTTCAATCCCTGGTCTCTGAACCTGAAATTGTCAATGAAATAAACCAAAAAGATAAGTATGACTTCCAGAGCACAATTTGTACAAAGAATATGATCATCAAAGGTTACAGAATATATCTATATTCATCCTTGTTTAAGGACCATAATTAGAAAAAAAAACAATGCATCTAGTTAGAAAATGAGTAAAATAAATGTAATAACAAGGAAGTAAACAGATAACAGAAACAAAATAAATATAGGAACCTTAATAGCGACATCCTCGCCAGTTTCTCTAAGTGTGGCACGGTAAACTTGGCCCAAACTAGCAGCTGCTATTGTCTCTGATGAAATTTTGCTGAACAATCTCTCTAGAGGTTGGCCAAGTTCCTCCTCAATTATGGTAAAAGCCACCTAACAAGCATTCAGCAACAAAACAAAACTTGGTTAATCACCCTGCTTTCATCTGTGCAAACTCTAATATGTGAAATCCTAAAGAGCTATTTGCAGGTACTTTCTGGTGTAAGACGATACCTGGTTAGGGACTGGAGGGACATCATCTTGCAAGATGCAAAGTTCATTCATATAATCCTCTCGAATAATATCAGGCCTGTTGGCTAGAACCTGAAGAACAGTACCCAAAGAAAGTTAGGACAATTGTAAAGCTATATGATCAATGAATTCGAATTGTGCAATCAGATGTGTCCTTTATAATGAAGATTAAATGTGATGACCTGTCCTGCTTTTATGAAAGATGGGCCCAGATCACATAAAAGATTACGGAGCTGACGAGCACGATATGGAACAATTTCTTCATCCCGTCCAACCAAAAAGTCATACACAAGATATGACCAGTAAAATCCAAGTTTCCAAACTATCTCCACTCCCCGACTCGCAAGGGACAGTATGGAACCTCTTGAATCCAAGACTCTTTTCCTGACCTAGAAATTGTAGAAAAATGAACACAGTTGAAACAATTTTTAACCAGACCAATTCTATAAACATAAAAGAATGCAGATTCCAGTACCATTTCTGGACTGTACTTTCGGAACGGAATACAGACACCACGTTCAATATCAAGTTGCTCCATTGCGCTGCTGGGTTTGTCGCTGGATATACTTTTGATAGCTGCGCCGTTGGTGCGTGGAAGTTGGGTTATGTTTTGAGATGATATTGGAGCACCGGTCAATGCGGCATTCATGACATAGAGTGCTGCTCGCCTTCTCCTTTGGGGCGCTGAGAAACTTGAATTTGCAAATCCATGGTATACCAGTCGTCGGTTGGTTGTTATTGTTTGAGACCACTGTGCTGAAGTCCAGATACAAGCTGTACAAAGCTCCATTTTTTAGCCTCAAATGCTGATATCTGGATAAGATGGCAACCTGCATCAGCAAGCTTTAATCCCACCAATATGGAGCACTATTCCAACAGTATTTCTAAATTTGTAATTGGAAAAATGAATGAGTCCTATTCAACAGAGGCCGGAAGTAGATTCATAATTATTGTATCAACTCGATGTAATGATTATGAAATTTAATAAAATCCTTCCTTTATCAGAGAAAAATGGAGATGCAACAGTACAAGCATATATAGGCCAGGATTGTTAGGGTTTGGCTTATAGAAATCAGGGCCAGCCACAGCCGCGCGTTCCAGGGCGTCACGGGCACGAGCGGCGGCGGCGGCGGCGTCCCGCTCCTGGACTGCGGCGGTTGCCTCACCTTCGGCCTCAGCGCCACGGCCAAGAGCAGCGTCGCGTGCGGCCTTGGTGGCGCGGGCACGCTCGTCCAGAGCAGCGCGCCTGGCAGCCTCCTCTTTGGCAGCGGCGGCGGTAGGAGAGGGAGGGTGGTGCCGGCCATTGGAATTGGACGCAGCCTGTGAGGGGTCCACGCCTCATGCGCGGGGGAAGCAAAGCAACGACGGCGAAGGGACGGCCAGCGAAGGGAACGGAGCAGCAGAAAGAACTCTCACCTGACTACAGAACCGGCGGCGGACGACCCCGCCCTTCCCCTGTCCTCCCACGAATTTGTTGGGACTTGGATAGTGTTGTTCCCAAAATTTTTCAAGATTTCCTATCACATCGAATTTTTAGACGCATGCATGAAGCATTAAATATAAATAAAAAATAAAACTAATTACATAGTTTAGACGAAATTCAGGAGACGAATTTTTCAAGTCTAATTAGATTATGATTGGACACTAATTGTTAAGTACCAACGAAAGTGTTATAATATCATTTCGCCAAAAATTTGGACAACTAGAGCAAACACTGCAAACTGAACGAATTGTCCTCAGTGCCGAGTCGCCGGCCGGCTGGCTCGCTGCGCGCTCTCACTTTCTTGGTTTGCGCGGGGGAAGGAAAGCCCCCTTTTTTTTCCGTTTTACTTTCTCAGAATCTCAGCTCTCTCTCTACCTCTTTCTTTGTGTGTGGTCCGGAGCAGAGGAGCGGCGGCGCGCTCGTTGCTGATGTAGACAAAGCCATGGCCGCCGCCACAGCCGGGGGGGGGGGGGGGGGGGGGGGGGGGGGGGGGGGGGGGGGCAAGGGCCTTTAGCTTTTAGGTAGTGGTGCAAATGGAATATATCACATACAAATTCAAATATTTTTATATGTGAATGCAAAGCGCATAGTTCGAATTCCCGTACTCCCGAACGTGAATACCAAATGGATAGTTCGACTTCAAATTTGGATTCAGATATTCTATTCAATTTAGTTGTCTACAAGCAGTGGCAGAGCCACGTTTGGGACCATAGAGGGTCATGGCCCCTCTTGCCAGAATCAAATTCCTAAAGTGCACATGTGACTAGCAATTTTCTTTCTAACCTTTGAAATTTTCCTTGGTTTGTGCGAATCACGGTCGCAGCTACTAGTCGGACTAGCCCTGTGTAGTAGCAACGCTCTCTGCTCTCACTGCATTGCCTATGCGTACATATATTGTTGCTTCTTTGCTTCTTAGAGTTCTTGTTACTCTGACAGGCTTCACATACTAGAAAGTGCCAGATTTAGTGGTGATTTTTTTTTTACAATTGAGATCGGTTGTTATTCTTTCGAAAGGATTTTAGACACTTTGCTAAATAATTTGCCCCAATCTATAAGTTGTGTATACCTTTGTTCACGTTGCTTGTTGTTTGGCCCCCTCTGCATTTTGCTTCTAGCTCCGCCAGTGTCGGTAAGTATTCATCCACAAGTAATTAGTAATTTTTTAAAACCCAATTCATATAGAAAACGAGAAATCAAACTACAGAAGATGGATTGGAAAACACGTGCAAACAAGAAAAGAACAAAAAGATCAAAGCTGCTAAGAATTGTGTGCGGGTATATATTCCTCTCCACCCTCCCACCTCATAGCTCTTACACACCAAGAACACTATAGGTGTGTTTGGTTCATTACTTGAACCTGCCAAAGGATGTCATAGCTCACAATGACGAAGCTTAGCCTGTGTTTGCTTGATGACCAGACCTGCCCCGCATGCCCAACTTTGCCTAGCACTTGTTAGTTCATTTTCTGCGCCATGTCTCGCCAAAAGTCTGGCGCTGATTTCAGCCGCTACAATTGTGGCGCGGACGGAAGTTGGGTGCGGCTAGCTCTGGCTTAGAGCCAAACAGACCCCTTAAGCCCCCCCTTTCTCTCTCTCTTTGTGCATCTAGTGATTGACTCCTTGATTAGCGAAAAGAATTGGTTGTGGGGTGTGTGAGAAAGCTTGTGAACTCCATTTTCTAGATCTCTGAGCACTTGTGACCTTGTCAGTTCTTTGATTTCAATTTGTTACTCTTGGATTTTGATTCGTTGCAAATCCTAGACGGCTAGGCGTAGTTCGGGAGCTCTGATCTGTGTTGAGCACCTGGAAGTTTATATTACCCATCTTCTGTAGTGAATTTGTGCACACGTTGACATTTGTGGTTGCTTTGGCAAAGAGGGTGGAAGAGACTTTCGACCTTTGTGGTCTCCTCAACAACAAGAACGTAGCTACACCTTTGTGGTATGACCGAACCTCAGATTAAGGGGGTGTTTGGGACTGCTCCGCAAACTCTGCTCCACAAACTCCACCGTGGAGCAGCTCTACAAAAACCTGGAGTTTGTGGAACAACCCTTTAGGTGCTCTCATAACTCCACCCCTTTTTTCCTTGAACAGAGTGCGTGGAGCTGAAATCGTTTAGCTAAAAAACGTGGAGCGGAGCTGAAAAATATGGAGCAGAGCAATCCCAAATACTCCCTAAATCGCGTATTCATTGTGTGTCATTGGGCGGTGCTAGAACTGGTGGCAATAGCATAGCACAAGCATAGGGAGGCAGAGAGGCGCAACACCGCATCAAGGGAGAGGACACATCGGTGACTAATGCAGAGAAGAGGTAGAGTTCGGTGGAGAATGCGCCGCAACAAGGAGGTCGGAGTGGGGAATCAGAAAAGTGCACAACAAGAGATGCCTTGTCCAGGGCCCTACTCCTCGTCCACGGCAGGACAGAAGTAGTTCTTATAGTAGCCATGATACATCATATTATCTGCAACAATGGGAAATAAACCCTGAGTACAAGAAGGTACTCAACTAGACTTATCCATCATAAACCAAAATAAAGTGACTCCAAGGATCATGCAAGGCTTTATAAGTGGAGCTAGCTTGATAACATTTTGCATAAAAAGCTTACCAATTCAAGTATATAGTTATAATTCGGTCATCAAGTTAATTATAGCTATTTATTTCTAGATTAGCAACTAACCTGTGCCAAACATGTGGTATATCATTTAGAAGCATACAGTAGTAACCATAGCCGGTGTAATAATTCCATGTTTATCATAACCCTCATATTCCATAATATAGTTACTACAATGTTGGGACTAGCCAAGTTTCTCACTGTCCGGGAGAGACGACGATTCGAATCGATTTCAACTAGCTGGGAATTTATTCCTAACACAAAGCTAGGCAAACCAGATCAACGGTCACCTTTGGTACAACTCAGATCCACATTTTGCGGGTTTGATCAGCGCCACACAATCAGGGACAACCAGCGGCCAGGACGATCAGGACTACCCTGCCCTTGAGCTCACGTCTGGCTCCCCGCACATCCTTACTACCATCCAGAGTGCGTACTCTTATAGAACAGGGCCCGAGCTGAGTTGAGCTACTCGGCTTCGCGGTCAGAATGAGTTATTCGACCAACTAAGTGAGATGCATGCGTTCAATCTTGACGGAAACGCCAACAACGGTGCGATTCTTAATCGGCACAGATGGAATCACATGAGTCAACCTACGCATAGATTCCGTCCAACCTCCAATTACATTATCCCATGGTTCTTTTCCATGATAACAAATATAGACAACCGTGCTCCGGTATCCATCTATATCTCGCAGGTGATAGGAAACCACCCGACTTCTACTGGTCTAAGCATGGCTAAGCATATATTCGATCCTGGACCTACATAGGGTTAAAGATATATTTATCTGGACAAGGTAGTTCTATGCATCAAGTGTTTCCAATTCAACTCTTATAACCTAATGCATCAAATATAAAGGACTCAAGTGAGATTTTGTAAAGCATGGGAGACTTAAAATACTCTGGGACTTACCTTTGATAAAAGAAGTTGGCATGTGGTCTGGGCACTCGGGTAAGTCTTCAAGAGTTTGCTCCTCTCCTTCTAGAGCTACGGCCTGAGGTGCCTCCTGTTGTTTCTCTTCTTCTTCGTTGAATTCCAATAGAGTGATCCCCTCGGACGATCCTATATCATGAGCATGAAATAAGATATCAGGAATACATATATAATGACATGTATAATATGATATGATATGATGAATGCATCCTCATAAGTGTTTTCAGCAGCATTGCATTATGGTGATAACAAGTTATATTTTCTTTTACTGAGTAGTAGGTGCATATCTCTTCTCTAGTAACTTAAACAAACACTTATGTAAATCATTTTCTGGACTACAAGACAACAACCACTTGTTTTGATCATAACTGAAGTTATACACATCAAAATAATATGGTTGTGGATTTTCTAGAAAGGTTATGAATTTTCCTACAACTTTCTTGGAATCATCTTAATGTGATTCAGCAGTTATCTAGGTCAAACAATTCAATCTTACAGATCTATCTAGAGAGCAAGCATTTCAGATATTAGACTTCCGACCACCATAATTCTCAAACCATAAGGCCCATGACTATGAAAATTTAACATAAGGTATATAAGTAAGTTATCTACAACTTTGTTATTAACCATCTTTACAGAAAAAATCATTATCTTTATAAAATCATCACCACAACAGAAACTACATATGCAGTCATCTAGTTGAATTATAAAGCTATAATTAACTAGTTGCCTATAAACAAATACTTCTAAGCCTCACTAACATTATCAACAGATTATATGCATCACACACACCACAGAAAGCATCAGGGTTAAGCCTAACTATTTTATTTATATTCATTTATTAATTTTCTTAGATAATAAGGTGATTTACAGAGTAAATATTTCCAGTGCTCAATAAAATTGCGAGAAAATTACAGTAGGCTACACATGACCCTAATAGTCTTTTATACAAATTCCATTCCATTTGGATATGTATATCTACTTCTATAAAAATGACAAGTTACATATGCTTATTTTAGCAAAAATAGTTTAGCATAGTAAAAAGTGTCAGGCAGCAGATTTAATATTTTTATTACTTTCCTCCTAGCATAGGAATACTGTGTAAAAATGTGCATGATCATATGTTATGTATTTTTACCCCATTTAATTTCACTAGAAACTAGCAATTAATCAAGATTAAATAGGAAGACCATATTTCAAGTATGCTTACTATAGGTTTAGTATTTTTCTTAGCTCAAGCATGTCAACAGAAGACCAACAAAATTGGAATTACAAGTTTATCACTTTTCTAGCTCAAGTTATGCATTTTACAAGATATAAACTAATTTAAAATCACTTATCTTGCTTAATTTAATTCTCCCAGAAAAATACTCTAAACAGTAGATTTCATATTTTTATAAAATAGTACAGTTCAATCTGAATCTAAAAAAAATTGGTTCACCCCATTTAGATACTCCTAGCTCTATATATAATTTTTGTAAGTTAGCAACAAAATCTGTGTAAAATAAATATAAAAAAATCAAATTTCCACTCGGACGCTGTAGTTAGGTGCACCCGGTCTATACACCTGTCGGTGCAGGACCCATGAGATACCCCATAAGGAAGGGAGAAGAACTAGCCTAACTAGGATTCTTCCCCTGTAATCTTAGTAGTAGTATTATTCTGTAATCCTACTAGAAACTCTCATTGTAAATCAACTAGGACTCTAGCCTCCTGACTATATAAAGGAGGGCAGGGCTCCTTGGATCGAGAGTTCAGAGAACAATTATACAACACGATACTTTACGATCAATCCAATGCAAAGGCTAATGTCGACTGGACGTAGGGCTATTACTCGATCAAAGATCGAGGGTCCGAACCAGGATAAATCGACTGTCTCTTGCGTAACCGTCGAGTTCTACATACGCCGAAGCCTAAACATACTGCCTCGGGGACCTCCGTGATAGGCTATCGGTGGTCAAACATTGACAGCTAGCGCGCCAGGTAGGGGCTTTTGGCGAATTGCACCTGAGAGCTCAATGGACCTCGATAACATGATCTTCTCGACGGGATCAACCTTCATCTTCGGTTCATGGATCTGCGAGGCAGGCGACGACGGCAAGCTCTAAGGCCGTCTCCTCGAAGATTCAGATCATCATCAGGACTTTTCCATTTCGGCGACAATGATAGATCAGCTTGCCGGAAGATTCACGCAGCTCGTAATGTCCAATTCAACTCGGATTCCGCGACTTCATGCATCCGATTCAAACTCGAGTTCCGCTTCCGAGACGAAGTCTTATCTGAGTTCTTTCAGAAAACCGAGTTCTTTTCTGACAAAGCTCCAGAACATGACATCAGCCTATCAAGAATACTACTCGGAGTACTCTCAGAGTACTTCAAAGAAGTCAAGTCATCTTCCGTTCAGACTCCACAACATGGCAACATCTTATCAGACATAGCCCGAAGGATCCACCTATCTCGTGCTTAGAATGCCGCTGAAGGGAGCCTAGGAAGGTCTTGTTTTAACTATAACATCTCAAGACTACATCGTTCACTGGCCAGATACCGTTCCTGAGGATGACGGCACCCAACTAGTCGATGATACGACAACAACAACTCTACCCTACCAAGAAGGAGACTCGATCTGTGATCTTGAAACCTCTACTGAAGTTATCAACAGCTCTGGCAGTACGGAAATCAACGATGATGACAGAACAACTCACGCTAGAGAAGTATTCATGATTCGCCATCCTCGATCACCATTGATCCCCCCCAGAAGTACCCGACGTTAGGTCTTCAGATGAATCCGAATCCAACATATCACCATTTATCCAGGGGCACGATGGTGAGACTAAGAGTCAGAGGCAAGCAAGAGAAAGAAAGAACAAATTGAAACAAGGATGTCAATGCCGTACTAAGCAGCAAAAGGACACTTGGATCAAATACGAGTCAGATCTAGCCGAGTACAATAGAAGAAAATCAGAGTGAGAGGTCGAAGAAGGACGAGCACTGAATACACCCTACGATAAGATCCGAGAAGCACTAGAAGAACTCAGGGTGACTTCACATTCCAATGAAAAACAAGAATAGCTTCGGGATTTCCTCCGATCAACAATCCTAAGGACGCACGACGGAAGGGCCCACTCAAGACTACCAAATAGGTCAACATCTCATGAACAGGAAGATCAAAATCAAAGGAAGTCCGCCTTCAAGAGACTCGGACCAAGCGGAAGTCATAACGGAGAAAGTAGAAGAAATCATAATAAAAAAGACCAGGTCAAACAAACAAGGAAAGCCAGAAGCAAGGCACCCACAAGGATAGCTACGCAAAACTACTCTCACAAAGACAAGAGTTGGTAAGAAGGGGGCGCTGAATTAGAATACACAAAAGCCAGAACACACGATAGATTCCCCTGTTTTGCAAACAGTCTGGCTTCAATACGACTACCTCACAAGTTCAAACCGTCCAACCACTCCAAGTACGATGGCAAGACCGAACCAAAGCAATGGCTCAGGATTTACTCACAATCGATTGAATTGGCCGGAGGAGACGATGACATCAAGACCTTGTTCTTTCCCATGGCCCTAGAAATCATGCCCCTTCAGTGGTTTGACAAATTAAATCCAGGATCAATCAGAAGTTGGGAAGACTTACAAAGAGCTTTCTGTGAAAATTTCATGGGAATTATGACACATCCAATCACCCACGCAGAGTTAAAAGGACTTAAGCAGAAAGGAGGGGAAAGTCTAAGAAATTACAATCGACGATTTAGCGAACTATGGGCTCAAGTACACGACATCACCCAACGAGAAGCAATCAAAGCTTTCTCGCACAGAATCATGGCTAGGTGGCAATTTCAAGACTTCTGCAAAAAAAACCCAAGAAACAATGAAGAATTCAGACAAACAGTGGAAAAGATGATTACTGTAGAGGAAAAAACAAGAGAAAGATTCCTGGATAGAAACAACAGAGACAACCCGGACAGGCAAATTCCTCGAAACAGCAGACATCAGGAGAGAAAGCGTGGTCCAGACAACATAGTACCAATGGCTGACAAATCAAAGAAGTTTTCAAAACCCTGAAGATATGACGACATTGAGAACATACGTTGCCCCTTGCACCCCAACGGAAAACACACCATCGGAAATTGCTACACCTTCAACGAAAGATACACAAGAAAAGATAGTAAGGGGAACAATAAAGAAGACAATTAGAAAAAAGAAGAAGACAACCATGAAAACAAAGGATTCCAAAAATCCAGGGGACAGTGGCAGTAATCTTTGCCGGAGTTCCAGATTCCAGAAGCAAACATCAACAAAAGCTAGTGTTACGAACCATCATGGCAGCAGAACCTGCTACACCAAGATATCTCAATTGGTTAGAGTACCTAATACAATTTTCAAGAGAAGACCAATGGACCAGCGTAGGAAACGCAGGCCATTACCCACTGGTTCTAGATCCAACCATTGTCGGTATGACTATTACAAAAGTACTAATCGACGGAGGAGCCGGACTCAACATCATTTTTTTAGAAACTCTAAGGAAGATGGGACTATAACTCACCGGGATGATCACACCAACAAGGACACCTTTTTATGGCATAGTACCCGGCAAGGCAGCAATGCCACTTGGACAAATCACTCTACCGATTACTTTTGGGACTCTCTCGAACTACTGCACAGAGTTCATTAAGTTTGAAGTCACGAACTTCGATTCATCATATCACGCAATCCTTGGGCGCCCAGCACTAGTGAAATTCATGGCAATACCACATTATCCGTACCTATTGCTTAAGATGCCAGGGTCTAACGATGTTCTTTCTCTTCGGAGTGATTTAAAGCGCGCATTTGACTGTGATATTCAGGCAATTCAAATTGCAGTAAAAGCACAGGCAAACGATAGAAGAAAAGAAATAGCCACTTTGCCACAGAAATAAGCCAAGAAGAACTAGAGATACCGGCTAAAAAGCCAAGCATCCTAGCACCACCAAAAGAAGCCGACGTCAAGCAAATCGACCTGGGCACCGGTGATCCCTCAAAAACGGCAACCATCAGTGCACACCTATCAGCAAAATAGGAACTTGCGCTCACCAACTTTCTTTGGGACAAGGATATCTTCGCTTGGAAGCCAGCCGATGTGCCAGGGGTCCCAAGAGAGTTGGCTGAGCACAGAATTGATATCAATGAAGGCTCCAAGCCTGTGAAGCAACGACTATGATGATTCTCTCCCAACAAGAAGGCAGCAATTAAAAAGGAAATTACAAAACTAATGGCAGTCGAATTCATCAGAGAAATCCTCCATCCAGATTGGCTAGCAAATCCAGTTCTGGTACAGAAAAAGAATACGGACGAGTGACACATGTGTGTCGACTACATAGATCTCAACAAACACTGCCCAAAAGATCCGTTTGGGCTACCACGCATTGATCAGATAGTTGATTCAACAGCAGGATCTACCCTATTATCCTTCCTTGATTGCTATTCAGGATATCACCAGATCGCACTAAAGGAACAAGACCAGAGCAAGACATCTTTCATCACTCCGTTCGGCGCCTACTGCTACAAGACCATGTTGTTTGGACTCAAGAATGCTGGAGCCACTTACCAAAGAGCTATCCAAACATGCCTTGGTGATCAGATCGGCAAAAACGTAGAAGCATACATGGATGACGTGGTTGTAAAAACAAAGAACCCAGACGCACTGATTGAAGACTTAAAACAAACCTTCGAGAATCTAAAAAGGTGGAGGTGGAAATTAAACCCAAACAAGTGTGTATTCAGAGTTCCTTCAGGACTTCTACTCGGATTCTTGGTCAGTCATCGCAGAATCGAAGCAAGCGCCAAGCAAATTCAAGCCATAACAGAGATGGGCCCTCCTCGAAGCGTCAAAGATGTACAAAAACTAACAGGCTACATGGCGGCACTCAATCGTTTCATTTCAAGACTCGGTGAAAAAGGGTTACCTTTCTTTAAACTACTAAAGAAGACAGACAAGTTCGAGTGAACGGAAGAAGCTAATGAAGCTTTTATGAAACTTAAGGCATACCTCACATCCTCACCAATCCTCACACCTCCAAAGAAAGACAAAGACATGATGCTATACATTGTGGCAACTTCTACTGTAGTCAGCACGTCGATAGTAGTAAAAAGAGAAGAAGAAGGGCGCATGTATAAAGTACAACACCCAGTATACTACATCAGTGAAGTACTGTCAGAATCAAAAATCCGGTACCCGCATGTGCAAAAACTACTCTACGCCCTACTGATCACTTCACGCATGCTTTATCACTATTTTGAAAGCCACAAGATTACTGTGGTGATAGATTTCCTACTAGGAGATATCTTACACAACAAAGACGCAATAGGGAGCATATCTAATGGGCGGTTGAACTCGGTGCTCTCAACATCGATTTCACCCCATGGAAAGCAATTAAATCTCAAGCCCTTGCAGATTTTGTTGTCGAATGGACAGAGATTCAACAACCTATGTCAAATACAATCCTTGACCACTGGAAGATGTACTTTGATGGATCACTCAAGCTAGGTGGAGCTGGTGCGGGCGTTCTCCTAATCTCTCTGGACGGAAAACAACTCAAGTATGTCCTTCAGATATTATGGCAAGCTACCAACAATGAAGCAGAATACAAAGCTCTCATCCACGGGCTACAAGTGGCAATTACCCTCGGAATCAAGCGATTACTCATATACGGCGATTCGGCAGTAGTCATCAACCAAGTCAACAAAGATTGGGATTGCACCAAAGAAAACATGGGTGCTTACTGCGCTAAAATTAGAAAACTCAAAAAACATTTCCAAGGATTGGAAATCCTACATGTCCTGCGTGATTCCAACATTGTAGCAGATGTCCTCACCAAGCTTGGATCAGACAGGGCAAAGGTGCCACCCGGCGTATCCATAGAGGAGTTATCAGCTCCTTCTATCAAACAACCCAGTGAGACAACCCCAGAACTCATAGCCAAAGGCAACTAGATTCTGGTAATCAATACTTCATGGACACAGGTTTTTATTGATTACATCAAAGAGAATAAATTGCCAGCGGAAAAATAGGAAGCCGCACGAGTTGTTCGCAGAAGCAAGAATTACGTCCTAGTAGGAGACAAGCTCTACAAAAGAGCCGCATCATCAGGAGTACTCCTAAAATGCGTCTCATTTGAAGAAGGTAAATAGATTCTAGATGAAATACACTCAGGTTGCTGTAGAAATCATGCCGCTTCAAGAACACTAGTCGGCAAAGCATTTCGCACTAGTTTCTACTGGCCAACCGCTTTGAAAGACGCAGAAGAACTCATTAGAAGATGCAAAAGTTGTCAGATGTTTGTAAGACAGGCTCATGTGCCAGCCCACAACCTCATCTACATACCACCTGCTTGGCCCTTCTCCCGCTGGGGGCTGGATCAAGTAGGACCTCTCAAGAAAGCAAAAGGCAGATTCGAGTATATCTTCATGGCAATTGACAAGTTCACCAAATGGATTAAATTCAAACCACTAGCAAAATACAGCGCAGCCAAAGCAGTCGAGTTCATCCAAGACATTATGCACCGCTTCGGCATGCCCAATCGAATCATCACGAATTTGGGTTCTCCCTTCACGGCCACAGAATTCCAAAGTTGGGCACAGGACTGCGGTTTCAAAATAGATTACGCATCAGTCGCACATCTAGAGGCCAACGGACAAGTCGAAAGGGCAAACGGACTCATACTAGCTGGATTAAAACCAAGACTGTATGAAGAACAAGTAGACTATGGATCAAAATGGATTGAAGAATTACCCAAGGTTGTATGGGGGCTACGGACTCAAATAAGCAGAGCCACCAGATACTCACCTTTCTTCTTGGTGTACGGATCAGAAGCTGTACTACTCGCAGACTTGATCTGGACGTCCCCAAGGATAGAGCAATACGACGAAGGAGAAGTAGAACACACCCAAAGATTAGAACTCGACAGTACAGAAGAAGTCAGAGTAAACGCTGCCCTGCAATCAGTAAGATACCTCCAAGGACTAAGGTGCCACTACAACAAGAATACCCATTCACGATCATTACAAGTCGGAGACCTAGTACTAAGAAGAATACAAAAAACTAACGGACACCACAAACTACTCAGTCCATAGGAAGGTCCTTTTATCATCACAAAAATCATCAGACCGGGCACATATAAGCTCATAACTGAAGACGGAAAAGAAGTCAACAATACATGGCACATCAGTTAGCTACGAAGATTCTACGCATGAAAACAACTCAAGGGAAAATATGTATACAAGACACAAGAGATCAACGTTCATGATCAACAAAGATAGCGCTCACCAAAAACATATGTACCATTGTGACCTATCAATATTCATGATCCATAAAGATGATTCTTTCTCGACAAACATATGTCTCATTATGGCTTTCCCCGAGTTGTTTCTTTAAAGCAAAATGACTAAAAATACGCCTGAGCATCCCGGCCGAGAGCAAAATAGCTGAAAAGATGCTTGAGCCCGCTGATGAGGGTAGCTAACAAGCTAACACCCAAACCAAAAAACAAAATGGCTGAAAATACGCCTGAGCATCCCAGCCGAGAGCAATAGCTGAAAAGACGCTTGAGCCCACCGATGAGGGTAGCTAATAAGCTAACACCTGAACCAAAAAGCAAAATGGCTGAAAATATGCCTGAGCATCCCGACCAAGAGCAAAATAGCTAAAAAGACGCTTGAGCTCGCCGATGAGGGTAGCTAACAAGCTAACACCCAAACCAAAAAGCAAAATGGCTGAAAATAAGTCTAAGCATCCCGTCCGAGAGCAAAATAGCTGAAAAGACGCTTGAGCCCGCCGATGAGGGTAGCTAACAAGCTAACACCCAAACTAAAAGCAAAATGGCTGAAAGTAAGCCTGAGCATCCCGGCCGAGAGCAAAATTGCTAAAAAGACGCTTGAGCCCGCCGATGAGGGTAGCTAACAAGCTAACACCCGAACAAAAAGAAAAAATGGCTAAAAATACGCCTGAGCATCTCGACCGAGAGAAAAATAGCTGAAAAGATGCTTGAGCCCGCCGATGAGGGTAGCTAACAAGCTAACACAAGAACCAAAAAGCAAAGCGACTGAAACTAAGCTTGAAGCATAAATCAGAGCAATTTCAAGACAAGACCCTCTAGCTCCTTGTGCCAAGAAGCAAGAGGCTTGGGGGCTACACTCAAGGAAAGAGACAGATGCTGAACACAGTTCGAGTTAAGCAAAAAAGCCGAAAAGGAGAAGCTGAAGACGTTTGAGATCTCTGGTCCTAAGTCTTTTCAGTACTAACAAGAGCCCAGAGTTTGTCAAGATAACGTTCTATACCGAGTTGTTTACATGGTGCAGACGAAAGCAGACAAGCACTCGACAGAGCAAGAAAGGTTGTCAACACAAAGACCTACATATAATGAGTTGTTTACATGGCACAGAGGAAGGATAGAAAAGTACTTGACAAATTAAGAAAGTTTGTCAAGATAACACGCAGAATTGTTTACATGGCAAAGACAAAAGCAAGACAGTACTCGGCAAGTAAAGTAACCCTGATCACTTGGACAACTCATCCAAAGAATAAACAAGGCATCCAGGCAAAGTAGACATCAACAAAAAATCTTCATTCAAAAAGAAGTATAATGTCATATTACAAGGCGCGGGCATAAAGGTCAAATACATCAAGCGTCATCGTCAGGAGAAGAGATAACAATATTAAGATTATCTAGAATTCTACTGGCTAAGTCTTCGACCTCAGGCTCCATCCTCTCAATGGCATCAATGTATTCTTGACTATCGGCTTCCTCTGCTATCTTGGACAAAGGCGCCTCTGGAGTAAGAACCCGGACTTGGGCCAGGACATTTTTGGTACATAGTTGGGCGTACCTCTTCACGAACTCTTGGAAACGAGTCGGAATTCGAGGAATTAACTGAGCCCAAGATTGTCCATCATCCGCTGGAGTTCAGAGAACACCGGCTACTGAATGAAAGGATTTCCACAAAGCTTTCCAGGTTTCAGTAGCTGTCGCCAACTTGCCAGACAAGTCTTCAATAGTTTTTTGGGCCTACACAAGATCTCTATCAGCTCCACGCCTAATCAACTTAGCAAGCGCAAGTTCTTCCTCAGCATGAGTAATTACCTCCTCAGCCTTGTTGTGACTAGAATGAACAAGAGTCTTCATTTCATCAATGCCCTCCGAGAGCTTCTGCTTTTCAACTCAGAGAGCTGGACAAGACACCAAACAACAAGTCAGTAGAAAGGAGAATTTGAATACAGAAGGAAACAAAAAGAACCTGCAATACCATTGCACTCCTTCTTCGTGGCCTCCAAGTTCTTCATGGCCTCTGAATTCTTTAAAGCCTCCTAGATAGCAGCATCCCTCTGCTTCTCGGCCTCAACAACTCGGGAACGAAGACCTTGTTCCTCCTTCTGATGCGTTTGACGCTCAGCCTCCATCTTGGCCTAGCAGAGATCTAGCTCTACCTTCAGGGTGCTCAACTTAGAAGACAACTTCTTCTCAGTTTCTGACGATAAGAAGAAGCTGGTATGGTCCCGAGAGAAGGACTAAACAAAAAAGAAAGAGAGAAAGAAGGCATAAGAACAGGAGAAAGACGGACATCCAAAGAAAGAACTTCAGAAAACTTACTTGGAGTTTTTCTCCAAAAGAAGTCGCAAAGGTCATGAAGTCTCTCCAAGAAGCGGTCAACTCTGACAACTGATGAGTGGCATCAAATTGATGAACCACATCTTCAGTAGAAAGAGGAGCAGAGGGAGAAGATGGCCGATGCGGAGAAGGTAAGATCAAGGACACATCATGGGAAGTCCCAGCTACCTCCCTAGATGAATCCACCGCAATGGCCACGGTCACCTCCGGGGCAACCAAGTCAGTAGCAGCATCGTCACTAGAAGGCCTTGTCACCCCCACAACCACTTCACCGACAGTCCGCTATGAGTCCTAAGGCTTAGTACTCGGTGGCACACCAGAGGGCTGGTAAGAAGTCAACGGAGGGACGAGAGAAGACGAAGGCCTAAAAGTTGATAAAGAAACTCACCAATGAGAACAACAGAAAAGGAGAACAGAAGCAAAGAGATGAAACTAGAATCCACTCACCCAGCTATCTTCTTCTTCGTAAAACAAAAAGAAGACCTCGCAGGGGGAACCACGGCAGCAAAAACATCCCCGCCACTAGGCGGCAGGAGTGGTATAGCCAGTACCAGAGCCCTGGAAGAACTCGGTACCAGAGCTATGGAAGAACTTGGCACCAAAGCTATAGAAGAACCCAGTGCAGGAGCCTTAGAAGAACTCATACCTGATGACCGCTTACTGCAAAAAAAATCAAGACCAAAGTCAAAACAAAGAGAAGGTTTCAAGTACAAGGAAATAAGAAAACAACTCACCGCCGCATGATAAGGGGTACATCATCATCCTCTTCTTCCTCAGTCTCGACCAAGGCCACCATAGAACCAGCTAAAAAAGGACAAAAGTACTCGGTTAAAGATGGAAACAAGGAACAGAAGGACAGAGCGTATTAATGTGCTCACTTAAGAGCATGCTAGCTATAACTTGAGTACCTGGAGAAGTACTCGACTGGCGAGCTTTCTTGACAATGGGCACACCAGAAGAAGAACTAGCCACTCGCCCTCTCTTGTCGACGCTACGAGTAGCTCAGGGAACTAAACGAGGAACGTACTCTTCATATACGTCAGAAAATGTGGAAGAAACACCTGGGAGCGTTACGGTGGTTTGCGACTTACTGGTTAGAGAAACCCCAGCAAGACTACTCCTAGCCCCCACAATGGCAGGGAGGTCATGAAGGGGAATCGGGTCAACAAAGTTACGCCCCAATGCCTGTGAAAAGAATAAGACAAGGAAAATTAAACGAAAGTGGATACAGCAAAAATAAACACAAAAAGTACCCACACAAAGAGAAAACAACTTACAGCTGGAGTTGGGTTCTTTGCACAGTACTCAGAGATGGTAAGCGGGATGACGCTTGCTCCCTTCAGCAACTTCTGAAGGTGCTCGAGTACCTCTTCATTGGTCAACTCAAGGGCAGGGACGATGCGTGAAGGATCCTCAGCCCTAGAGTACTCGAAGCCAAAGTTCTCTCGCTCCTTCAAAGGTTGAACACGACGGCGAAGAAAACTAGAGACAATTCTGAAACCGGTCAAGCCCTACTGCTTTAGAGTGCTTATCCGCTCAAGGAATGGCTGGATCGCCTGGAGCTCATCTGGCATCAGGGAGTTCTTTTCCCACCGGTCGTTAACCGATGGACCAGATCCAGAATGTACGGCCAGAGAAGGAATCAAATTGGCGACATAGAACCAATCAGCATGCCAATCCCTCACAGAATCAACCAGGTCATAGTCAAAGAACTTGCTTTTAAGACCCTAGCGAAACTGAATCCCATAGCCGCCAAGAACGTTGGTGTCTTCATGGCGGGTAGCGGCTTCAAACGAAAGAAGTGATAGAAAAGAGAAAAAGAAGGAGGAATTCCAAGGAAAGCTTCCTAGAGATGTACAAAAACAGAAAGATGGAGGACGACATTCGGAGTTAGATGGTTCAGACTAACCCTAAAATAACCAAGAAATTGATGAAGGAAGGCGGAAGCAGGAAGACAAAGTCCGGCATGGATAAAGGAGATGAAAAGGATAATCTCACGGACCTGGAGCAGGGACCCGATGCTTGCCTAGAACTCTCCATTCAGCAATGCCCTTGCTCTGGATCAAACCATCGCCGGCAAGCTCACAAAGCTGGTCTTCAGTTATTGTTAGAGCCGGCCAAGCTTTCTGGGCAGCCCTCATGGCCACGAACTCCTGGTTCTCGATCATGGAAAGAGACGACTCCTCATCCACAAAGGTTGCCTAGGACTTGCTCGTAGCTTTCTTCCTACCCATGTACTAACGGAAGCAAAAAGAACTAGGAAAAGAGAAGGCTCTGACGGCAGCGCTCAGATGGCGGTGGTAATGGCAATGACGGAGTTGCAAGGGCTAGGGTTTTTCAAGGCAAAGGCAGAGTACCAAAGAAAAGGAGGATAAAGGCCTTTAAATAGATTTTACGTCGGTAAAAACACAGCCCACTAGGCCCGTTAAAACATGGTGTGAGAACACAACGGTCCATTTACTAACAGCTAAAATGACGGAAGGCACAAATTCACACAATGGTACAGTTCAACGGGTAGATTTTAGACTTATCCATCCAGCAAAATGGCAGAGTTACCATATGGCTACAAAAAGAACTCATCAGCCATGGAGCAACGGAATGTTACCTCACAAGGAACATAACAACCCGGTTCTAACAAAAAGAACTCGAGAATCTCATAGACAACCAGGACATCAGCAGAATAAAGAATAACAACTCAGAAGACAAGATTCTTTCTATTACAAATGACTTCGAAAGATACAAGATTACACATCTTATAAGACCCAACGAACTCAGAACTACGATAGGCAAGTAGCGAAAAGGAACCCAGAAACAACTAGGGTCTGGAATGACTACGTGTTCCAAATCGCTACTCGGTAGAACAAACCGCACTCGGCTACACTGTTTTCTTCAAAGGACGAACGCCGTGTACCCAAGGCAAAAATCAACAGAATGGTAGGACAACATGGAGCAGAGAAGGCCGGTAGGCATCTGTCTACCCAAGTCCGATGTGATGCTGGATATGGTGTTGATCTGCACCAGACAGTCTCAAGACAAGCGGCGAGGATCAACCCAGAACTGCCAGATGAAGGAACGAACTCCACATCACAAGACTTCCTCCAACTACTGCCAAGTACATCCTGGTACATTGCTGCTGTGGGATTAGTCTAGCTCTAATCCCTATCACAAGACTTCTTCTAGCTACGACAAGACATACGAGAACTACAAAATGCGCTCAGGGGCTGTTCTACCTCACAAACTACCATATTCATGACTATGGAGACTTCAGAACAAGCAACAAAATGCTCAACGAATCAAAACAGCACTCCAATAGGGTATTTATAGACCGAAGGAGCGGTGCACATGGACCAGAAGCACCAACAGAACAAGCCTAACAAAGGACACAGTGAAAAGACATAATTCAATGAAAGAGGACTCAGGCGTGAAGGAACAGTACTCAACAACAAGCATATTCGGGAGAATATACCAACACGGTACAACCCATGAACAAAAGGCATTTACACTCAACCACCACCATACAACTACATCTGACAACAACAGACAATCGGAGAATACGCCAAGACCCTGCATCCGAGTTCTTCCTAAACAAAACAACCTAGATATATGCTCAGGGGCTGTAACAGGAAAGGTATACAGTTCTTTTGAACAACTCAGATTTAAGACCCTTCAACTTTTTTTCCAAATAGCAAGAGGCTCGGGGGCTACACTCAGTGAGTACACTTTTTTCAAAAAAGCACACGTCACTCAGAAGACTTCTTCAAGATAGACGACTTCAAGGCCACAAGATAAAAAGAACCCGGACATAGCTATATCCGAGCTCTTTTCGACAAAAAGAACCTGGACATAGCTAAATCCGAGCTCTTTTCAACAAAGAAACCAGGTATATGCTCGGGAGCCTTTCGACGAAGAATCAGGGAGATTTCAAGAAAAGACCCTCAAGCTCCTTGTGCCAAACAGCAAGAGGCTCGGGGGCTACATCCAAATGGGGGTACTTTTTCTTCAAAAAGGTACACACCACGCGAAGAACTCATGAAGCACTGCATGGTTTCGCTCAAGAAAGCACTCGGGAGGGTACTTTTTTCTTCAAAAAGGTACACACCATGCGAAGAACTCACGAAGCGCTGCACGGTTTCGCTCAAGAAAGCACTCGGACAACGTTTGTTCCTGCTCGACAAGACTTGAAGGAACAAGACAAGGCTTCCAGAACTCAACCATGAAGTGCTTGGGGGCTTGTTGGTGCGGGACCCATGGGATACCCCGTAAGGAAGGGAGAAGAACTAGCCTAACTAGGATTCTTTCCCTGTAATCTTAGAAGTAGTATTATTCTGTAGTCCTACTAGGAACTCTCATTGTAAACTGACTAGGACTCTGGCCTCCTGACTATATAAAGGAGGGTAGGGCTCCTTGGATCGAGAGTTCAGAGAACAATTGTACAACACAACACTTTACGATCAATCCAACGCAAAGGCTAACGCCGACTGGACGTAGGGCTATTACTCGATCAAAGATCGAGGGTCCGAACCAGGATAAATCAACTGTCTCTTACGTTAACCATCGAGTTCTGCATACGTCGAAGCCCGAACATACTGCCTCGGGGACCCCCGTGGTAGGCTATCGGTGGTCAAACATCGACAACACCCATTGTGGCTGACAGTAGGGGCCCGCAGGTCAACCTAGTCCCACGCGCTAGTGAGACCGAGGCAGAGGCGGCGGTTGACCGGTGAAAAGCTCGTCGACAGCGAGGTCGTCGATGGTAGCATCACCCCCGACGTGTTTCCCAACCCATTCCGCATCTATGGGTGCCCTTGGTTGGCTCATAGGCTTGCCACAGCTAGCTCGGCGATGGCCATGGCAGGCGGCGGTGCTGCGCTTCGGTGGGCTCATCATCTTTGGCGATGGCAATCCAAGGCGAGCACTACTATGTCTTCAGGGATACCTAATGAAGACCTAGGGTTAGGTGAGGGTGACGGTGGAGCAGCGGTGAAGCTTGGCTGCGTGCATGGCATGGTGGCAGTGAGAGCATGGAGGTAAGCAGCCGTGTTCCAACACCGGTGTGCCGGCATTGGCTCGACGACCAACTGCATGAGCTAGATGTGACCCTAGGCTATCCCTAACAAGAGAAAAGCATGAGTGAGATGGCTCAGTGGAGCACGACAATGGCAAGCGCGAGCTCTACGGTGCTCTAGTAAGGGCGCGGCTAGGCGAACTCGTCCGTAGGCATTTACCTTGGCTCAGGTTGAGGCAATGGGTGGTCGACGAGGTGGAGGAGGTGATGGCCAAGTGGTGCGCGTGAGCAATTGGACAATGGCATGGAGGCGGCAGTGAGCGAGCTTGATGGAGGTGCGGCGGTGATGGCGACACTGTGGTTCCGCTTTGGTGAGCGTGAGAGCGAGAGAGAGGAAGATAGTGAGGGCATAAATGAGTGGAAATGGGAAGCAGCTGGCTCACTCCCGCTCTTGACATGGTGACGCGCGGGCGAGCGAGCGACGACACATGCCACGCGGTGTCTGAGCCGGTCGGCCATGACCAGCGTGCGTCCAGCCGGTTTGAAAAGGCCATCAGGGCGACTAAAACAACCCTGTTCACTAACCTTTATCTCCTAATCCGTGGTGAATTTTTGAAAAATTTAGTAATACAAAGTGTAGAGATACGTGAGTATGACAATTTTGCTATAATGATCATGGCCTAATTCAAGCTAGTTTTCAAACTACAATGCTCCAAAGTGGGGTACTCTGAAACTATAAACTGGTTTAGGACTTAGCAAAATTTTCTAAGTTACAAACATCATTAAGTCAAAACTTGTGAGCTCTATTTGACTAAGTTAGGCAGTGAATTAGCTCATGACCCTTAAATAATGTTTGTTACTCATGACAAGAACTACAACTTTTATTTAGGTCACACAGCCATGCAAGCTCTCAAAACTACTATTCAACTTTAGTCAAACTAGCATTATGAAAATGGCATTTCCAAGTAAACCAACACTTAGAAGCAAATTTGGTCTATGTCATGAATATAAACATTGTTCCAATTATCATTCTAGATGTGTTTAAGGTATTTTGGTGACCTCACAACCATCTCGTACATTGGTCATACATGATTACAAGCATATGTAAGTATATAAGCAACATCACATGTGATAAAGAGAATGTAAATGAAATGAAACTTCATATGCTCATGCTCATGAATGCTTGGATGATGCTTGTGCTCATCAAATGCAAATGCCAAATGCAATGCTTAACACTGGGGTGTTACAACCCCTCCCCCTTATAGAAATCTCGTCCCAAGATTTGCAAGACCTACCATTCTTCATAAAAAGCGGGATAGACTTCACACAAATAATCCTCCTGTTCCCATGTGGTATCTTGTTCACTGTGGTTATTCCACATCACCTTGTAGAATTTAATGACTTTTCTCTAGGTGACTTTTTCCATTTCTTCTAGCACTCGGATTGGTTTCTCTTCATAGGTCAAATCTGATGGGAGCTTAATGTTGGTGGGTGCAATAGCTTCGTCCGGTACGCGAAGACATCTTTTTAACTAAGAAACATGGAAGACATTGAATATAACACTCATCTCTGGGGGAAATTGTAACTTGTAGGTGACATTTCCCTTTCGCTCAATAATCTAGTATGGGCCTACATATCTAGGCGCAAGCTTCCTTTTTACTCCAAATCTCTGCACTCCTTTCATGGGTGAAACCTTTAAGTACACATAGTCTCCCACTTCGAAGGTTAATGGTCTTCTTCTCTTATTAGCATAACTCGTTTGTTTGGATAGAGCTACTTTCATATGCTATTGGATAATGCGTACTTGCTCTTTAGCTTCGGTGACAAAGTCAATGCCATAATATCTTCTTTCTCTGGGTTCAATCCAATTCAAGGGAGTTCTACATTTTCGACCATACAAGGCTTGAAAAGGAGCCATCTTGATGCTCTCTTGATAACTATTGTTATAGGAGAACTTGGCTAAAGGTAGCCATTTTTTCCATGAACCCTTGGAAGATATAACATAAGCTCTCAACATATCTTCTAAGATTTGGTTCACTCACTCGGTTTGTCCAGAAGTTTGTGGATGGTATGTTGAACTTCTGATTAGTTTAGTTCCTAAGGCCTAGTGCAAGTGTTCCCAGAAGCGAACTATAAACTGTGGTCCCTGATCTGAGATTATGGTCCTTGGTACTCCATGTAGTCTCATGATCTGAGAAATGTACAGCTCAGCGTACTTCCCAGTTAGATACCTTGTGTTAACCCGTATAAAATGTGCTAACTTGGTGAGGCGATCTACAATAACCCATATGGAATCGTGACCTTATTGTGTTAGTGAGAGGCCTGTAATAAAGTCTATACTTATTTCTTCCCATTTCCAGCCTGGAATAGGCAACGGTTGAAGTAATCCAGCAGATTTCAAATGAATGTCCTTGACTCTACTACAATTACGACACCTAGCGACATAGGCGGCGATCTCTTTCTTCATCTTGGTCCACCAAAAATGGGTTTTCAAATCTTGATACATTTTGCTACTACCTGGATGGATAGATAATTTGGATGAACGAGCTTCATCTAAAACTTGATTTCTAAGTTCTCGGTCTTTCCGTACCACAAGCCGGTCCTCAAACCATAGCACACCTCTTTCATCCAACCTAAAATGCTTGGTTTCCTATTCTTTCATCTTTCGCTTGATGTGGAACACACCCACATCTGTCCTCTGTAGTTCTATGATTTTTCTCTCAAGCGAGCAACTGATAGTGATATTGTGTAGCACAACAGGATGTAACAAATTAAATCCATCTTCCAACAAGGCTTCTAAGGTGTTATAATGAGATTTTCGACTAAGTGCATCTGCTACAACATTAGCTTTTCCTGGATGGTAGTGCACTTCTAAATTATAGTCCTTGATTAGCTCTAACCACCTACGTTGTCTCATGTTCAACTTAGGTTGAGTGAAGATGTATTTGAGACTTTTTGTGGTCAGTATATATGTGATATATGTTTCCCAACAAATAATGTCTCCATATCTTCAAGGCGTGACAACTACTGCGAGCTCTAAATCATGTGTAGGATAATTGACTTCATGCTTTTGCAATTGTCGGGAAGCATAGGCAATAACTCTTCCTTCTTGCATGAGCACACACCCAAGCCTATACCCGATGCATCACATAACACATCGAAAGGCTTTTCAATGTTGGTTTGTGCTAGAACAGGAGCTATAGTTAGTAAGGTCCGTAGGGTGTGAAAAGCGACTTCACACTCCAGAGTCCAATTGAACTTTCATCCTTCTAGAGTAGTCTAGTCATGGGCTTTGCAATCTTGGGAAAATCTAGAATAAAATGATGATAGTAGCATGCTAGCCCTAGAAAACTTTGAACTTCATGAACCGAAGTCGAGGCCTTCCAATCCATGACCTCTTGTACTTTAGTCAGGTCTACATAGATACCATCTTCAGATAAGATATGACCCAAGAAAGGTACTTTCCTCAACCAGAATTCACACTTGCTCAATTTGGCATATAATTTATGCTCCCTCAATCTAGACAAAACAACTCTCAGATGCTCTTCATGATCTTCCTCATTTTCTGAGTAAATCAAGATATCATCGATAAAAACAACCATGAACATGTCGAGCTCGGGCATGAATACCGAATTCATCAAATACATGAAGTAGGCAGGAGCATTTGTCAGTCCAAAAGACATGACCAAATACTCATACAGCCCATACCTAGTGGAGGAAGCTATTTTAGGTACATCCCCTGGCCTGATCTTAATCTGATGATAGCCGGACCTTAAGTCAATCTTAGAGAATACCTTTGCTTTTGCTAGTTGATCGAACAAGATATCGATTTGAGGTAAAGAATACTTATTCTTAATTGTCACAGCATTAAATGGCCTATAATCCACACACATTCTCAAGGATTTGTCCTTCTTCTTTATAAATAAAGCTAGACAACCCCATAGAGGCAAACTAGGTCGAATGAGACCTTTGTCCAAAAGTTCTTGTAACTCGATTTTTAATTTTGGCTAACTCATTTGGTGGCATCCTATAGGGTCTTCTTGAGATAGGTGCTATACCTAGCACTAACTCAATCTTAAATTCCACATCCCTATCCAACGGTAAATCCGATAACTCATCTAGAAATAGATCAGGAAATTCGCAAACCACTGGAATATTATAGAGAGTAGTGGCTTAGATAGCACAAGACAAGTTTTGAAGATCAAAACTTTGGGGAAGTGGTATTAGAAAAGCATTACTCTCCTTTGGTTCTCTCAACATAATTATTCTAGTGGTAGTGTCAATGAGAACTCCATGACCCCTTATCTAATTCATACCCAAAATCACATCTATTGCTAGTCCTGGCAATATTATAAGATCCGTAGTGTACCCCCTCTCTTGTATAGAGATGAACACACCTCTCCCTAATTGATTAGTAGAAATAGTGGCCCTAGCTGAACTTATACTATAACCACCCTTGTCTACCTCAACTATCTTCTAATTATGCTTAGCTCATAAATGAATGAGAAGCTCTAGAATCAAACAAAACAATGGCGGGATGATTGTTAACAAGAAACATACCGGCGGTAACTTCTCCCGCGGGAACTTTGTAACACCTTGGGTGTTAAGCATGCATTTAACCTTAATATTTCATGATCACAATCATCATTGAGCATCCATGATCATAAGCATATCATGTATTCCATCTAAGTTGGCTTATTTTGCATGTGTGGTTACTTAATTTCATTACTTGTGTTAGGGTTTACATGTAACCAATGTATGAAACATGTGTGGGAGCTTGGTAATACCTTAAACATGTTTAGAATAGCATAAGGAATAACTTTGGTATTCATGACTAAGCCTAGTTTGGTCTCTAAGTCCTAGTTATGGTGTATGACATCAAATTTAAGTTGTATGTTTGACCTAGTTTGAACTATGTCATAGATTCTTTTCATGGCAAAGAACCTTTAAGAAAAGTTGTAGTATTTGAGTATAGCAACAACTTTTTATTTTTGGGTCATGAGCTAATTCAGTGCATAGCTTCGTCTTTTTGAGCTCACAAAAATAAAAAAAACACAATTTTCAACACTTAGAAATATTTCTAAGTCCAGGCGCATTTACAGTTTCGTTGATTCGACTTTGTGATGATTTTACTGTGCGTTGGTTGAGAATTAGACCTTGATCCTTTAAGAGATATTGTAGATGGTATGTAGAGCTACCACTTTCGTTAAGATTGTTTATGACCAAAATCGGGCGGCCAACAGTGGCCGGCCGCGGCAAACTTTGAACGCCGTGTGGAGGCCGTGCGTCGCTGCCGGCTCGCTCGGTCAGGCCATGTTGGGCTCTAGCGCAGCAACTCAAGCCCCACACTCACCCGCTCTCTCTCCCGTCCATTCATTTCCTTCCTGGTTTCTCTTTCGCCTTCCCGCAGCACCCGCAGCAGCCGTAGCAGCACGAACTCATCGCCGTCGCCATTGCTAGCCCTAGCTCGCACCGCATCGTTCCTCCGCCACCGCAGCAGTGCCGTCGTGATCCCACCACACCACTGCAACCGCATTGCTAGCTAGAAGTGATTGGTAAGGTCTTCTCGCCATGCACGACCTCATCGGTGTTCCACCGCCGTGCCCCATCGCCGTGGCCAGTCCGCATCTGACCGCCACTTGCCTTGATAGCGTGTGCGCTAGCTTCTCCATAGCTAGTAGAGTCTTGGCCGAACCCTAGATCGAGCTATCATGGCATCTTTCGGTGTCTCATCGTTGACCATGTCCGTCGTGCCACCATGAGCGCCGCCATCATGCTTAGCTCTAGCAAAAGGTCCAACTAGGTAGCAAAGTGTGTTCGGGATGTTGTGGTGGTCACTGTGGTACCGGTGCCATCACTAGAAAGGCTCACCGTCGGTGAACTCTGGTCATCCCGCACCACTCCTCTGTTTCGCTGTCACTGACGGGCGGGCCCATCTGAGGCGTGGACCCCGGCTGTTAGTGGCTTAGGGACTGAAGGATAATTCATTTATTTTTAGATTTGTATGCAACTTTGAAAAATCATAAGTGGAGTTGTAGAGGTCTAATTCTTGTGACCCAAATTTTGTTGTAATCCTCATGAAGTGTAGTTTTTTATAAAAATATGAAACGTACATCTTCTGATATTTTTCATGGTGATTAAAATGTATTTAAATAAGTGCTTTTTGAATGTAAGTAATCTTGTAAAATAGATATCTTGAGCTAGAAAACTCATAAAATGGTGATTCCAATTTTGGTGGTTTTGTGTTGACATGCTCTAGCTAGGAAAAATAATGAACTTGCTGTAAACTTGATTGATGTAGGGTCTTTCTATTTATCTAGTAATAAATGGTATTTTCAAAGGAAAATTGTAAGGATAAAAATATGTAACATAATGATATGCAAATTTTTGTACAGTAGTATAGCACTAATATGAAGTAGGAAAAATATGTATAGTAGTATAGCACTAATATGAAGTAGGAAAAATATATAATATGTTGTTTGACACTTTTCTATAGGGTTTACTATTTTCACTAAATTAAGCCTTGTTAGCTTGTCATTTTTGTAAAGGATGTTATACATGGTCAAATGGCATGAAACTTTTACAGTAGTCCATTGGTAGTACTTGGAATCCACTGTAATTTTATGAGAATTTATTGTGTACATTTGTTATGTGTTTGTTATTTTCCCTAATTATCTTATTAAATCAATAAAGGCATTTAAATAAATAGTTTGGGCTGGGCCATTATGTTTTCTTGAGTGTATTTGATGTGCTTGAACTGTTGGTATACTTGGTGATGTCAAATTTTGAATGCTTATATGTAGTAAAAAAATATTGTCGCTTTATAATTCAATGTAGTGTTTTTGGACAAATTCTGTGGTTTGGTATGTTGCATAGTCAAAATGATGTTTGCTATAGAAATGGTTAATAACAAAGTTGTAGGGAACTTCTTCATCTATCTTGTGTTAAAATGTCAGGGCAATAGGACAAAGTATTTAGGAGTTATAGCTGTTTAAAGTTAGTTTTCTGAAATGCTTGTTCTTTGGAATTTCTAGATAGCACTGGATAGATTATCTATTTTAGTTAGGATAGATTGTGAATTAGCTTTTGGTGAATAATTAAGAGTTGTAGGAAATTTTATAATCTTTCCAGAAAGTCTAGGATTATAGCATTTGGGTAAGTAGAACTTCAGTTATGACGTGAACTTTTAACTGCCGTGTGTAGTTTAGACATTGCTTTGTGTGAAATTTGTAAGTAGATAGAGAAGAGATATGCAACTACTCAGTTAGCATGGAGTTAGCATTGTTATCATTGTACTACTCAACATCATTATCGCAGCATGCACCTTTCCATATCACATCATCTAAGATCCCTCTTATGCATTCATGAGCTTACTTATGCATATGCATGCAATAGGTGCCACCGAGGAGGTCATGTTGGTGGAGCTATACGACGATCCACAAGTGGAGAACCTGGAGGTGTAGCACCAAGAGGTTCCCGGTGAAGGCAAGCCTTAGGTTGATCATCTCTAGGAGTGTCTCGATCATCAGCCATCAACGTTCGTGAAAGTTAAGCCCCAGAGCATTATAAGGCTCCCTACTTTATTAATGTCACCTAAAGTTATTCATATTGATGCATTATGTCACAGGAGTTGTTTGGAAACATTTGCTGCATATTACCTTCCTTGACTAGAAATATCTGCCATGAATCCTATTTAATTCTAGGAATGCTTATCATGCTTCGCTATGTTTAGACCGGTAGAAGTTAGGTGATTTCCTGTCACCTGCGAGCTATAGGTGATAACTCGATCACGGTTGGCTATATCATGCTATCGTGGAGCATAACCTGGTATTGTTGAATAAATGGAGACCGGGTGGAGTCTTATGTTATGATATCATAGTGATTCCGTCTGTGTCATTTAAGGACCGGCCGTTGAAGGTTCATCTTGTCATGTTGAACGCATGCCTCTCACATAGTTGGCCGAATAAGTCATTTCAACCGCGAAGCCAAGTAGCTCAATTTTGGCCGGGGACATGAGCAGTTAAAGTGCGCACCCTAGAGGTAGTAAGGATATGCAGAGAGCAAATGGCGTAAGCCCAAGGGCGGGTTAGAGTCCCAAGCACCCTTGGCAGATTGGTTGTATCTTTGAGGGTGCGGCACTGGTCCTACCCATGATTGTACTTGAGTTGTCTCAAAGGTGACCTAATGCATCCCCAATGGGGGAAGTATGGGTGTGTGTTAGGAATATTTCCCCAGCTGAGTAGGAATCGATTCGAATCGCCGTCTCTCCCTGATAGTGAGAACTGACAGGAATACACTTCATCGTAGTAAATGATGGAAATGTTGGTTATGAGATTATGCAAGAACTCAACTGGATATGGTTATTATTGTGATGAGTTAATGGTACCAACATGTTTGACATAGGATAGTTGCTAATCTAGTATGAGATAGGATTAATAACTGGTGATTCACAATTAAAGATATGTTAGATAACTTATGCTTTTCTACAAATAATGTCTACCAACTCTACTTATAAAGCCTTGCATACTCCTTGGTGTCTTAGTATATTAGTTGGATGGGTAAGTCTAGCTGAGTACCTTCTCGTACTTAGGGTTTTATTCCCATTGTTGCAGATAACGTTGTGTATCATGGCTACTACAAGAACTGCCTTGCTCCTACATTGGATGAGGACTAGGACCATGGGCAGTGGTCATTCTATATATCATCTCACCCTTGTGCTTTTGGTTGGAGATGACTATGACACTGGCTTTGTATTAAACTACGCGTGATGTTGATGTTAAACTACTTTGCTTCTGCTACTTTCAAACTTGGTTTATAATAATTATTTAAACTCTGATGTATGGGAAATATTTGTGAACTATGATGTAACATATGACTGGTTGTGTTGAATCTCTACGATCTTGGTTTGTATGTTGGTTGTTTAAGATCCTTCGCGATTTTGTTGGACTACCGGATTTATATGGGCTCAAGTATGATGGTTTGATCGCTTCGATGATTGCTATTTTACTTGTGCTCTTATAAATTGGACAGTTTTGTGACAGATGGTATCAAGAGTAAGGATTCAACATTAAACTTGTCATATGTGTATTTAAAAACAAAGGTTTTGTGTTACAAAAATCTAAAGTGTGCCAGTGGTAATCTCCTTTATGCCTAGTTAAGGACTTTTAGGTGGCTATTTAAGTACTAACATGGGGGGTTTTTAATTTCGTTGTCCATATGGCATGCTATTGTATGGATGCCATTCACTTGAGTGGTAATGTATGGATCAAATGCCTCTATGCCAAGGTAAGAAGGTAAGTTGATGAGTGGCATGACCGCAAGACATGAGCGTGCGGTCGAGGAGAGCTAGTTTTGATACAGCTGTATATGCATGCTTGCATGTGTGTATGGTGCATATTTAATTGTGGGTATAAATTATCATTGGATAGCTTTGATACAGAAGTATATGTATGGGTATACATATATGGAAGTCTTTAGTTGCAACCTAGAGCCCAGATTTACATTTCTATACTTATATCTGTTGGGTTGGGCTGAAATGAATTTTCTACAGGTACACTAACAACGAAACGTGTAGCTCGTTTAGCCATGATTATATTGAGAGAACATATGTATGCCATCGCATATGTCATTAGGAATTACTTTTCTTGGTTTGTGAGGACGTACGGAGCGAGCATACATCATGGTGCATTATTCATTCATGTTCCTGCATTGTTTCCCCCTTATATGATCTTATGGCTAAGTAACTCATTTCTATAACATGTGTCTCATGTAATTGTAACCTTTTGTTATAGATGGCAGCCCTAGGAGCCCCTATTGCTAGCGACACCTTTCTAACATTGTTTGGGACTCCAACCTTACTATGGTGGGTGCTAAACTCTGTCGGGTATGTGGAACCCTGCTACTTTTGGAGCAAAGTGGTGACTAAAGGACAGAGGTGGTTTGATGTGTGAGTCACTGTCACAGCCCATGAGGACAATCCTCAGTGGTAGGGATGGAGTGTAGAGTTAGATGGACAGACCCCGTGGGAAGGTACCCAAGTGGCAGCATTTGAGGTTCTTAGTGAGATTTGTCAAGAATTCAGGGATGAGCTTGTGAATGGGCTAGTTGGATCTTTTCCTCGTGTCGATGCATCATAGACTATCTAGGCCCAGCAAGGAGGTAATGCTTTAGTTAGAGACATGGATGAAAGAGCTGGAAGCAATAATGCTGCAATGAGTGCTATGTATGCAGTCATGAGGATGTTTTATTCATGCCATGATAGCTACATCAACTGCATGCTAGAGCTCCAAAGAGCATAGGCCGCACAACATTGAATGTGTGCACATGTTTGTAGGCACTGAAGGGCAATTAGGCACTGAAGGGCAATTAGGGTAGCCCAGCATGAAATAGATAACTTCAAGATAGCCTTAGCAGCTCACCAGAGGTAGTTTGGCCTTGTAGTGGTAGAAAGAAATGCAGCGAGGGATGAATTATAGTGTGTCCATGCTAAGCGAGATGAGGTCATTTGTCTTACTAAAAACAGAGAGGCAGCTAGGATCAGGACAATATTCTAGGCTGCTAGGCAGGCCATTGAGTTTGAGCAAAGGGAGCAGGAGCTCATTAGCTAGGTCGAGGAGCTTCAAATTGATGTTCATCGCCTCAACAACATAATCAACCCAATTATTCCTCCAGCTCTAGCGGTGGAAGAAGAGCCTAATGTGTTGATTGCTGAGGATGATGGCATGGAGATGGATGTTGAAGAAGAGCCCGAAGATGAAGAGGTGGAGCCTTGGGAGGATGACCACGGTGATGGTGTGTCCGATGTTGACAGCGACCACTTCTAGGAGTAGCTTAGTTGTAGTAGTAGCGAGCTTGATGTCTTAGCTCATTATTCTTGATCTTTATGTAATGAACTCGTATGTAGGTCTCCATTTCATGTAGTACCCTTGTGTTGTGATTGGAACTATGCATGTACTACTTGTGACAATTGCATTGTTTAATGGATTTCCAGTTGTGTTTGACATAAAAATTTGGCATGTATGGAACGCGTTGCAAGCACAATAAGCGATCATTTGGCGATGTTATGTTGTGGAATTGAATTATTGTGCCTCTATGTTATTGTATGAATTTACTATTCTCTCTAGTAATTATAGTATGGCATGATTATACAATTCTTCTGCAATCTCTTGACATCATCCAATAATCACTTGTTGTTGCAATTTCACAGATGACGTGCACTTGTAGGGGAGTTTTTGGTGATGATGTGAGTGGTAGTGATGGCCGTGGCAATGGCAATGAGGATCTTCCCCCACCACTGCATCCTACCCCAGCAAAGATGATGGTTCAACTCATGGAGACTCAACGTTCCATGGGAGAAGTGCTGCGCGGTCTCGCGTAGAATGTTGGCCAAGGACATGGAAGAGACCAGCATCAAGGACCTGAGCCTTACTAGTTCAGCACTTTCAAGGACTTTCTCGACACCAAGCATCCTGTTTTTAAGGAAGCCGAAGAACCATTGTAGTCAGATGAGTGGCCGAATACAATTGAATAGAAGTTCTATCTTTTGAGGCTCACCGAGCACCTAAAGACCAAATATGCATTGCACCAGCTGCATGGACCTACGGGCATATGGTGAAGTCATCATAGATCAACTTTTCCTGAAGATGAACAAATCACCTTGAATCAATTCAAGGTTGCATTTAGGGGACATTATATTCCCCCAGGTCTGATGAGTATGAAGCATACAAAATTCATGAGGATGACGCAGGGTACTAAGAGTTTAACTGAGTATCTGCATGCCTTTAACAACTTGTCAAGGTATGACATAGAGTTTGTGGATATAGATGCAAAGAAGATTGCTAGTTTCAAGCGGGGACTTAGGCCGAAGCTAATGAAGACACTAGCTAACAACAAAAGTGCTACTTTCAATGAGTTTATTAGTGATGCATTAACCCAAGAGAATCATAACAACATCTACATAGCATCCAAGAATCACAAGAGAGCTTTTGAAGCAGGTGTATCTCAGTCCAAAGCTCCTACCACTGGGAGACCCTAGTTCTGCCCTCCCGCTCCAAAGTATAGACCACCCCAGAAGTAGGCGTAGCCTAGTCAGAACCAGAAGGTTTATCGCAAGGTCTACTCTATTGCCCTACCTAAGGGTAGCACTAGACAAGGTAGCTCCAATGTTCCACCTAGCAGTATGCCATGCTGGAACTATAACAAGACGAGCCATTGGGTGAGAAATTGCCCTTATCCCAAGAAGAACAACAACCAGAAGCAAGGCAACTCCAATGGATGTCATGGACATGTGCACTATACCACCATGGAAGAGATTCCATCTGGTGAAGTAGTCATGGCTAGTATGTTTCTCATGAATCATCATCCTGCAGTTGTTTTATTTGATTCTGGAGCTTCACATTCATTCATAAGTCCAACTTTTGCATCCAAGTATGATTAGAAAATAGTTATACTTGACAAGGGGGGTTATTGTATAAGTGCTGCTGGGAGTAACATTTCTACCAATCAGATAGTTAGAGATGTATGCATCCAAATAAGTGAATGGGAGTATACTGCAAACTTAGTGATATTACCGGGATTGGGTATTGATGTGATCTTGGGGATGAATTGGATGAAGAACCATAGTGTTCTTATTAATACCTTGACTAGAACTATTATGTTGGGGACCCTAAGAATAATGAGGCTTTTCTAGTACCCCTTCCTAGGGAGTTTGATCTCCATAATGTGGCCAGTGCTATCTAGCCTATGGCCCTTGCTGATATTCCAGTAGTATGTGAATTTCTAGATGTCTTTCCTGAGGAATTGCCAGAGTTACCACCGGATAGAGAGATAGAATTCAAGATAGAATTGTTACCTGGTACCGCACCTATTTCCTGAAGACCATATAGAATGCCTCCCAATGAGTTAGTAGAATTGAAGATTTAGTTGCATGAACTTTTAGAGAAGGGTCTTATTCGCCCCAGTTCATCACCATGGGGTTGTCCCGCAATATTTGTGAAGAAGAAGGACATGTCTTTGTAGATGTGTGTGGACTATCAGCCGCTCAATGTTGTTACTATCAAGAACAAGTATCCTTTGCCTTGTATTGATATCTTGTTTGATCAATTGTCAAAAGCAAAAGTGTTCTCTAAGATTGATTTGAGGTAAGGTTATCACCAAATCAAGATTAGGCCGGAAGACGTACCTAAGATAGCTTTTTCCACTAGGTATGGCCTTTATGAGTATTTAGTCATGTCCTTTGGATTGACCAATGCTCCTGCCTACTTCATGTACTTGATGAACTCGGTGTTCATGCCCAAACTTGACAAGTTTGTGGTTGTGTTCATCGATGATATCTTGATTTATTCTAAGACGGCAGAAGAACATCATGAGCACTTGAGAGTGGTATTATCGAGACTGAGAGAGCATCAGTTGTATGCAAAGTTTAGTAAATGTGAGTTTTGGTTGAAGAAGGTACATTTTCTAGGTCACGTATTATCAGAAGATGGAGTTTCTGTAGACCCATCCAAGGTGCAAGAAGTGATGGATTAGAAAGCTCCTACCTCAGTTCATGAAGTTTGAAGTTTTCTTGGCTTAGCTAGATACTATCGTCAGTTTATTCCAGATTTCTCCAAGATATCCAAGCCTATGATGAGGTTACTTCAGAAGGATGAAAAGTTTGTGTGGACACTAGAGTGTGAAGTAGCTTTTCACACTTTATAGACTTTGCTAACTACTGCTCCTGTGTTGGCACAGCCTAACATTGAGAAACCATTTGATGTATTTTGTGATGCCTCAGGTACCTGTTTAGGGTGTGTTTTAATGCAGGAAGGCCGAGTCATTGCTTATGCCTCGCGCCAGTTGAGAAAGCATAAAGTCAACTATCCAACGCATGATTTAGAGCTTGCAGCAGTGGTCCATGCTCTAAAAATTTGGAGACATTACTTGCTTGGTAATGTTTGCCATATCTACACTGATCAAAAGAGACTTAAGTACATTTTCACTCAACCTGAGTTGAACATGAGGCATCGCAGATGGTTAGAATTGATCAAGGATTACAACCTAGAAGTGCATTATCATCCGGGAAAGGCCAATTTAGTTGCCGATGCCTTACATCGCAAGTATCATGGCAATTCTTTGTTGGAAGATGGTTTCAACTTATTACATTCGATAGTCTTACACAATATCACAGTTAGTTGTTCTCTAGAGTCAAAGATCATTGAGTTGCAAAAGACTAATGTTGGTATATTCCATATCAAGGGAAAGATGAAAGAAGAAGAGGGCAAGCATTTTCGGTTAGATGAGAATGGTGTTATGTGGTTTAAAGATCGGCTTGTAGTGTTGAAGGATAGGGAGTTGAGGAACCAAATCCTTGAGGAAGCTCATTCTTCCAAGCTATCCATTCACCCGGGTAGCAGCAAGATGTACCAAGATTTGAAGACCAGGTTTTGGTGGACAAAAATGAAGAAAGAAATTGCGGCTTATGTTGCTAGATGTGATAACTGTTGCTGAGTTAAGGTCATTCATATGAAACTAGTAGGGTTACTTCAGCCACCGTCCATTCCAAGTTGGAAATGGGATGACATTAGTATGGATTTCATTGTCGGACTTCCAAATACCCAAAAGGGTCATGATTCTATATGGGTAATTGTTGACCGTCTCACCAAGTCTGCACATTTTATTCCTGTCAATGTCAAGTATACACCTCATCAATATGCAAAGTTATACATTGAACAAATTGTCAGATTACATGGTGTACCTAAGAGTATTGTATCAGATCGAGGGCCCCAATTTGTTAATCATTTTTGGGAACATCTGCACAGGTACTTAGGTACCGCATTAATTCGCAGCTCTACTTATCACCCTAGACCGTAGGTCAAACTGAGCATGTAAATCAAATCTTGGAAGATATGTTGAGAGCATGTGTGATTTCGTCCAAGGGTTCATGGGAGGATTGGTTACCTTTGGTTGAATTCTCCTACAATAATAGTTATCAAGAGAGTATCAAGATGGCTCCGTTTGAAGCTTTATATGGTCGCAAGTGTAGGACCCCTCTGAATTGGATTGAGCCTGGTGAAAGAAGATATTATGGGATTGACTTTGTCAAAGAAGCCGAAGAGGGAGTCCAAATCATTTGACAACATATAGAAGCTGCTCAATCAAGACAGAAGAGTTATGTAGATAAAAGGAGAAGTCCTATTATGTTCCAAGTTGGAGATTAAGTGTATCTAAAGGTATCCCCAATGAGGAGAGTACAAAGATTTGGAGTGAAGCGAAAACTAGCTCCTAGGTATATTGGACCATACCAGATCATTGCACGAAAAGGGCTAGTAGCCTACAAACTTCAATTACCTCCAAAAATGAAAGCTATATTCAGTGTTTTTCATGTCTCCCAACTCAAGAAATGTCTTTGTGTGCCCAAAGAAGCTATTGAACCTACTAGTATAAAGATTCAGTCAGATTTGACCAATGAAGAAAGACCAATTTGAGTGCTTGAAGAAATGGAAGGAGTGACCCATAGCAAAGTCATCAAGTTCTACATGGTTATTTGGAATAATCATAGTGAGCAAGACGCTACGTGGGAACATGAGGACTATCTTTGTGAGGTTTATCCGAGTTTCTACGAGGAATGGTAGGTCGTGCAATCTTAGGATGAGATTTCTGTTAGGAGGGAAGGGCTGTAACTCCCTGTGTGTTAAGCATGCATTTAACCTTGATATTGCATGATCACAATCATCATTGAGCATCCATGATCATAAGCATATCATGTATTCCATCTAAGTTGGCTTATTTTGCATTCATGGTTACTTAATTTCATTACTTGTGTTAGGGTTTACATGTAACCAATGTATGAAATGTGTGTGGGACCTTGGGAATACCTTAAACATGTTTAGAATAGCATGAGGAACAACTTTGGTATTCATGACTAAGCCTAGTTTGGTCTCTAAGTTCTAGTTATGGTGTATGACATCAAATTTAAGTTGTATGTTTGACCTAGTTTGAACTATGTCATAGAGTCTTTGCATGGCAAAGCACCTTTAAGCAAAGTTGTAGTATTTGAGTATAGCAACAACTTTTATTTTTGGGTTATGAGCTAATTCAGTTCATAGCTTGGTCTTTTTGAGCTCACAAAAATCAGAAAAACACAATTTTCAACACTTAGAAATATTTTCAAGTCCTAGCGCATTTACAGTTTCATTGATTCGATTTTGTGATGATTTTATTGCATATTGGTTGAGGATTAGACCTTGATCCTTTAAGAGATATTGTAGATGGTATGTAGGGCTACCACTTTTGTTAAGATTATTTGCGCTAATGCTTCATGGTTTAGGAGTTTGAACATTGGCAATTCACGCTGTCAATCTCGGACTCGGGGCTCTGATGGCCAAAATCAGGTGGCCAATAGTGGCCGACCGCAGTAGACTTTGAAGGCCATGTGGAGGCTGCGCGTCGCCGCCGGCTCACTCGGTCAGGCCACATCGGGCTCCAGCACGCCAACTCAAGCCCCGCACTCGCCCGCTCTCTCTCCTATGCGTTCATTTCCTTCCTAGTTTCTCTTTCGCCTTCCGATAGAGCCCGCAGCAGCCGCAGCAGTGCGAGCTAATCGCCATCACCATTGCTGGCCCTAGCTTGCACCGCATCATTCCTTCGCCACCACAACAGTGCCATCGTGATCCCACCGCACCACCGCAACCACATTGCTAGCTAGAAGCGCTAGGTAAGGTCTTCTCGCTACTCACAACCTCACCGGTGTTCCGCCACCATGCCCCATCACCGTGGCTAGTCCGCATTCGACCGCCACTTGCCTTGATATCGTGTGTGCTAGCTTTGCCAAAGCTAGTAGAGTCTTGGCCAAACCCTAGATCAAGCTATCATGGCAAGTTCCGATGCCTCGTCGTCGACCATGTCCGCCGTGCCGCCATGAGCGCCGTCGTCATGCTTAGCTCCAGCAATAGCTCCAACTAGGTAGCTCGGTGTGTTTTGGATGTCGTGGTGGTCACTGTGGTACCGGTGCCATCACCAAAAAGGCTCGCCATCGGCGAACTCCGGTCATCCCGCGCTGCTCCTCTCTTTTGCTATTGCTGACGCGTAGGCCCGTCTGAGGCATGGACCCCGGCTGTCAATGGCTTAGGGACTGAAGGATAATTCATTTATTTTTAGATTTGTATGCAACTTTGAAAAATCATAAGTGGAGTTTTAGAGGTCCAATTCTTGTAAACCAAATTTTGTTGTAATCCTCATGAAGTGTAGTTTTTTATAAAAATATGAAATGTACATCTTCTGATATTTTTCATGGTGATTAAAATGTATTTAAATAAGTGCTTTTTGAATGTAAGTAATCTTGTAAAATAGATATCTTGAGCTAGAAAACTCATAAAATGGTGATTCAAATTTTGTTGGTTTTGTGTTGACATGCTCTAGCTAGGAAAAATAATGAACTTGCTGTAAACTTGATTGAAGTAGGGTCTTTCTATTTATCTAGTAATAAATGGTATTTTCAAAGGAAAATTGTAAGGATAAAAATATGTAACATATTGATATGCAATTTTTTGTACAGTAGTATAGCACTAATATGATGTAGAAAAAATATATAATCTGTTGTTTGACACTTTTCTATAGGGTTTACTATTTTCACTAAATTAAGCCTTGCTAGCTTATCATTTTTGTAAAGGATGTTATATATGGTCAAATGGCATGAAACTTTTACAGTAGTCTATTGGTAGCACTTGGAATCCACAATAATTTTATGAGAATTTATTGTGCACATTTGTTATGTGTTTGTTATTTTCCCTAATTATCTTATTAAATTAATAAAGGAATTTAAATAAATAGTTTGGGCTTGGCCATTATGTTTTCTTGAGTGTATTTGATGTGCTTGAACTGTTGGTATACTTGGTGATGTCAAATTTTGAATGCTTATATGTAGTAAAAAATATTGTTGCTTTATAATTCAATGTAAAATGTTTTTGGACAGATTCTGTGGTTTGGTATGTTGCATAGTCAAAATGATGTTTGCTGTAGAAATGGTTAATAACAAAGTTGTAGGGAACTTCTTCATCTATCTTGTGTTAAAATGTTAGGGCAATAGGCCAAAGTGTTTAGGAGTTATAGCTGTTTAAAGTTAGTTTTCTAAAATGCTTGTTCTTTTGGAATTTCTAGATAGCATTGGATAGATTATCTATTTTGATTAGGATAGAGTGTGAATCAGCTTTTGGTGAATAAATAAGAGTTGTAGGAAATTTTGTAATCTTTCCAGAAAGTCTAGGATTACAACATTTGGATAAATAGAACTTTAGTTATGACATGAACTTTTAACTGTCGTGTATAGTTTAGACATTGCTTTGTGTGAAATTTGTAAGTAGATAGAGAAGAGATATGCACCTACTCAGTTAGCATGGAGTTAGCATCATTATCATTGTGCTACTCAACATCATTATCATAGCATGTACCTTTCCATATCACATCATCTATGATCCCTCTTATGCATTCATTTGCTTACTTATGCATATGCATGCAATTGGTGCCACAGAGGAGGTCACATTGGTGGAGCTAGACGATGATCCACAAGAGGAGAACCTAGAGGTGCAGCACCAGGAGGTTCCTGTTGGAGGCGAGCCTGAGGTTGATCATCTCCTGGAGTGTCCCGATCATTAGCTGTCAATGTTCGTGAAAGGCAAGCCTCGGAGCATTATAAGCCTCCCTACTTTATTAATGTCACCTAAAGTTATTCGTATTGATGCATTACGTCATAGGAGTGGTTTGGAAACACTTGCTGCATATTACCTTCCTTGACCAAAAATATCTACCATGAATCCTTTTTAAGTCTAGGAATGCTTATCATGCTTAGCTATGCTTAGACCGGTAGAAGTTAGGTGATTTCCTGTCACCTACGAGCTATAGGTGATAACTTGATCACAGTTGGCTATATCATGCTATTGTGGAGCATAACCTGGTATTGTTGAATAAATGGAGACCGGGTGGAGTCTTATGTTGTGGTATCGTAGTGATTCCATCTATGTCGTTTAAGGACCAGCCGTTGAAGGTTCATCTTGTCATGTTGAACACATGCCTCTCACATAGTTGGCATGATAAGTCATTCCGACCGTGAAGCTAAGTAGCTGAACTTAGGCCGGGGACACAAGCAGTTAAAGTGCGCACCCTAGAGGTAGTAAGGATGTACAGAGAGCCAATGGCGTAAGCCCAAGGGCAGGTTAGAGTCCCGAGCACCCTTGGCAGATTGGTTGTATCTATGAGGGTGCAGCGCTGGTCCTACCCACGATTGTACTTGAGCTGTCCCAAAGGAATATTTCTCCAGCTAGGTAGGAATCGATTCAAATCGCCGTCTCTCCTGGATAGTGAGAACTGATAGGAATACACTTCATCGTAGTAAATGATGGAAATGTTGGTTGTGAGATTATGCAAGAACTCAACTGGATATGGTTATTGTTGTGATGACTTAATGGTACCAACATGTTTGACATAGGATAGTTGCTAATCTAGTATGAGATAGGATTAATAACTGGTGATTCACAATTAAAGATATGTTGGATAACTTATGCTTTTTCTACAAATAATGTCTACCAGCTCTACTTATAAAGCCTTGCATACTCCTTGGTGTCTTAGTATATTAGTTGGACAGGTAAGTCTAGCTAAGTACCTTCTCGTACTCAGGGTTTTATTCCCATTGTTGCAGATAACATTATGTATAATGGCTACTACAAGAACTTCCTTGCTCCTATAGTGGATAAGGACTAGGACCATGGGCAATGGTCATTCTGTATATCATCTAACCCATGTGCTTTTGGTTGGAGATGACTATGACACTGGCTTTGTATTAAACTATGTGTGATGTTGATGTTAAACTACTTTGCTTCCGCTACTTTCAAACTTGGTTTGTAATAATTATTCGAACTCTGATGTATGGGAAATATTTGTGAACTGTGATGTAACGTTTGATTGGTTGTGTTGAATCTCTACGATCTTGGTTTGTATGTTGGTTGTTTGAGATCCTTCATGATTTCGTTGGACTACCAGGTTTATATGGGCTCAAGTATGATGGTTTGATCGCTTCGATGATTGCTATTATACTTGTGCTCTTGTAAATTGGATGGTTCTGTGACAAACTTCTTCCACAGCTGTATAATGCATGTATCTAGGATGTGCTTTGGGATTGGCCTATTTCTGATTACCCTGGTTTTGATTGCCATTCTTCTTGGGATGGGGACACTCCTTGGCCCAATGACCCAACTGATTACAGTTGAAGCATGGCTAGTTGTTCCTTGGTCCTGCTTAGCTTCCCTGGCCTACATTACCCTTAGGTATGGCAATGGTGAATGCCCTGTGGAATGTCTTCTAAGGGCGATTGTCTTGAGCTTTTAGTTGAGGAGGCATATACTTAGGTGCTGGTGGATGAAATTGTGGCCTAGCCACCACTGGAGCTCTAGCCTGAGATGATCTTGAGGTGCCTGCCTCAGCTACTCTATTGCGGCCCTTTGCTACTACATGCAAGTTGTTCTGATTCTCCTTGGTTAAAGCATCACTAACAAACTCATTATAGTTGGCACACCTTGAGTTGGCCATAGTCTTCATTAGTTTGGTGCCAAGGCCACTCTTGAAGCTCTCTATCTTCTTTTCCTCTATGTTGACAAACTCTAGGGCATATCTATAAAGATTGTTGAAGGCATGCATGTACTCAGTAAGGGTTTTGGTCCCTTAAGTAAGCCTCATGAACTCGGCTACTTTCATACGCATCAGCCCCGGGGGAATGTGATGTCCCCTATAGGCTAACTTGAACTATTCCCATGTGACCTGTGCATTTGTAGGTAGAGAAGACAGGAAATGGGTCCACCATATCCCTATCGGTCCCTATAGTTAATGGGACACATATTCAGCCTTCTGATGCTCAGTAACCCTCAACAGGCGAAACTTCTGCTCGATCGTGTTTAGCCACTCATCCGCTTAGAGCGGTTCTTTGGCCTCTTTGAAGATAGGAGGCTTGGGATCTTGGAAGTCCTTGAATGAACTATACTAATTTGGTTCTAGCCCTTGATGTTGCTGGCGGCCGTGAGCAGTGTTCTGCACAATGAGGCGCAGTGTATCCTCCATTTCTCTCTGATTTCCTAGGAACTATGCGAAAAACTCATTCACAGATGATGACGGTGGTGGTGGTAAGTCACCATCATTGCCACCTTAGCTGGTGCCTGCTCTAGCGCGAGTGTGAGTCATCTATAAAATTGCAACAATAAGTGATTATTAGATGCTGTCAAGACATTGCAAATGAATTGTGTAACATGCCAACTAAAATTATTGGAGAGAATCTTAAATTCATACAATAAAACAGAGGCATAATAATTCATTCTTGCAACATAACATCACCAATTAGGTCACTTATCATACTCGCAACACGTTAAACATGCATGTCATATTTCACCAATAAAACATAACTAGAATTTCATCAAAGTTCAACCCGTAATGACACAATATGCAAAGTGCCAATATTACATCAAAGTTTCATCATGAGTAATAAAATTCAAACTACAAGACCATTACACAAATAGCAGGGATACAACTAGCGCTTCAAACTAGTCACTAAATGGCTCTATTCTTTAGCGTGCTCGCTGTCAAGGTTGAAGATAACATCATCTTCATCCTCTAGATCCACTTCTTCTTCCTCCTAACCGTCATCTTCAATAAACATTTCTAGATCTTCTTCTTCCTCATCTAGGATCGGGTGAGTTGGTTGTTCAGAAAATGCACCTCATGCTAAAGATCAACCACCATGTTCTGGTTCTACGTAAGCTACTGGCGCCAGTCCCTTTCGACACGGTCCTGCTACGCAGCTAAGGCTTCAGCTCTATTTCATGCTGCTTTTGCTAGGGCTACATGGTTGTTTGCTTGGATCCGCTAGCGCGTAGCTATGAGTGCTTTGGCACAAGCGGCCTCTAGCTGCTCCCGTAGTCCTGCTAGCACTACCTGATCATCAGCTCTTGCCTCTTGGGCGACAAGTCTCTACTGATCAACTTGCTCCACTTGAGTGTGAATATTTCCTAATGCAACAGATGCCTGATCAGTCTCCCATCGAGCCTCACTTGCTACCTTCTTGTGCTTGCGCACACACTTCCTTAGTTTATGCTGTGCAGCTTCAGCTCTAATGAGCTTGTCCCTACAAGTGGTATAGGACTCCTACCAGAAGTCCCAGGTATCCTGACAAATATAGAACATCTTCATCACGGTGAACATTGCACTCATAGCGAGACTAGAACTATCTGCCCATTCATCATGGTCTTGGATCAATGCATTGCGGCTACGCTGTGCCCAAACTACTCTAGATGGATCCACCTGAGGAAAAGTACCAGTGGCACTATCGGTAAGCTCATCCCCGTGCTGCTGACATATCTAGCTCAGCACCTCAAAAGCCACTACTTGAGCAGCCTCCCAAGGAGTTTTCCCTTCAGATTCTGCCTTCCACTCCTGCCACAGGGGTGCTTGGGTATGAGTTGGTATGGTTAGCTGCACCTCATACCATGGCTATCCTTCCAGGTATACCTCATTCTAGGAATGGAGAGGCGATTTGGTATATTCCGCATAATGCAGGACCCTCCAAAGTAGGGTAGGGGTACCAAACATTTCCAGGAAAGTCTCATTCCTAGCTGATGCTACCATCTGTACCAACAAAATGGTGCAACTCTAGTGAGAACAATGTTATAATTGAAAAGAGTTACTTAATCGAATAAGAGACTTATAAGGGGAGGAACAATGCAAATGTGTAATGAATGATTGATCATGATGCATGTACGTTTCGTACGTCCTCACAAACTTAGGAAAATTAAACTTCTAATGACATACATGGTGGCATACATGCGTTCTCTCATATTTAACGTAGCTAGTCGGGCTACACATTTCGCTGTTAGTGTACTTGCACAAGAATTTCATTTCAGCTCAACCCCACAAGTATATATGTAGAAAATAAAAATCTAGGCTTTAGGTTGCAAGCTAAATACTTCCATATATATACCCATATATAACTTCCGTATCAAAGCTACCCGGAAGTAAATACATCCTATATATACATATAAATATGCATATGTAGCCGTATCAAAGCTAACCCACAATTAAATACCTCCGTATATATATGAGACATATATATACTTTAGTATCAAAGCTATCTCTTCCCATTAGACTGCACACTCACATCTTGCGGTCATGCCACTGTGATGCTGAGTGTCATCTTACCTTGGGCATAGAGGCATTTGATCCATACATTACTACTCAAGTGAATGGCATCTATACAATAGCACACCGTATGGATGACGAAAAAAATCCCCAAGTTAGTACTTAATTGGCCACCTGAAATCCTTAACTGGGTATAAAGGAAGTGATCACTGGCAGACTTTAGATTCAAACTTTAGGTTTAAACACCTATATGCATATATATCTATTCGTTGCTAAAAACTAGTTTTGGAAAACAAAAACCTTTATTTTAAATATATCTGTGACATTTAATGTTTAATCTTGCTCTGATACCAGCTGTAACAGAACCGTCCAATTTATAAGAGCATAAGTACAATAGCAACCCGCAAGCGGTCGCACTATCATACTTCAGCCCATATAAACCCGGTAGTTCGTCGAGTACCACGAAGGGTCTTGATTCAACCAACATACAACCAAGATCGTACATGATTCAATATACATGTCACATGTTACATAAAGTTCACAAATACAGTTCCATACATCAGAGTATGAATAAAAGTTATTACAAACCAAGTTCAGATAAAATAGTAGCAGAAGCAATTAAAGTTTGAAACCAACATCTCCATCATTGTTCAAATACTATGCCAGCTCATGATCACAATCCCACAAAAGCATAAGAGAGGGATTAACAAGAGATGCCTTGCCCAAGGCCCTACTCCTTGTCCACGATAGGACAGAAGCAGTTCTTACAGTAGCCATGATACATCATATTATCTGCAACAATGGGAAATAAACCCTGAGTACAAGAAGTTACTCATCTAGACTTACCCATCATAAACCAAACTAAAGTGACTCCAAGGATCATGCAAGGCTTTATAAGTGAAGCTAGCTTGACAACATTTTACATAAAAAGCTTACCAAGTCAAGTATACAATTATAATTCAGTCATGAAGTTAATTATAGCTATTCATTTCTAGATTAGCAACTAACCTGTGCCAAACATGTGGTATATCATTTAGTAGCATACAGTAGTAACCATAGCCGGTGTAATAATTCCATGTTCTTCATAACCCTCATATTCCATAATATAGTTACTACGATGTTGGGACTAGCCAAGTTTTTCACTGTCCTGGAGAGATGACAATTCAAATCGATTTCAACCACTAGGAATTTATTCCTAACACAAACCTAGGCAGACCAGATCAATGGTCACCTTTGATACAACTCAGGTCCACATTTCGCGGGTTCGATCTGCGCCGCATAATCAGGGACAACTAGCTACCAGGACGATCAGGACTACCCTACCCTTGGGCTCATGTCTAGCTCCCCGTACATCCTTACTACCATCCAGAGTGCGCACTCTTATAGAATGGGGCCTGACATGAGTTGAGCTACTTGGCTTCGCGGTCAGAATGAGTTATCCGGCCAGCTAAGTGAGAGGCATGCGTTTAATCTTGACGAAAGCACCAACAACGGTATGTTCCTTAATCAGCACAGATGGAATCACATGAGTCAACCTACACATAGATTCCATCTGACCTCCAGTTATATTACCCCATGGTTCTTTTCCATGATAGCAAATATAGCCAACCATGCTTCGGTATCCACCTATATCTCGTAGGTGACAGGAAATCACCCGACTTCTACCGGTCTAAGCATGGCTAAGCATATATTCGATCCCAGACCTACATAGGGTTAAAGGTATAATTATCTAGACAAAGTAGTTCTATGCATCAAGTGTTTCTAATTCAACTCTTATAACCTAATGCATCAAACATAAAGGACTCAAGTGATTTTTTGTAAAACATGGGAGGCTTAAAATGCTCTGGGCTTGCCTTTGATAAAAGAAGTTGGCCTATGGTCTGGGCACTCGGGTAAGTCTTCAAGAGTTTGCTCTTCTCCTTCTAGAGCTATGGCCTAAGGTGCCTCCTATTGTTCCTCTTCTTCGTTAAATTCCAATAGAGTGACCCCCTCGGACGATCCTATATGCATGAGCATGAAATAAGATATCACGAATGCATATATAATGACATGTTTAATAAGATATGATGTGGTGAATGCATCCTCATAAGTGTTCTCAGTAGCATTTCATTACGGTGATAACAAGTTACATTTTCTTTTACTGAGTAGGTGCATATATCTTCTCTAGTAACTTAAACAAACACTTATGTAAATTATTTTCTAGACTACAAGACATTAACCACTTGTTTTGATCATAACTGGAGTAATACACATCAAAATAATATAGTTGTGGAGTTTCTGGAAAGCTTATAAATTTTCCTACAACTTTCTTTTAATCATCTTAATGTGATTCAGCAAGTATCTATGTCTAACAATTGAATCTTTCAGATCTATCTAGAGAGCAAGCATTTGAGATAGCAGACTTCCGACCACCATAAATCTCAAACCATAAGGCCTATGACTATGAAAATTTAACACAAGGTATATAAGTAAGTTATCTACAACTTTGTTATAACCATCTTTACATAAAATATCATTATCATCATGAAATCATCACCACAATAGAAACTACACATGCAGTCATCTAGTTGAATTATAAAGCAATAATTAACTAGTTGCCTATAAACAAATATTTCTAAGCCTCACTAACATTATCAACAGATTATATGCATCACACACACCATAGAAAATATCATGGTTAAGCCTAACTAATTTATTTATATTCTTTATTAATTTTCTTAGATAATAAGGTGATTTACAGAGTAAATATTTCTAGTGCTCAATAAATTCCAAGAAAATTACACTAGGTTACACATGACGCTAATAGTCTATTGTACAAATTCCATTCCAATTGGATAAGTATATCAACCTCCACAAAAATGACATGTTACATATGCTTATTTTAGCAAAAATAGTTTAGCATAGTGAAAAGTGTCAAGCAACAGATTTAATATTTTTATTACTTTCCTCGTAGTATAGGAATACTATGTAAAAATGTGCATGATCATATGTTATGTATTTTTACCCCATTTAATTTTACTAGAAACTAGCAATTAATCAAGATTAAATAGGAAGACCATATTTCAAGTATGCCTACTGTAGGTTTAGTATTTTTCCTAGCTCGAGCATGTCAACACAAGACCAGCAAATTTCGAATCACAATTTTATCACTTTCCTAGCTCAAGTTATGCATTTTACAAGATATAAACTAATTTAAAAGCTCTTATCTTGCTCAATTTAATTCTCCCAGAAAAATACCCCAAATAGTAGATTTCATATTTTTATAAAATAGTATAGTTCAAGATGAATCTAAAAAAATTGGTTCACCCCATTTGGATACTCCTTGCTCTACATATAATTTTTGTAAGTTAGCAACAAAATCTATGTAAAATAAATAAAGAAAATCAAATTTCCACTCGGACGCTACAACTAGGTGCACCTAGTCTATACACCCACGGTGGCTGACAGTGTGAGCCCACAGGTCAACCTAGCCCACGCGCTAGTGAGACCGAGGTAGAGGCGGCGGTTGACCGATGAAAAGCTCACCGACGGCAAGGTCATCGGTGGTAGCGTCACCCTCGACGTGTTCCCCAACCCATTCTGCATCTACGGGTGCCCTTGGTTGGCTCATAGGCTCACCGGAGCTAGATCGATGGTGGCCATGGCGGGCAGTGATGCTGCGCTTCGGTGGGTTCATCGTCTCCGGTGATGGCAAGCCAAGGCGAGCACTGCTACAACTTTAGGGATACCTAGTGAAGACCTAGGGTTAGGTGAGGGTGACGGTTGAGCGGCGATGAAGCTTGGCTACGTGCATGGCATGGTGGCGACGAGAGCACGGCGGTAAGCAGCCGTGTTCCGGCGCCGGTGTGCCAGCGTTGGCTTGATGGCCAGCGGCATGAGCTAGACGTGACCCTAGTCTAACCCTAACGAGAGAAAAGCATGAGTGAGATGACTCAGTGGAGCATGACAATGGCAAGCGCGAGCTGGATGGTGCTCTGGTGAGGGCATGGCTTGGTGAACTCGCCCTTAGGTGTTTACCTTGGCTCCGGTTAAGGCAATGGGTGGTCAGCGAGGTGGAGGTGGTGGTGGCCAAGTGGTGCGCGTGAGCAATTGGACAATATCGTGGTGGTGGCAGTGAGCGAGCTCGGTGGAGGTGTGGCGGTGACGGTGGCACTACGGTTCTGCTTCAGCGAGCGTGAGAGCGAGAGAGAGAAAGAGAGTGAGGGCGCAAATGAGTGGAAATGGGAAGCAGCTGGCTCACTCTCGCTCTTGACATGGCGATGCGTGGGTGAGTGAGCGACGACACACGCCGCACAGCATCTGAGCCGGTCAGGCCATGACCAGTGCGCGTCCGGCAGGTTTGAAAAGGCCATCAGGCTGACTGAAATAGCCCTGTTCACTAACCTTTATCTCCTAATCCGTGGTGAATTTTTGAAAAATTTAGTAATACAAAGTGTAGAGCTACTTGAGTACTACAATTTTTCTATAATGATCATGGACTAATTCAAGCTAGTTTTGAAACTACGGTGCTCCAAAGTGAGATACTCTGAAACTATAAACCAGTTTAGGACTTAGCAAAATTTTCTAAGTTACAAACATCATTAAGTCGAAACTTGTGAGCTCTATTTGACTAAGTTAGGCAATGAATTAGCTCATGACCCTTAAATAATGTTTGTTACTCATGACAAGAACTACAACTTTTATTTAGGTCACATAGCCATGCAAGCTCTCAAAACTACTATTCAACTTTAGTCAAACTAGCATTATGAAAATGGCATTTCCAAGTAAACCAACACTTAGAAGCAAATTTGGTCTATGTCATGAATATAAACATTGTTCCAATTATCATTCTAGATGTTTCTAAGGTATTTTGGTGACCTCACAACCATCTCATACATTGGTCATACATGATTACAAGCATATGTAAGTATACAAGCAACATCACATGTGATAAAGAGAAGGTAAATGAATTGAAACTTCATATGCTCATGCTCATGAATGCTTGGATAATGCTTGTGCTGATCAAATGCAAATGCCAAATGCAATGCTTAACATTGGGGTGTTACAGCCCCTCCCCCTTATAGAAATCTCATCCCGAGATTTGCAAGACCTACCATTCTTCATAAAAAGCGGGATAGACTTCACGCAAATAATCCTCCCATTCCCACGTGGCATCTTGTTCACTATGGTTATTCCACATGACCTTGTAGAATTTAATGACTTTGCTCTGGGTTACTCTTTCCATTTCTTCTAGCACTCGGATTGGTTTCTCTTCATAGATCAAATCTGATTGGAGCTTAATGTTGGTGGGTGCAATAGCTTCGTCTGGTATGCGAAGACATCTTTTTAACTGAGAAACATGAAAGACATTGAATATAGCACTCATCTCTAGGGGAAATTGTAACTTGTAGGCGACATTTCCCTTTCACTCAACAATCTGGTATGGGCCTACGTATCTAGGCGCAAGCTTCCTTTTTACTCCAAATCTCTGCACTCCTTTCATGGGTGAAACCTCTAAGTACACATAGTCTCCCACTTCAAAGGTTAATGGTCTTCTTCTCTTATCAGCATAACTCTTTTGTCTAGACTGAGCTGCTTTCATATGCTATTGGATAATGCGTACTTGCTCTTCAGCTTCGGTGACAAAGTCAATGCCATAATATCTTCTTTCTCCAGGTTCAATCCAATTCAAGGGAGTTCTACATTTCTGGCCGTACAAGGCTTCAAAAGGAGCCATCTTGATGCTCTCTTCGTAACTGTTGTTATAGGAGAACTTGGCTAAAGGTAGCCATTTTTCCCATGAACCCTTGGAAGATATAACACAAGCTCTCAATATATCTTCCAAGATTTCATTCACTCGCTCGGTTTGTCCAAAAGTTTGTGCATGGTATGCTGAACTTTTGATTAGTTTAGTTCCCAAGGCCTAGCGCAAGTGTTCCTAGAACTGAGCTATAAACTATGGTCCTCAATCTTAGATTATGGAAGGACTATAATAAAGTCTATACTTATTTCTTCCCATTTCCAGTCTAGAATAGGCAACAACTGAAGTAATCTAGCAGATTTCAAATGAATGTCCTTGACTCTACTGTAATTACCACACCTAGCGACATAGGCGGCGATCTCTTTCTTCATCTTGGTCCAAAAAAAATAGGTTTTCAAATCTTGATATATTTTGCTACTACCTGGATGGATAGACAATTTGGATGAATGAGCTTCATCTAAAATTTAATTTCTAAGTTCTCAGTCTTTCGGTACCACAAGCTAGTCCTCAAACCATAACACACCTCTTTCATGCAACCTAAAATGCTTGATTTCTTGTTCTTTCATCTTTCGCTTAATGTGGAACACACCCACATCTGTCCTCTGTAGTTCTATGATATTTCTCTCAGGTGAGCAACTGATAGCGATGTTGTGTAGCACAACAGGATGTAACAAATTGAATCCATCTTCCAACAAGGCTTCTAAGGTGTTACAATGAGATTTCCGACTAAGTGCATCTGCTACAACATTAGCTTTTCCTAGATGGTAGTGCACTTCCAAATTATAATCCTTGATTAGCTCTAGCCACCTACGTTGTGTCATGTTCAGCTCAGGTTGAGTGAAGATGTATTTGAGACTTTTGTGGTAGGTGTATATGTGACATGTTTCCCAACAAATAATGTCTCCATATCTTCAAGGCGTGAACAACTACTGCGAGCTCTAAATCATGCGTAGGATAATTGACTTCATGCTTTCGTAATTGTTGGGAAGTGTATGCAATAACTCTTCCTTCTTGCATGAGCACACACCAAATCTATACCCGATGCATCATAGAACACATCGAAAGGCTTTTCAATGTTGGGTTGTGCTAGAATAGGAGCTATAGTTAGCAAGGTCCATAGGGTGTGAAAAGTGGCTTCACACTCTGGAGTTCAATTGAACTTTTCATCCTTCTGGAGTAGTCTGGTCATGGGCTTAGCTATCTTGGAAAAATCCAGAATGAAACGACGATAGTAGCCTGCTAGCCCTAGAAAACTCTGAACTTCATGAACTAAAGTCGAGGCCTTCCAATCCATGACCTCTTGTACTTGAGTCGGGTCTATAGAGATACCATCTTTAGATAAGATATGACCCAAGAAAGGTACTTTCCTCAACCAGAATTCACACTTGCTCAATTTGACATATAATTTATGCTCCCTCAATCTAGACAAAAAAAACTCTCAGATGCTCTGCATGATCTACCTCATTTTCTGAGTAAATCAAGATATCATCGATAAACACAACCATGAACTTGTCGAGCTCGGGCATGAATACCGAATTCATCAAATACATGAAGTAGGCAGGAGCATTTGTCAGTCCAAAAGACATGACCAAATACTCATATAACCCATACCTAGTGGAGAAAGCTATTTTAGGTACATCCCCTGGCCTGATCTTAATCTGATGATAGCCTGACCTCAAGTCAATCTTAGAGAATACCTTTGCTTTTGCCAGTTGATCAAATAGGATATCGATGCAAGGCAAAGGATACTTATTCTTAATGGTCATAGCATTGAGCAGCCAATAATCCACACACATTCTCAAGGATTTGTCCTTCTTCTTTATAAATAAAGCTAGACAGCCCCATGGAGACAAACTAGGTTGAATGAGACCTTGGTCCAAAAGTTCTTGTAACTAGATTTTAATTTCGGCAACTCATTTGGTGGCATCCTGTAGGGTCTTCTTGAGATAGGTGCTATACCTGGCACTAACTCAATCTTAAATTCCACATCCCTATCTACAGGTAAAGCCAGCAACTCATCTAGAAATACATCAGGAAATTCACAAACTACTAGAATATCACAAAGAGTAGTGGCTTGGATAGCACAAGACAAGTTTTGAAGATCAAAACTTTGGGGAAGTGGTACTAGAAAAGCATTACTCCCCTTTGGTTCTCTCAACATAATTGTTCTAGTGGTAGTGTCAATGAGAACTCCATTACCCCTCATCCAATTCATGCCCAAAATCACATCTATTGCTAGTCCTAGCAATATTATAAGATCCATAGTGTACCCCCTCTCTTGTATAGAGATGAGCACACCTCTCACTAATTGATTAGTAGAAATAGTGGCCCCAGCTGAACTTATATTATAACCACCCTTGTCTACCTCAACTATCTTCTGATTATGCTTAGATGCAAATGTTTGGCTCATAAATGAATGAGAAGCTCCAGAATCAAACAAAACAATGGCGGGATGTTTGTTAACAAGAAACATACCGCGGTAACAACTTCTCCCACGGGAACTTTGTTACACCCTAGGTGTTAAGAATGCATTTAACCTTGATATTTCATGTTCACAATCATCATTGAGCATCCATGATCATAAGCATATCATGTATTCCATCTAAGTTGGCTTATTTTGCATGTGTGGTTACTTAATTTCATTACATGTGTTAGGGTTTACATGTAACCAATGTATGAAATGTGTGTGGGACCTTGGGAATACCTTAAACATGTTTAGAATAGCATAAGGAACAACTTTGGTATTCATGACTAAGCCTAGTTTGGTCTCTAAGTCCTAGTTATGGTGTATGACATCAAATTTAAGTTCTAGGTTTGACCTAGTTTGAACTATGTCATAGATTCTTTGCATGGCAAAGAACCTTTAAGCAAAGTTGTAGTATTTGAGTATAGCTACAACTTTTATTTTTGGGTCATGAGCTAATTCAGTGCATAGCTTGGTCTTTGTGAGCTCACAAAAATTAGAAAAACACAATTTTCAACACTTAGAAATATTTCTAAGTCCTGGCTCATTTACAGTTTCATTGATTTGACTTTGTGACGATTTTACTACGCATTGGTTGAGAATTAGACCTTGATCCTTTAAGAGATATTGTATATGGTATGTAGGGCTACCACTTTCGTTAAGATTGTTTGCGCTAATGCTTCACGGTTTTGGAGTTTGAACATCGGCAATTCACGCTGTCAGGCTCGGACTCGGGACTTAGGCGCTGACATTTACTGTACCAGAAGAATACAATGGAGCCTACCGCATGCATCTAGGCGGCAATAGTATTGTGGGCATCGACAAACCGTCTTGTACCTGATGACGTGGGCAACAAGACTAAGTAGCACACACGCTCTCTGACTCCTCTCTCTATTATAAGGCCATCCCCTTCACCTATAAAAGGGGATGTGCTCTCTCCTAAAGGGGGAGGATCAACTCAGATGATCGATTCAGAGGATCGATTTGAACAACGATAGACAGAGGTTCATTCTGACTCTCTCTCTACTAGCTTCAGACATTCTAAGCACTCAAACCGCTCGATACTCAGCGCACGTAGGAGCTCCCATCACTCTTGGCCCTTTGGTCCAGAGTCCGATCGGACCTCTAGCACCCCCATCTTATTCCCAATCGTTTATAACCCCATAGCAAACTTCGAGCACCTAGGCTCGGGAATAAAGTCACCGACTGACTCAAACTGGATGTAGGGCACGTTGCCTAAACCATTATAAACCCTGTGTCATTGAGTGCTAGGCCACATCCGATCACAATGTACAGCAAAATGACAAATATTTACTTGTTGGTCACTTTTTGCACCGACAGTTGGCGCCGTCCGTGGGGAGGACGCCATACGTTCACGCTTTTGATCATCAGATGGCCCACCTTTCCGCCATCTTCATCATGATAGGCTCAAGCGACATGACTCGCTTCGGCTTGCTAGAGTTTCCCACACTCCCACCTGTTGGGATGTGGGTTCCTCCCATCTTTGAGCCATCCTTGACCTTCTTCTTTGGAAGCCTGGACTTCGTCGCTGACTAGCTTGGCGTGCTTTGCCTTCGCAAGGAGGCATTTGTCCTGACATCAGTCAGAGGAGGAGCTCCCTCCATCGGCTCCAGGCCACCCGATGGCCTCAACGATGAGGCACTCACGCTTCGCTCCGAGCCCATGCTGGGCTCAAACCCCACTATGAGTAATGTACATATTGTTCTTTACTCGCTATTTAATATCTTCTACCGACTCTTCGGGGGACCCCATTGTCCCCGCCACGACCGCCATGCGACCAGCTCCCCTACGGCCTCATGTCCCCCATGGACGCGTACGCACGGGGGCTCCAAAAGATGCTGATGCCGCCCCCGCTCACATCCAAATTCGTGGGTGATGAGGACATCACTTCTTGGTCACATACAAGCCAAGGAGAGGAGGAGGTCCAGCATGGGCGTCCAATTCATCTTTCTCATGGTGGAGGCCCAGTCCAATTGAAGTTGGAGCCCATCTCGGGTTCTAGGACTAGTCTGCCTTAAACTGGTCACCCAGAACGTATCCGGACTCTGTTTTCAATGATCCACAAATGGTTGGAAAGCTAATTTGATAAGGAAGCAAATACAAGTGGTCTCATGTCAAAATCCCTTCGGATTCAATAGGAATCGTCAAAACAAGTCAGCATCCAGAATCTACCAGGGTGCTGCGACACTGTCTTTTGGTCCGTTGGACAGTGTATCGTGTTTGGGCCCATTAGGGGCCACGTCCAGGGGGTGACACCAAAGACTATAAATAGCAGCCATCATTCTCCTTAGGGTTTGAGTTTTGTTTAGTTCTTGATTTCCTTATGAAACAGACATCGTTTTGCTGCAACTATGCCGCCAAGGCTGCTTGCTGTGAACCAGGGCCCCAGTTCTTGATCTTGTTCTCCTGTGGTGATTAGTCCTTTCGAAAAAAGTCTTGAACTCGTTCTCGTTATCATAAGCCTCATATTTATTTGCAATTTGAGATTGCGTTCATCCCGTTCTAGCTTGTGTTCTCGATTCGCTTGTAGGAAAGCCTTCTCGGTGAGGTCAATCGCATTCGCATGGTTGATAACCAATGGAGCAGTGGTGTAATGGTTGTGGGGGTCCGAATTAGTCTTGGTTCGAAGCCTAGATCGTGAATGTCGAGTCTCCACCAATCGACACTATCATACCTATCGGAAGATCAGGCCTAATCTACATTAGTGGGGATGGCGGGCTACGCTCCTGCCTCTTTCCATGACCTCATGGATGACAAGGTTGAGAGCAATGGCTCTAGCATCAACGATGCCATGGCACCTAGCCACCCTCTATCCTGAGAGTGCACTATGGCGGACGCTCTGGGATAGCTGTCGGTGGTAGCAGAGTCCCTATAGACTCACACCCCTCTAGACCCTTGCGCGAAGGCCCTCGTGTGTGCGTAGGAGCATGGTGAGGAGCTACGACAAAGGTGGCAGAGCCAGCTGCCACCTACGCCAGTGTGCTCGGTGTAGCACAATACGCCATGCGCATGTAACCCGGTGAGAGGCGCCTAGGGTCACGCCCTTTAGGTCCAGTGCAACATCATGGACAGGGAGAACGATCCCCCACAGTTCGCTCGGGTTGGCCAGAACATCACCGTTGTGGCAATGCTTCTACGCAGCCTTCTAGAGTCTATCAACCCCAAGGAGCAGGTGGTCCACTATAACCTCCAGGCACTGGTGGAAACCACCGCCATTCAATAGGCGTAGAGCTCCGCATCGCGACACCGACTCGCGGCCTCTCTCCCCACTGGGGGAATGGGTCGCACCAGTCGAATCGCTCCATCTGCTCACCACTATAGTCACCAGGCACAGAATAGGAGGCCGCAGCTGCACCATGGGCTGACCCAGTGCCCATCTACACCATCCGCATGTGCATGAATGGCTTGGGCTGAATCGAGACGCTAGCATTGTCATCAACAATCAGTGTCAAACTCGGCATGATGATGACGTCCATCAAGGCGCGGTGAGAGCAGGCAGCACGGGCCCCTTTCAGACCATCTAGGGGAGCGATGAAACACACCCCTGGCGTGGTCACCGACCTAATGACCGGAGTCCCAATCCAGATGGCCTAGGACCATGGGCCTTTGGCTGTCATATCTAGAGAGCGCCGTTCCCATAGCGCTTCTGACCACATGCCAACATCGCCAAATACACCGGGGAAACAAATCCTAGTATATGGCTCGAAGACTTCTGGCTCGCCTGCTGAGCCGAAGGAGTGGATGATGACCACTTCATCATTAAATTCCTCCCCATCTATGTGGGGGAGCATGTTCGAGCAGGGCTGGAATTCCTCCCGCACGACAGCATCCGTGATTGGTCAGATCTCAAGAGGATTTTCATCAGGAATTTCCAGGAGACATATGTCCACCCATGGAATTCCTAGGACCTCAAGAGCTGCCAGCATGAGCCTAATGAGTCCCTACGGGATTACATCCATAGGTTCTCAAAACAATGCAACTCCCTTCCTGATGTCATCGATGCAGACATCATTAGTACGTTCCTCTCCGAGACAACCTGTGAGTCCCTGATCCACAAGCTCGGCTGTCTGAAGCCCCATACCATGAACCACACCTCTAGTGAGGAGGCGGTTGGAGTAGTCTTTGGTGGAGGCTAGGACAAGGGCAAGGCCAAGCGTGAGGACCAAGACAAGGGCCCCTCCACACAGAGGGGCAAAAAGAACAAGAAGGATCAGCCAACTCCGCTTTGGTTGCCACTGCCGATCGCATGGGCAAGCAGCCCTAGTAGGGCCTGCTCGACCACTTTGACAAGCTCATGGAGAGTCCATGCACCAACCACGCCTACCCCATCTAGCACCTCTACAAGGACTATGAACTCCTCAAGCACTTTTTGCGATAGGCCGATAGACCAAAAGAAGGAAAGGGCAAGGAAGCAGCGGCCAAGAAAGGAGGCATGGCGAGCAAGGATGGGGATAGCTTTCCTAATCCCAAGGAATGCCTCATGATCTTTAGGGGATCTGATGCCATCTACTCCAAGCACCAGCACAAAGTACGCTATAGAGAGGCATGCGTCGCCGAAACGGCTGTCCCTTCCTTCCTTAGCTGGTCAGAATCTCTGATCACTTTTGATCAGAGGGACCATCCTTCCCATGTTGCTAGACTAGGTCGCTACTCACTCATTGTCGACCCCATTGTCCGCAAGAAGTGCCTCACCAAGGTGATGATGGACGGAGGCACCGGCCTCAATATCGTCTACGTCGACACCCTCGACGCCATGCGCATCCCTCGGTCAGAGCTCCACCTAGTGAGCTCTCCCATCCACAAAGTGATCCTAGGAATGTAGGCATACTCGCTCGGGCAGATTGACCTGCCCGTCATGTTTGGTGACCAAACCAACTTCCGTTCGGAGGTCCTCACCTTCGAAGTGGTGGACTTCCCATGATCCTACCACATCATCTTGGAGCGGCCATGCTATGCCAAGTTCATGGCGATCCCCAACTACACCTACCTCAAGTTGAAGATGCTAGGACCGAACGACATCATCACTATGGGTAGCACCTTTTTGCAGTCTACACGTGCAACCACGAGCATTATGAGCTCGCCACCACCGTCATCAACTTAGCCAAGCTCCCTTAGCTTGGAGAATCATCGACCCTAGCAGTCTCGGACTGCAACAAGCCAACCTCCTCGACTGCCTTCCACCCACTCGAGGAAACTAAGGCGGTGGGGATCGACCCCACTGACCCAACCAAGACAGTGCAGATTAGGACCTAGCTCCTAGCTAAATAGGAAAGTGAGCTCGTCAATTTTCTATGCGCCAATCATGATGTCTTCGCATGGAAACCTTCTGACATGACAGGCATACCATGGGAGGTCGCCGAGCACGCATTGTGCCTTGTCCCAGGCTCAAAGCCCGCTAAGCAACGCCTATGTCACTTTGACAACGAGAGGCATAGGGCCATAGGCAAGGAGGTTGCCAAACTCCTGGCAGCCGAATTCATCAAGGAGGTATACCACTCTGACTGGCTGGCCAATCCTATTATTGTTAAAAAGAAGACCAGGAAATGGAGAATGTGCGTTGATTATATTGGCCTCAACAAGGCGTGTCCGAAGGACCACTTTCCTTTGCCATGCATAGACTAGATAGTCGACTCCACCTCAGGATGTGAAATCCTCTCCTTTCTAGATGCCTACTCAGGCTATCACCAGATCATAATGAAAGAGTCCAACTAGCTCACAACCTCATTCATCATCCCGTATGGTTTGTACTGTTATGTAACCATACCTTTTGGTCTAAAGAACGCTGGTGCCACCTATCAATGGTGCATGTAGCAATGCTTCATCGATCAAATCAACCTGCTCAACTAGCCTGACCAAGTTGAGCAGCCAAAACCAACAATCGTCGTCTATGTTGATGACATAGTGGTCAAAATGGCTCAAGCTTGCGACCTGATCACAAACTTGGCCGCAACGTTCGCAAACCTCTGAAGGTTCAACATCAAATTGAATCCCAAAAATGTGTTTTTGGGGTTCCAAAGGGGAAGGTGCTCAGATACATCATGTCCGAACGCGGCATCGAGGCCAATCTCGAAAAAATCACGGCCATCTCCAACAAGGGCCCTATACGCAATGTCAAGGGCATACAAAGGCTCACTGGCTGTTTGGCCACCTTGAGTTAGTTCATCTCCTGGCCAAGCGAGTGGGGGATGCCTCTCTACAAGCTTCTCAAAAAGACAGACACATTTGTCTGGACTGAGGAGGCACAGTAGGCTCTAGAGAGCCTCAAAGCGTCACTGACATCAGCCCCAATCCTTGTCGCTCCCGAACTAGGGGAACCCCTCCTCCTCTATGTCGTGGCAAGCAACCATGTGGTGAGTGCCGCCCTAGTCGTCGAAAGGGAGGAGCTGAGACACCACCTAAAGGTCCAGCAACCAGTATACTTCATCGGTGATGTACTCACCAACGCCAAGGTTTGGTACCCCTAGGTGTAGAAACTTCTATATGTCATGCTGATGGCGACCCGAAAGCTCCTACACTACTCTAGTGAGCATAAAGTCATGGTCGTCACTTCATTCTCGCTAGGAGACATTGTCCGCAACCACGACACCACGGGTCAGATCTCCAAGTGGGCACTCAAACTAATGGGCCATGACATTAGGTATATCCCCTGCACCACTATTAAGTCTTAGGCTCTCGCGAACTTTGTCGCCAAATGGACAGAGGTCCAGCTCCTGACCCCAGACGTCACCCACAAGTGATTCTGATCTCCCCGGATAGGAGCAGGCCCCACTACATGATCCGCCTCCATTTTTCGGCCTCAAACAACGCCGATGAATACGAGGCCCTCATCAACGGACTGCGCATCGCCATCAAGCTCGGCGTTACGCGACTATACGTCCACGGTGACTCAGAGTTGGTCATCGACCAAGTCATGAAGGAGTCCTCTTATAAAAGACCCCTCATGGTAGCATACTGCTAGGAGGTGCGCAAGGTCGAGGACAAATTCCAGGGGATCAAACTACATCATGTCCCCCGAAAGGACAACGATGTCGCCGATTTTCTTACAAAATTGGCTACTAGGCGTGTTCCGTCTCCAGATGGGGTCTTCATCAATGACCTTCATGAGCTATCCTCCCACATCCTGGAAGGTCTGATCTAGACACACCCTGATGCCAACCCAGTGCTCGGGGGCTCCAACCTTGGTGCCTCCGTGACGACGTCGCCCGCCGATGTCACCATGGTAGCACTCGATCAAGTGGATAGGCAAGCATCGCTACTCGCCTACCTCCTCGAGGAGACTCTCCCACCTAAAAGGACTAAAGCACGATGGATCGCTCGACGTGCCAAGATGTTCATCGTATTCAGTAATGAACTTTAGAAGCGAAGCTCATCGGGAGTACTCATGAAGTGCATCCCTACCGACCAAGGGAAACAGCTCCTCCTCGAGGTCCATGCTAGAATCTATGGACATCACGCGGTCCTGAGGTCACTGGTCGAAAAAGCCTTTCGCCAAGGTTTTTACTAGCCCACCGCGCTACGAGAGGCAGAAGAGGTCGTCCACAGGTGTGAGGGATGTCAGTTCTACGCTCGGCAAACTCATTTGCCGGCACAGGAGCTCCAGACCATCCCCATCACCTAGCCATTTGCAGCCTAGGGCCTCAACATGGTAGGACCCCTCAAAAAGGGCTTGGGCAGCTTCACTCACCTACTCGTAGCGGTCAACAAATTTACCAGTGGATAGAGGCGAAGCCCATCACCAACATCCGCTTGGAAGAGGCGGTCAAGTTCTTCCTTGACATCATCTACCATTTTGGTGTTCCTAACTATATCATCATTGACCATGGAACTAACTTCACCAAGAAAAAGTTCCTGGACTTCTGTGATGGATACGACATCAGGACCGACTAGGCCTCGGTCGGACATCCACGTACTAACGGCTAGGTCAAACAAGCCAATGGCATGGTCCTCCAAGGACTTAAGCCATGAATCTTTGAATGACTCAATAAGTATGCTGAGCGATGGGTTGTAGAGGTCCCAGCAATCCTCTGGAGCCTGAGAATGATCCCAAACCAATCCACAGGGTTCACACCCTTCTTCCTAGCTTACAGAGCTAAAGCAGTTTTGCCCTCCGACCTCGACAATGGTGCCCCAAGAGTGAAGGCCATCTACCATGACCAAGCCACAGAGGCTTAGTAGGACACAGTTGACCTGCTCGAGGATGCTTGGGAGATGACCATCATCCACTCCGCTCGCTACCAACAAACTCTCCGCAGGTACCATGAAAGAAGAATTAGAGGGAGGATCCTCGAGGTCGGAGACCTCGTGCTTCGAAGAACCCAATCAACCAAGGAGAAACACAAACTCTCTCTGCCATGGGAAGGACCCTATACGGTGACCAAAGTGATCCGATTGGGCACCTACCTACTAAAGGACGACAACGGTGACATTCTCACCAACACTTGGAACATCGAATAGTTACGCCATTTCTTCCCCTAAAAATTTGGTCTTACCACTTTCTTTCATTCAATGTTTGCTCCTACAAGCACCCCGGCCTGAACACACTCGGCCTGGGTTGCTCGGGGGCTCCACGAGGGTGCGATACCACCTCTCTTTTTTACTATCATATAGTAAATACTTTTTTACCCAAACAAAAGGGTAGTCCATTCCTTTAATTACCCTATGTAACTTTGCCTTAAACTCTCGACCGATCACACCCCACCATGACCTACAGTTACGAGTAGCTGAGCCTCGCAGGCCACGCCCAGGTTCTTAAGGTTGCAGCCTATGGGTCAAAAGGGTAGGTGCAAAAAAGAAAGGATAAAAAATAGAGCTATGCTATGGTAAAAACAAAGAATGAATGGGACAAGCTTCCCCTTACGAAGTGATTCCATCACAAAATGAAATTGATGTATTCATGAATACAAACAGTTCACACGGGGGCTTCCCCATGAACCTAACTTTTACATATGCTGACTACTTCTACTCTCAATTCTACTGTGGCCGCCTAGCGGCATCGGCTGACGACATGACCGACAAGGATAAGGGCTGCTCGCTCTCCGACGGGGCAAAGTTCGGTTCGATCGGAGGCGGGACAACACTCACTTTTGACTCGGCCTCCACTCCATCCGTAGGCTGGATGAGTGCCCAAGAGACACTATGAGAAGGTGAGTGCCCAAGGGACACTCAAAGCCATGGATTCCCACATGACTTGTGAAGTCTACGGAGATGTTGGACATTCGGGCAATTCCTGTCCCGAAACCCAAGAGGACCTCAACTTTGTCAACACCAACTATGGGTTATGTCCACAACATCAAGGCTAGAATCAGCGTTCCAACAAACAGGGATGTAACAATTATTACTCTTCTTCTCATTTGAATAATCAAGGTAATAATTGTTATGCTTTCTTGAAAGATCTTGTTTATAGCAATGGTAGAATGACTGATAGTATTAATAAGAAACTACATGCTCATGACAAGATATTGGAAAACATAAATACTAAATTGGATGAATTTCTTCTATCTTAAAGAATCAACTTAGTTTTAATAAGATGATAGAAACTCAATTAGCTCAAATTTCTACTACTATCCCATCCTATGAAAAAGATAGAATTCCTGGCAAACCTGAGGGAACAATAGAGACAGCCAACCTTGTCACGGCAAGGTATGACTTCTCTGAGAATGGTTGGGGATTTACTATTAAGAAAGGTGATCCTGGGAACCCAATCATTACTTGCACCTTAGGCCCCACACTTTTTATAATGCCATTTGTGATTTAGGGTCTAGTATTAACATCATGTCTAAGTAAACTTATGATAAGTTGTTTTATACTCCCCTAGCATCAACTTCAGTTTATGTGCAATTAGCTTATCAATCTACCCATTATCTCGAGGGAGTAGCCACTGATTTATTAGTTAAAGTTAGGAGTGCCTATATTCCTATAGATTTTATAATCTTAGACATGGGTAACATCGAGGATACACCTTTAATCCTTGGTCATCCTTTCCTTAATACTACAAATGTTTGCATATATGTGGCTTTTGGGCAAATCCAATTCCACTTTGCTAGAAGAAAAGAAATATTTGCTTTTGTCTCTAGACTACCCCTCTTTGATGAGAAACAGGAGAATAAGAAGCATCTGAAGAGAATCAAGATGAAAAAACCAAAGCTAATTGAAGAGCTGGAGAAACCTATCAAGAAGAAGAATAGAAATAGATGGCATAAAAAGAAAGATCCATCCTCAAACTCGTCATGCCCCAAACCTGACAAGGCCTCTGAGGTGGAACAAGAGGAAACACCTCCTCCCAAGAACGAATGACCTTTAGCCCGACAAAAACGTAAGTTTTCTATTCCTTGCATTTATTTGCCGCATTTCATTTCCAATAAATTTGCTTTACATTGCATGATAGGTTAGTTGCATTTAGCTACTCTATGTTAATAAATAAAGTTCTGTAGTAGCTAATGCATGATAGGATAGATATGCATTTAAAGAAACAAATAAAAAAATATTTAATAATAATGAATAAAATTTAGTAGCATCCCTGCTGAATAAGTTATCTAGTAGTTATAGGTTTAGCTAGTTATTTATGCATTCTAGTAGTATTAGTTAGTCAATAAAGAAAAGAATGAAAAGAGCTGCCAGAAGACATTCCAACCTATGCAAAAGGCAAGCTTAGGGGAGACATCTCTCCCTGCTCAGGTATGAAAATCATAAACCCTCTCTTTACATTCATGTTTGCTTTAAATTTCAATATCCATGATCATAGAATGTAGAGAGGAGTGCTTTTAAATTATTTTGAGAGAAACTCTGCTCTAATAAAATGATGATAAGTTATTTGGAGATGATGAATAGTTGCTCTATGATACTTTGCAAAAGCTTGTGATACAACCTTATGCTTTCATGGGATGCAAATGCTAGAACCAAGAATAGGCTTTTGTGAGATATGTTGTGTGCCATGATTGGAGTAAATCTTTGAACCTATCTAAGGAATGGTAAAGACAACCTGGAGTTTTGTTTTGCAAAATGCCAAACTCTCTTGCTAGAAGTTCCTCAATGGTGATAAATTCCTACCAGAGCCAAATAAGTATCCACTCATACAAGATAAAGCCACCATAAAACTGCTTGTTTGTTTTGAGCTTTTTCAAGCCTTGTTGATCTAAGTAGAGAAACTTTTCATGCTTTTTGATCAAGATCATGTACACCCACATATTTATGCTATTCATACATTGGGAAATACACATCCACATATGCATTCCATTTATTATTGCTCTATGAGTATCAAAGTTACCTCTCTATGCTGTGTTACATCAAAAGAGAGGCATGGGAGAGAACAAAAGAGTAAAAAGCTCTAGTGTTAAAAAAGAGAGAGAGTGAGAAAAAGAAAGTAGGCATGCCCTCTCAAAAAGAAGCTAGAGAAGGGAAACTTTTCAAAGGAGTACCACTTCCACCAAATATACCACACACATTCACCTCTTGATCAATTTGTATGACTTGTTGCTCATTGTGATCCAAGTGTTTGACTTAGCAATAGATTCAATTCAAGTATGCTATGCTTTTATCCCTACCTTGAGCTCCACATAAGCTTTAGGATATAAATTAAGTCTAAAATTCATGGCCTTGGTGAGGATTTCAAACACCATTGAGTGACATGAGTGTACCATCCAAGGAACTTAGGCAAGTTTTCTTTTCAAATCATGTGAAAACCTCTAGAAAGTTTGAGCTAAACCAAAGTAGGCAAAAAGTATCTATCTAGCTACACATTTTTGCAACTGCTTGTATCAAGGTGAAAGCTATAAGTCCCACATTGCTAAGACTGATGGTGAAATTTCTAAGTGCTAACATGTTAAACTCAAGAGATAGTATTTGTTTGTATACAAGTCTTTGTAGGGCGTTACATAGTAGCAACTCCTGAACCAACAACCTATTCCATGCTAAACCCACATCTTTGCTGAGGACAGCAAAGGGGTAGCTTGGGTGAGCTTGTTGATGGTCACTAACACCTATTTTGACCTTCAACATTCCAACCAAAAGCATGGTAAAGTGAGGTAAATCATCATCACATCTGAAGAATTATGTTTAAAGGACAGCAAAGGGGTAGCTTGGGTGAGCTTGTTGATGGTCACTAACACCTATTTTGACCTTCAACATTCCAACCAAAAGCATGGTAAAGTGAGGTAAATCATCATCACATCTGAAGAATTATGTTTAAATTTCACCTAGTTCCACTTGTGCTTGTAGAATTATTTGTATGCAGGAAATATGGCAAATTTTGGCCAAAATGGTGGCAAACAAGGACAAAGGAAGCAAGTGGACATGGCAGGGCCACCTAGGCCCACTAGGCAGCATCGCTCGGCACCACCTAGGCATCGTCTAGCTCCACTTGGTGCCACCTTAGCACTTTGCCACATCAATGATCCATGGGAGCCCCTCTAGAACCAATGGGATGCGTTGATCTAAGTCAGTTCAATCAATGGTCACGATGAAGAGGCCATGGATCCATAGGCCAATTGTCATAGACTTGGAGCTTCACCAACTAACTTACCGACCAAGTTTCACCATGTGCCACCTCTACAACCGCCATTGGGAGCCAACCATCGCCATTGGATGCTAAGGCAGTGGAATGGAGGGTCGGGCGGCGCCCTCCCTTGGCCACCTGGTGCCCCCCTGCCTCCATCGACTTGGCCACTACCTACAAGTACCCCTTGCCTCACTACACTATAAATAGAGGGTGTGGAGCTCAGTGGAAAGACACCCCATTCATTTTCAAGCTCTACAAGCTTCTCTTAGCTTTCTAGCTTAGCATTAGCTATAGAGTAGTAGTCTAGTAGAGCAAGAGCGGAGCTTCTCGGAGTCTAAAAGAGTCTTCTAGGTTTGGTATAGCTCCTTTGTAATTCTTTCATTTGTACTGAAAGTATCTAGGCCCCTAGTTGGGTTTCGGTGATTAATGAAAATACGTGATTACTATGACTAATGTGTGTTTTGTAGAGGCAATTAAGTTAGGTCATGGTAATGGCAATTGATTGGGCAATGATGGTTGTCAACAATGGAAATCATTTTGGTTTTCAAAGGATGGATGACAAGGTTAAGGATGGACTAGTTCTAAGTGTCGTTTGGTGTTGAAGAGACACTTAGAGTAGTTTAGGACTTTGTTTTTCCTTTGGCCATACTATTAAGGGGGGTATGAACTAGTAGCTTGACCTAGGTGAGTCTAGTGGGTTAGGTGTGGTGCACACTTATCAAATCTAGCACTAGGTAGCTCCTAAGTAGCCCTAAGATCAATTGGAGCAAACTTCATTCACATATGATTGCGAGTTGGAAGTGAATGGAGGGTCAAAGGTTGACCGGACGCTGGTGTAGAGTCTGGTAAGTTCATTTGATCAAGGTGAAGTCGTCTGGTTGCGACTGGACACTGAGTGAAAATTAACTGGATGCTAGGTACCAGAGTTCGGTCAACTCTAGTAAGGTTCTAGAGAGGGAGAATCCTGATCAGACGCATCTGGTCAGTGCTGACCGGATACTGGTTAGGTTCTAGCTACTGACCGGATGCTGAGTAGCAAAGTGACTGGACGCTGGGTGCCAGAGTCCGGTCAACATCAGTAAGGTTCTAGACAGCAGTTTTCATGACTGGACGCATCCGGTCAGTGCTGACCGAATGCAGGTCAGAGTCTTGTCACAACTTAACAGCTCTATGGTGGGGAGAACTGACCAGAGCATCCGGTCACCCCATAGAGGCACATAATGGTTCATTTTGAATGATGGGGTATAATTACTTCCTCTATTCATTCAAGGGAGTACTCTTGGCCATTTCAACAGCTAAGAAACAGCCTTGAGTGTGCCAAGGAGAGCAAGAGCATAGTGAGGTGATTGAGATTTGAGAATCCAAGATTAAGCCCTCATTAGTGAAAAGAGAGTAGCAAGTGTGCATCCACCCTTCTCATTAGGCTTGTTGTGGTCAAGTGAGAGTTCTTGCTTGTTACTCTTGGTGATCGCCATCACCTAGACGGCTTGGTGGTGATTGGGAGTTTGGTGATCATCCGGCGGAGCTTGTGGATGACCCAACTCAAGTTGTGAGCGGTTGTGGGCGATTCACCGTGACGAAGTGTCAAAGAATCAACCCGTAGAGAGCACTTGATCCTTGCGCAGATCAAGGGGGAGCTACACCCTTGCACGAGTGCTCTAACGAGGACTAGTGTGGAGTGGGGACTCTCTGATACCTCGACAAAACATCACTGTGTTCCTTCTTCTCTCTTTACTTTGAGCATTCACTTTTGAGAAATTCAATTCTTGTCTTTACATTCTTAGAATTGCCATGTTAGAGTAGGATTGGAACATAGGTTGCTAAACTTTTGTGCGGTAGATCAATAGGAACACTTTCTAGGCACATGGGGTGAAGTGGGCTAACCATAGGATTTAATTATTGCAAAGAATTTTAGAATTAGCCCACTTCACCCCCCTCTTAGGCATCTTGATCCTTTCAATTGGTATCAGAGCCTCGTGCTCATGAAATTAGACTTAACCATCTAGAGAAAGATGTCTCATGGGGATGGTCCTCCTCCTATCTTTGAGGGAGATGATTTTCTATATTGGAAAATCCACATGGAGGCTTATCTAGAAGCCTTAGATGTTGGAATACTTAGAGCCACCTCACAAGGCTTTCCAAAACCTAGGGATCCCGCACACCTTCAAGGCGATGAGGTCAATTACAAAAAATGGAATGCAAAGGCTCGAAACACCATCTTTAGAGGCCTTTGCAAAGATGCGTTTAAGCACGTGTGGAACTACAAGGATGCCCATGCACTATGGTTGGATGTTTGTGCGCTCCATGAGGGAACAAAGAGTGAGTGTGAGGAACGGTATTATCTCGTCATGAAAAGGCTTAATTCTTTTAAGATGCTTCCGAAAGAAAGCGCTAATGAAATGTACTCATGTTTGAATATTCTTGTAGAGGAAGTCAATGGGCTTGGACTTACTCAAATACAACCATCTGATGTTGTAAGAAAAATCTTGAGTTTTCTCCCCATTGATAAATATGGGCATATTGTGACCGTGCTTCATCAAGATGATCTTTCCACCGCTAAACCAACTCAAATCTTGGGAAAGATCAATGCCCATGAGATGTACATGCACATCACACCACAAGATGGCTCATCCTCTACCAAGAAGAAAGACAAAGACTTAGCATTCAAGGCTAGCCAAGAGAAGGGCAAAGCAAGAATTGAGTATGAGAGCTCAAGTGATGATGAAATTGATGATGCAAGTCTTGCCCTCATGGTGAGAAGAACCACCAAGATGCTAAAGAAGCTCAACAAGAATGGCATCAAGTTTGATGGCAAGAAAAAGAAGTTCTTCACTAGCACTAGAAGGAAGCCAATCTCCAAGATGGATTGCTACAATTGTGGAGAACTTGGTCATCTAGCTCATCAATGCACCAAGCCCAAGAAAGACAAGTATAAGAAGTACAAGGGCAAGAAAGATGACTCAAGTGATGAAGATAATGATTAGAAGAAGAAAAACAAGCCATACAAGAAGAAAGATGGCAAGAAGAAGGACTTCCACAAGAAGAAGAAAAATGGGAAGGCATACATTATTGGTGATTGGCTCATGGACATTGACTCATCAAGTTGCTCATCCAATGATGATAGTGAGAATGAGAAGGTGGCTGCTATTGTGATTGACTCTTCATCATCTTCACCAACACCACCACCATCATCCTCTACACACCTATGCCTTATGGACAAGGGTGAACGAAAGGTATCAAATGATGATGATAGTAGTGGTGATGATCATGCTAACAATGATGATAGTGATAGTGATAGTGATGATGATGAATTTGAATCACCTTCATATGATGATCTTGTTAAATTGCTAAATCAATATACTAAGATCATTAGAAAGTCAAGAGCTAAGAATGAATAACTAGAACTTAAGAATGATTCTCTCTTAGCTAAATGTGACATAGTAGAAAAGGCTAGTGTTGAGCTTAGAGAAGCAAATGATGCTATGTCATCCAAACTCAAGGAGCTCAAGTCTTCTAAGAAAGAGCTTAAAGAAAAACATGATAAACTTGAGGGGATACATAATGAGCTCATCACTAACTACAAAATGCTAAAAGAAGAATTTACAAATCTTAAGATCAATCATGATAATCTTGTTATCTCTCATGAGTATTTATCCAATGAGCCACATGATGCTACTAACAATATTGTTAAGATTGATATAGCTACATCATGTGATGATTTCATTATTGAGAGCATTGAGCAAGGTTCTAGTAGCAAAGGCAAGCAAGTGGTTGAGTCTGATAACTATGATGAATATGTCAAGATCAAGAATGAGAATGAGAAGCTAAAGAAAGATCTTGAGAAATTTTTAAACCACCAACACCATTGTGTTCAAGAACCTTGACCATGATAGTGATCTAGCTCTTGAGAATGAGAAGCTTAAGGAAGAAAACAAGAGACTCAAGAAGGAGAAAAATCATGATGAGCTTAAAGAAGAGAACAAGAAGCTCTAGCTAGAAAAAGAACATCTCAAGACCGGATTGAGCAAATTCACAAGAGGTCAACATCTTCAAAGTGAGCTACTAATGAACACCATCATGAAGATGGATAGAAGTGGAATCGGATATTTGGCAAATCAAGAGAAGAAGGCTCAAGCTCAACAATAACAACACAAGTCAAAGCCAAAGCCAAAGAGGTGTTTTGAGTGTGGACAAGAAGGCCACTTTGCCCATGAGTGTCAAACTCCACCACCACAACCCTTGCCCAAGCATGCTAGACCTTTTGCTTTCAATGCTCATTACATGCTTAGAAAGGACTCTAATGGAAAAAAGAAAGTTATGTTCTTAGGACCTCCCAACAAGAATAGGCCTAAAAAAATTTGGGTTGCAAAGTCACTTGTAGAGAAAGTCAAGGGCCCTCAACAAGTTTGGGTCACTAAACAAGCTTGATCTGTTGTGTGTAGGTGAACTACAAGACCGGTGGAAGTCATTGGGTAATTGATAGTGGTTGCACACAACATATGACGGGTGATCCTCGTATGTTCACCTCACTAGATGAAGAAGTAGATGGACAAGAAAGAATTACATTTGGAGATTATTCAAAGGGCAAAGTGAAAGGATTGAGCAAAGTGGCAATATCAAATGATCACTCTATTTCAAATGTGCTATATGTTGCTTCTTTGAGCTTCAACTTGCTATCCATTGGACAATTGTGTGACCTTGGCTTCCAATGCCTATTTACCAATAAGGAAGTGGTTGTATCTAAGAAAGATGATGATCAAGTGATATTCAAGGGATTTAGATACAACAACCTATATCTAGTTGATTTCACCTCCGAAGATGCTAACTTGAAGACATGTCTATTCACCAAAACAACACTTGGGTGACTATGGCATAGAAGACTTGCTCATGTTGGAATGAGTTCACTCAAGAAGCTTATGAAGAATGAATTGGTGAGAGGGTTGAAGGATGTGAAATTTGAGAAGGACAAGCTTTGTAGTGCATGTCAAGCCAGCAAACAAGTTGCAAACACTCATCCTACAAAAGCTTTGATGTCAACAACAAGAGTGCTAGAGATTCTTCACATGGACTTATTTGGACCAATAGCTTACAAGAGTTTGGGAGGAAATCTTTATTGTCTTGTGATTGTTGATGACTACTCAAGATATACATGGGTGTTCTTCCTTCATGACAACACCAAAGTTGCATCATGCTTCAAGAAGTTTGCTAAGATAGCACAAAATGAGTTTGAAGTGAAGCTCAAGAAGATTAGAAGTGATAATGGAAAAGAGTTCGACAACACAAACATTGAAGCCTATTGTGATAAAGTTGGAATCAAGCATGAGGTCTCCGCAACATACACTCCTCAATAAAATGGTGTAGTAGAGAGAAAGAACTGGACACTCATTATACTTGTAGGAACAATGCTTGATGAGTACAACACACCTGAAGCTCTATGGGCGCAAGCTATCAACACTGCATGCTATGCATCCAACCGCCTATTCCTTCAAAAGTTTTTTTAGCAAGACACCTTATGAGTTGCTCAATGGGAAGAAGCCGGACGTCTCATTCTTCTGGGTGTTTGGTTGCAAATGCTACATCTACAAGAAGCGGCAACACCTAGGGAAGTTTCAAAGATGTTGTGATATTGGTTTTCTTGTTGGTTACTCATCAAAGTACAAAGCATATAGATTATTTAATCATGCCACCAGCTTGGTTGAAGAAAACATATGATGTGGAATTTGATGAATCTAACGGCTCCCAAGGAGCACATGAGAATCTTGATGATGTAGGTGATGAACCATTGAGGGAGGCAATGAAGAACATTCTGGTTGGAGACATCAACCCTAAAGATGGTGAAGATGATGTACAAGTGATTGATCCACCTTCTTCATCAAATGTGCCATAAGATGATGATAAAGATGAGAGAGTAGAAAATGAAGATACTCATGTCTCTCATGATCAAAAGGTGGCACAAGCTCAAGATGTTGATGCTCCACAATCTCCCCCTCAAGTGGTTGATAGAAGAAACACACCTCTACTACAAGCTCATCCATAATATCTCATCATAGGGAGTCCATCAAAGGGTGTAATGACTCGATCTCAAAAACTTGCTTCATTTATTGAACATCACTCTTTTGTCTCTTGTGTTGAACCTAAAAGTGTAGAAGAAGCTCTTCAAGATTCTGATTGGATAAATGCCATGCATGAAAAGTTGAACAACTTCGCCCAAAATGAAGTTTGGACTCTTGAAGAGCGACCACAAGGTGGAAGAGTCATTGGAACAAAGTGGGTGTTTCGCAACAAGCAAGGTGATCAAGGTGTTGTTGTGAGGAATAATGCAAGATTGGTTGCGAAGGGGTTCTCTCAAGTTGAAGGGTTGGATTTTGGAGAGACCTTTGCACCGGTTGCAAGACTTGAAGCCATTCGTATCCTCCTTGCATATGCATCGCATCATGAAATGAAATTATATCAAATGGATGTTAAAAGTGCATTTTTAAATGGTTTCATAAATGAACTAGTCTATATTGATCAACCTCCTGGGTTTGAAGACCCTAGATATCCTAATCATGTTTATAGGTTGTCTGATGTAGACCAGGCCCGATCTTCCAATAGGTATGATAGCGTCGATTGGTGGAGACTCAACGTTCATGGTCTAGGCTTCAAACCAAGATTGATTCAGACCCTTGCAACAATTACACCACTGCTCTATTGGTTATCAACCATGTGAACGTGATTGACCTTGCCGAGAAGGCTTTCCTACAAGCGAATCGAGAGCACAAGCAAGAATGGGATGAACGCAATCAAGAACTGGGGCCCTGGTTCACAGCAAGCAGCCTTGGCGGCACAATTGCAGCAAAACGATGTCTATTTCATGAGGAAATCAAGAACTAAACAAAACACAAACCCTAAGGAGAGCGACGGCTGATATTTATAGAGTCTTGGGCGTCACCCCCCTAGACGCGCCCCCTAATGGGCCCAAACACGATACACGGTCCAACGGACCAAAAGACGGTGTCGCAGCACCCTGGCAGATTCTGGACGCTTACTTCTTTCAATGATTCCCATTGATTTCAAAAATATTTTGATGCGAGACCACTGGGATTAGCTTCCTTATCAAATTAGATTTCCATCCATATGTGGATCATAAAAAATAGAGTCTGGATGCATCCTAGGTGACCAGTTTAAGGCAGACTGGTCCTAGAGGCCGAGGCAGACTCGAACTTGAGTTGCTTTGGGCCTCCACCTCAGGGATTCGAACCAAATTAGCCTCAGACCTCCTTCTTGACTTGGACACCCTTGCTGGCCTCCTACCCCTCCATACCATGTGCCAAACATGGTCATATGCATGGGTGTCATGTCCTCATCATCCTCCAATTCTTGATGAAAAGCTGTTCTCGGCGTCGATTGTGTTTGAAACTGATCATGCACAACATAAAGGAGAACGGGGTTGCAAAGACAAAGGGAACTGAAATAATTGTGAGAAGGAACGTGACCATGTTTCCAAGTTTCTAGCATGTCATCTCGCATAAAAATTTCAGCAAGCATGTAGACTCGATGATCCGAATGCACACGATGTATGTCAACACTATCCTGCAATAGATTAGAACTAACCAAAGATAATGCAGGAATAGATGGTCTAGCAGACATAGGTAGCAACCAACAATGCTCCCCTTCTTGGAAGTGAACTTGTTTCTTTGTGGAACATGAGAAAATGTTTGTATTATTATGGCTGCCCTCTAAACGATCATAATCTTGTGCAACAAAAAAAAATTCATATTACTACAAATGTATACTCGATGTATCATATATTGTCCCTTATTATTATATTTGCCAAAAACATGATATGTGTGTTTAGAAAACCAAGGCAAATCAGCATATTTAAAAAGGCTCTCCTCCAAACAATCTAGGTTACACAAAACATTAAATTCAATGTAGCCCAAAGTATGTAAAGAAGACAACAGTTTGAACTCATCAGTTTTATTAGCAATATGAATAATATGTTTATTTTCTGCACAAGTGACTGGTTCCAAAACATGTAAAACTGAAGCATCATCAACCAATTCATCTTTATCACAAGGAACTTCAAGCAAATTATCATGGGACCGAGATAAATCAAGAGAGGGTTCCACTAACAATTGCTCTATGATAGCATGGTTTGTGGAAAAATTTAGTACATTAAAACAATTCTCACCTTCCATGAGTGTAGCACCATGGGCATTACCTATGTTCTCAGCAGTAGTAATAGGTGCATTGTGAAGTGATGGTTTTGAATTTGCATATGAGGTTGTGAGCTCCTCATTTTCTTCCATGTCATCCTCTCGCTTATGTACATTATCCTATAGAAGGTTAGTCATAGCAAGAGGAATAACAACAGACTCTTCCTCTAAATGGTGCACCTCATCATATGAAGTCAAAACAGGAGGTGGATTAACAAAGGTTTCTCACATAAGAAGTTTCATATCATTCCAAGTTTGAGGTTTATCAGAAGGATCTAAAGACTCCCACCAAGAAAAAGCAGAATGTCGCAAAACAGTAGTTGCATTTTTTACCTTCCTCCTTGGACACATAAAGCGAGTAGCAAATATGTTATCTATGGTAATTTCCCACTCCATGTACTCATTAGCACCTATATTATCATAATTCGGTGGATACGAACAACCTGTCATTGTTAGAGACAACAAAAGACAGCACAAAAGTATTATCCCTACCAACTACTTAGGTTGTGGACAAGGAAAAACAAGGCACTTAACTCTCAAGCATCTTACCACGGTCTTACAAGTGTTCTTACTAAAGCAACAGGCGGTGCAATCAGTCGGTGACTGTGATACCATTGTAGCTTGAGTGTAACAGTTGCAAGGCGAACTTGTACTTGATTAGAAGAAAGTGGAGCTTGGACAAGCACAATATAGTAGCAAGGAATAGCAAAATTCGCAACTGAATAGCAAAGCCGAATAAGTATCCCAAGTACTTGTCTTAGTTGCTGGCCTACTCATGTTCCAAGTACTAGATGTATCAAGTGACGTGAACAGCAGGAATATGATTAGGAACAAGGCAGAAATTAGCACACGCAAACACAGCTCAAATGACGCTCTCTATGTGCTCCTCTAGATATTGTTCCACTTTTGCCCCTCTCTTTTTTCTCTATTTTTGGGCTGTCGCTATTTTTTTGGGATTCTTTGACTTTTTCTTTTTCTTTTTTGATATTTTTCTTCACTTAGGAGCACAAAAGAAGTAACCATAGAAAATATGATCAAGAGTTAGGTGTGTCTAGTGAGTCTAGTGAGTTAGGTGTGGTGCACACTTCCTAAATCTAGCACTAGGTAGCTCCAAAATATCCCTTAGATCCAATGGAGCAAACTTCATTCACATATGATCAAGAGTTGGAAGTGAATGGAGGGTCAAATACTGACCGGACGCTGGCTCCGGTGTGACCGGACGCTGGCTCAGGGTCCGGTCAGTTCATTTGACCAAGGTGATTTTGTCTGGTGCGACCGAACGCTGAGAGGTGAAGTGACCAAACGCTGAGGGCCAGCGTCCGATCGAGTAAGGTTCTAGAGAGGGAGAATCCTAATCAGACGCGTCCAGTCAGTGCTGACCAAACGCTGGTCAGGTTCCGGCTACTGACCGAACACTGAGTAGCAAAGTGATCGGACGCTAGGTGCCAGAGTTCGGTCATCATCAGTAAGGTTCCAGATAGCAGTTTTCATGATCGGACGTGTCCGATCAGTGCTGACCAGACGTAGGTCAGAGTCTGATCACAACTTAATGGCTCTATGGTGGGGAGAACTAACCGGAGCGTCTAGTCAACTTGACCGGAGCATCTGGTCACCCCGCAGAGGCACATAACGGTTTGTTTTGAATGCAGGGGTATAAATACTTCCTCTATTCATTCAAGGGAGTACTCTTGCCCATTTCAACAGCTAAGAAACATCCTTGAGAGTGCCAAGGAGAGCAAGAGCCTACTCACCAGCCAATCCCTACTCACCGGCAGCTCATAGAGCGAGCAATGGGGCACTGGTCATCCGACCAGTATTCCACCGACTACAAAGACGAGGACAGTGAGGAGGTGAATCAACCGATGCTAAGCCACGAGCGTGAGGAGGAGCCAACCAAAGATGACGGGGAGCCCACCAACGATGATGACGAGGAGGCACCATAGGTGGCAGAGGACGAGGAGGAGGAGGAGAAGGAGGAGGAGGCACCGATGGAGGAGGTGGACAACATCACCGAGACCATTCCGCGGGGGTTTGGCCCCATGCCGTGCAATAAGAAGCATAGGCTGAACCCTCCACCCCCAACATGATCATGGAGGATGATGATGACTCCTTGTCGGAGTAGGACGATGAGGAGGGCGGCAACAATGGCGATGATGGGGGAAGCGGCGTCGATCAGTAGGTGTAGTTAATTAGTACAATAGCAGTAGGTCTAGTACTAACTAGTACTAGTACAATGGCAGGTGTGTTGTAGTGCACTTTTGGTCTATTTTGAATGGTCTCATGTACATAGAAAAATATTAGGAATTAGGAATCAATATAATGGCGGTTTTAACTATTTTTGAGTGCTTTTCATGAATTTTGGAATGTGCTTTTGATGAGGGCGCACATGTAATGGCATTCTTTGAACAGTGAACAACATTGCGATGAAATAAATAAACTAATATAAACACTAAACAAACACTGAATAAATAAGCGCACTACCAATTACAGATTGAGATACATTAGCATTGTTGACATCTAGATACATACTACAATTAACTATGTTCAAACCATCTCCTAACTCATTTTTTGCATGTCTGTCCTATGGCAAAATGAGGGGGAGGACTATCCTTTGGTTGTTGATTTTGCATGTCCAAGATAAAAGAGCTGGCCGGACACCTAATATATGGTCTGGCCTCATCTAATACAACATGGTCGGACTATGCTTTGGTGGCATAAAAGATTAGGCACCTATTCCTGGGTTAGTTTTGCAGAGCTAGGCATGGCTACATGCATAATAAGAGGAGAGCAGTTCTACTATAAAGATAACATGACATCAATCCAGACTTCATATATATATGTGGAATACAATAATGATACGAGTTCAGACTACATAACCATGCCTTCATCAACCATAATAAGAGGAGAAACGTGCCACAATACTCAAAGTCATACAACTACTATATAAACATACTAGTTCTAACTACATATGATTAACATGACTTCGTAGTAGTAATGAGCACCAGTCAACATACTCGTCCTAACTACAAATGTTTACATGACTCTATACTACTAATTAATTCAATGAGCGGTGTCATCCCATAGCTCTAAGCAAGTCATGCAACAAGGGTACCAATAGGCATGATCAAAATCCAATGCATGCAAGGTAAACCTGCCTGGGTTGAAACTAGCAAACCTTTCTACCATGTTGAACCAGAGGATCACTTCACCTGCTCCCGTTGTGGGGCACCAAGAGCCGATCCGGCGAAGGTGAGCTAGACCATGATGGGCCACCTCCATGGAGCCCTTGGACATGTCCTCGATGGATGATGAGTGGGACCACGATGTTGTAGAAGACCTGCTCGTGCCGTGGGGCATCGGGAGCGGATTCGGCGATGGCGAGCTCAACCATGATGGTGCCTGTGATGATGGCGTGGTGGACCGCACTAGGAGTGATGGTGGTGAGTGAACCACTAGTGTCGGTGGTGTGGTGGACCGCACTAGGAGCGATGGTGGTGAGTGAACCACTGGTGTTGGTGGTGTCAGTGTCATCGTCATGGGTGACTAGGAGAAAAATGGTAGCCTAGGAGATGGCATGCGGGAGCACAACGGGTACCAACAATCATGAAGGGTATGAACAGGCATCGAAGCAAGGTGCGCTAGTGCATTGGAGGAAGCATGGACCAAAGTCCAACCACAGTTCCTCGAGGAGGACCTTGAGGGCTTCATGGGGATGGCCTTCATGGGAACCAATGGAGAGGCAGAGGTGGGGACTTTGTGAGGCAGTGTGAGGCCAGGGCTTTTGTGGAATGCAAGGGGGGAGTGAGGCTAGACTTTGTACACACAGGGACGCTAGGGCTAGAACAGGCTTCTAACGTGGCCGCATGACGTTCACCATTACTAGTACTATCCGAGTAGTGAATATTTTAGATGGTCGGACCTTCTGTCATCTAGTGAAGTATATAGTGTAGTCCATTCCAAGCAGTCGTGGGCTCATGACAGCCGAGGGGCAGCAGCTAGCTAGAGATGGCTACATGGTTTCATAGGTTCTGATCGTCTGCACACCCTCGACTGTGTTTGAAGCTGTCGCTTCAGGAATCCAATACCTTACTACTTCATGCATGCAACCACAGATGGTGTAGCTCCTATTTGTAGCACAGCCGATCAGGCAAAAGTTCTACTCGTAGCTGGCCCATTCAAATTTACACTGCTCGGACTATCAGGTGAACATTTGATTTACAAGAAATAGGTAAACATCATTTCGTCTAATAACATGGAGGGACGTAGTCAGGGGAAAATTTGTGAGTGAGAAGGTTGGGAAAATGCAAACGGGTGAGGGTAGGGGGAGCCAGAAGGTAGGCGATTGATGCAGTGTTATAGGATGAGGGGAGGAGATAAGAGTGAAGTGAATGCGGCAGGAAAACTGGACACAAGATGTGAATCGAGAGAAAGAGCTTTTGACCGTCATGACATGCTTGACACCTAAATGCTTGGTGCGGTTGTGATACGTCTTTTCTGTACTTATTTTACTCCAATCCAAGTAGTCACAACAGTCGAGGGGTGATGACAGTAGTTAACAGCCATTATAAACCATCAATATAACATGTATAAGGGCATAAATATAATCACCAACAAAGATCTAGGGGTTTAAACTAACAAATTCCACGAGTTTTGGTGAATCTGTATTTTCTATAGGGTTTATCTAGAAAACCATCAAGGTGGACCTACATGTCAAATTTAATCACGCTTATCCGCAGCGAAACGCACACCCAAAGACTCTAGAAGACTCGAGAGGACTCCACATCGAGGCGGAGCCCGAGTGGCTGCTAGGTGGGGCCAGCTGGTTCTCCACCGCCTCCTAGGTTGCATCTATGCCATCCTTTAAGTTGGTTTGATCCAAGGGGTCACGTTGGACGCTCCAGCCTATATATACCAGCATCTACCACCCCCTTGAGGCGTAGATAAGTCATTTGAGATGAAATAAGCCCTAATCATCCTCAGAGCTCCATCAATTCTAGGGCATAGCTAGTTAGGCTAGGTCTAGAGGCAGGCAAGCAGGCTTCACTTGGAATCCTGATCGTGTCAAGAGTGTGGTTTGGTATAAGCTTTGTACCCCCTCTCTTTTGTATCTCCGTTACTTTTATATGCTTGCTACAATTGTTATGACAATATTAATATTCATCTCATTTATGTTCTTCATTATAATGTTCATCATCTACTTTGATTATATGCTTAGTCTAGTTGGATTATTATAATGTTCATGCATAAGTTCATATAGCGCTCACTCTAAGGATCCATGGGTGGGTGGTTGACATTGTGTAAGCGTGGTGCTTATATGTTGTTTACCTATGGATACACCCTATATTCTGGGTCATGTGGCAGATCGTGGACGTGACACTCCCATTGAGTCCTTTGTAGTCCACTACCTGAATGTAGGTGCACGTAGAATGCGGTTATGAAGAAAGACATGCTCTGTTCTTAATCTTCCTTAGTAATATCCCATATGTGAAGATATGACGATGGTCTTAGCAATGATTACTAGCTATAATTGCACTAATCAATGTATGCTTTGACATGTAATTAAGAATGACTTAGGAATTATTCCTCTAATATTCTACCTAACCATGCTAGTGCCATAGAAAGGAGTACTCTAAATGATTTATCATTATCATTGATCAATACTTATCATATATATATATCTTATCTTATGACTTACCCCTGTTATGAGTAGAATATTGGTTATGGTTTACTTCTCCATTAATAGTATGAGTTATCAATACATGTCCATGCTAGACCTTCCTTGTGGTAAAAATATAAATAATGATACTTGGAATACTCTCGGGTGAAGTGCTATAATGGTGTATTATCTATGCACTTGCAGATCCTTTTCAATCATATATTTATATATTCTTTTTAGTCACATAAAATGATAAAGAACTGCTTAGTATTATTCTAGTAGTAATGCTATGTAGTACCAACAAGCATCTCTGGCATCATCACTAGGGATGACAACCTAGTAAAGTAATGTTAGGAGATATACGTTTATAATAGGTGGCTACTAAAACAATTGACAAGTTAATAAATACCAACAAGCATTTCTAGAGCCATTACCGGGGAAGGTAGCTAGGCAAAGGAAGTATTGATAAACTTATACTTATTGATGTGATCGAAATAACCATTGACCTCTGCTCAAACAAGCTTACCCTTGTTTTGTCTATTTTTGTATCTTATGTAGGGTAATGTATGATTGGTGTTGACCTTTCGACAAACTACGTTGATGATACAAAAGCATTAATCAAGAGGACTAGAGCTAAACTCAAGAAAGTCCTAGCTTTAGAATCAGAAGACAACTAGATAAGGCAAAGCTTAACACCAGAATTTGAAGCCATGGCTAACAAGGCTCTCCATGAATTCTCTGCTCCAACTACAGCCAACGTCCGTAGTGGACCAATAGTCAATGTTGGAGACAATGGATTTGAGCTCAAGCCAGCCCTCATCAACATGGTGCAAGCAAGCTAGTTTTGTGGAAAGGCACATGAAGATGCGAGTGCACATCTCCAACACTTCCTTGAGATCTATAGCACTTTCACCATCAAAGGATAGAAATAATTTCAATCAACCACCCTTGAGAGAATTAATTGCTGGCCAATCCAAACATATAGAGAGATTATTTAGAAAGGTAGCTACCAATGATAAAATTCTAGAGAACATAAATAATAGAATGGATAGCTTTGCTTCTGCCATTCAGAACCAGCATAGCTTTAATAAAATGGTAGAATCACAAATAGCTCAGCTGGCTGCTACTATTCCTCCATCCAACAAAGGTAAGATTCTAGGGCAACTAGAAGATCTAGAAACTACAAATCATGTCAATATTCACAATGCAGCATACTACTGTATACAACCATCGATGGGAAGATGGATAGACTATAACATGCCAAAACAGAAGAGCGATCCAGGAAGACTTGTCATCCCCATCGCCATTGGACCTCACATTTTTCAAGAAGCTATCTGTGACTTCGGAGCAAGTGTCAACATCATGCCTAAGGTAATTTATGATCAAATCAATGGAGATACTTTGTTGTACACAAATATGTGTTTGTAGCTTGCAGATCAGTCACTCTGCTACCCCAAGGGAGTTCTTGAAGACTCCAATGTTCGAGTGGGACAATCATATGTTCCATAGACTTTGTGGTTTTGGAAATAGGTGGAGATGTAAGGCCACCCATTATTTTGGGCCAACCTTTTCTGAGCACCACAAAAGCCATCATCTATGTGGACAGTGCTAAGATTTGCTTCACAATCAAGGATAGAAATGAGAAGTTTTCTTTCAAGAACTGCATCCTGTAATCTCCTAGACATCCATAAACACCGTACCTGCCCAAAGAGATAATAGTGACTAAGAAGAAGAAGAACAGGAGGAGGAAGAACAAGGCCAGGCAACCACAAGAAGAATCAGTCAGCATGATTAACACATTCCGATCAGAGTACAACCACCTCCTCGCTTCACCATTCCTTGCTAAGAAGGATGATCTAGGCGTACCAACGATCGAGTGTACCACTGGACAAAGAATCTTCGATAAGACCTTCTGCAACATTGGATCAAGTGTAAACATAATGTCCAAGATAATGTATGAATATTTATTTGGTAATGAACCCTTGTTCCCTACATATATGCAATTGCAGATGGCGGACCAATCAATAGGATTTTTAGAGGGAATAGCAAAAGATGTCATGGTAAGAATACACGATCAGTTTGCCCCTGCCGATTTTATGGTTCTGGACATGGGAGAAGAAGACAATATGCCCATCATCCTTGGAAGACCGTTCCTCTACACTACCAACACGATCATCTATGTCGGATCTGGACAAGTCTACTTCCAATTCCGTGGAAAGAAGGTACGCTGTTATTTCAATAGTAATACCACTTATGAACAGCTGACGAAGAGCCACTCTAGGAGGACATGTTGATCATCCCAACGTCAAAGGAACCAACCCCTATGGAATGAATGGGAGGAAGATGAAGAACCTGAAGAACCTACTCTACCTAAGTCAAGTCCACAGACCAAGCAGGTATGGAAAGAGAAAGTGACATCACCATCAGAGACACCGTCACAAGATGTGCAGCCATCCGGGTCTCCATCGTTGAGACCGGATGATGCACCCAAAGAGTGAAGGGCTTTTCTCCAGTAAAGTCCTGTCTAAAGGACTTAAAAATCCGAACCCTCACCGAGAGGTATCATCGGTAGTTATCCATATTTATTTCCTAGCATTGCATGAATTACTTTCCACTTTAGCATATTTACTTTTCTGCATTAGCATTGCATTTACAAAAGGAAGATAAAAAGTTTCATGACTGCATTACATCATTACATCATAAATCCTAAGCCCCATGTGAATAAATCTATGGTGTAAATACCCATGGAAATATTCACTGTGGTGGCATGAAAATTTAAAAATACCATACATACATATTTCTTGTAGGCATATAAAAATGGAAAATCCAAAAAGATATTAGAAAGACATCCTGTTAAAAATCTGCAAAAAATAGAAATATTTCTAAACCGCAAGAACAACTAATCTCTAGACGGCTAACCTCTAACCCTTTATCCTAATCCGTTCCACGAGTTTTGGTATTCTTGTTGATATTTTGTAGGATGATGCACCAAGATCAAGAGTAAATTCACCCAATTGTCTTCATCTCATTCCATCCCGGGACCAGAAGGGCATTTTTTAGACAAAAGGTTTCCCTTGCTTTTATATTTCAAAAAGAAAATAACAGTTCAAGTTTAGACAAGTTTAGGTGCATAAATGCAGCACACAGAAGCACACAGTCTAGCCCATCTTCTTATTACAAAACACCGGCAAAAACTAAATCACTCCTGGCATCTATTAAAGACCAAGACTCTGATGGAACCAATTGCGATGATGTAGCCTGTAACACCCTAGTGTTAAGCATTGCATTTGGCAGTTGCATTTCATGAGCACAAGCATCATCCAAGCATTCATGAGCATGAGCATATGGAATTTCATCTTATTCTTTACATATTATCACATGTGATGTTGATTATATACATGCATATGCTTGTGACCATTGTGACCAATGCAAGAGATGGTTGTGAGGTCACAAAAACACCTTAGACATGTCTAGGATGGTAAATGGAACAATGTTTGTATTCATGACATGGGCCAATTTTGCTTCCAAGTCCTAGTTTACTCATAATGTCATTTTTCATGATCCTACTTTGACCAAAGTTGAACTATAGCCTAGAGTGTTTGCATGGCAGTGCACCCTTAATAAAAGTTGTAGTTCTTGACATGGGTAACAAACTTTGTTTTAGGTCCATGAGCTAATTCAGTGCCTAACATAGTCAAAAATAGCTCCAAAGTAGCAATGAAATGTTGTTTCTAGACTTCGAAATTTTGCTAAGCCAAAATGCATATTTCAGTTTCAAGTGCACCAATTTGGAGCTCTGTAGTTTGAAAACCATAGCAATTTCGATAATACTTCTTAAAGCAAAGTTGGAGATCCCACGTAGCTCTACAACTTTCACTAATACCATTTTCACTAAATCGCCACGGATTAGGAGTTACAGATGCACGAAGTCGCTCTGTCAATTGGCTCCTTCACCTGTCTGAACTGGCCGTCGTGGAGTAGCAGCCGTCGTGGCCGACTGGCCACAGGCCGTGGCCACCACTTGGCATATGTACACCGGCATCGGCCCGACGCGTTAGGATAGAGCGGGCAATAGAGGGCACCATGTCATGCTCGCTCACTCTGTCGCGCTCACTTTCTCTACCTTGCCTCGCTCTCGCTCTCTCTCTCTCCTGCAGCCGAGCAGCACCATCGCCGCTGAGCTCTGCCGTGCCCGCTCACCATCATCGCTGCACCTCCATCCAATCCATCATGCTCATAGCTTCACCATCGTCTCCTCTACCTCCACAAAGCGCCATTGTCACCGTTCGAGCCAAGGTATAGCCACATTGTGGGTCACCGTCACCGCCATGGCCATGGAACGCCACCGAGCTCTGAGCTCGCCGTGGCCAGCCATATCCACTGCTCCTCCTACCTTTTTCTTCCCTGGACCATCATCATCTTAGGTCCTAATAGCTCACATCATAGTCGGTTTAATCGCTACCGCCATCGCCACCGCCGCGCCGGAACATGCGACCGCACCGTGCGCATCTGCCATGGTTGTGAGCTCAAGCTCGTCACGGCCATCCCTGACTAGACCCCATCATCCCCATCTAGTGAGCATTGCCACATTGCTATGAACCCTAGCACCATTCCCAAAGACGGAGACCTACCTTTGACCATGGTCTTGTTGGAATGGCAACACCACCGCCGTGCTCTATGAGCCGCCGCGTCGCAATGCATGCGATCGGAGCACACCGCCGCTTCACCGTGCCCTAGACCTAACCCTAGAGGTCTGCTAGGACTCCCTGATGTTGTAGCATCACTCGCTTTGCCATGTCGTTGCTAGAGACAATGATCCCACCACCGAGCACCTCTGCCATGCCACCATTGTCACCAGCGAGGGAGCTCCGGTGAACCGTTGAGCCAACCAAGGGCACCAGTCGATGCAGGATGTCGAGCAGGTCATGATGGTGAAGATGCTATCGTCAGCGAGCTCACCGTCGCCAAGCTCTGGCCGGTCAGCACCATCCTCTGCTCCTATCTCACTGACATGAGGGCCCGTTGACCCACGGAGCCCAGCTGTCCATCAGGGTTTTGAATTATTTCTTTATTTATTTTTCTAGATTTTTTTGCAAACTTCAAAAATTCATAACTGGAGCTAGGAAAGTCCAAATTAAGTGAACAAAATTTTGTTGGGTTCATCATGAAGTGTACTATTTGGTTAAAGTATGAAACCAACTGTTTGGGTATTTTTCTAGGGGAATTAAATTGATCTAGTTAAGTGCTTTTAAAATAGTTTTTATCTTGTAAAATGCATATCTTGAGCTAGGGAAGTGAAAAAATTGTGGTTCTAATTTTGCTGGTCTTGTGTTGACATGCTCTAGCTAGAAAAAATACTAAACCTATAGTAGGCATACTTGGAATATGGTCTTCCTATTTAATCTTAAATAATTACTAGTTTTAGTGAAAATAAATGGGGTAAAAATACATAACTTATGATCATGCAAATTTTTACACAGTGTTCCTTTGCTAGGATGATAGTAAGAAAAATATGAAATCTGTTGTTTGGCAATTTTCACTAGGTTAAACTATTTTTGCTAAAATAAGCCTAAGCAACTTGTCATTTTTGTAGAGGTTGCTATACTTATCCAAATTGCATTACATTTGTATAGTAGACTATTGGGATCATATGTAGACTACTGTAATTTTCTCAGAATTTATTGAGCACTGGAAATATTTATCCTTTAAATCACCTTATTATATAAGGAAATTAATAAATGCACATAGGTAAATTATTTGGGCTTAACCATGATGTTTGTTATGGTGCTTGTGATGCATATGATATGTTGATATTAGTAGTTGTGCTTAGAATTGATTGGTTATAGGCAGCTATTTAATCATTGCTTTTATAATTCAACTAGATGGCTGCAGGAGTAGTTTCTGTTCTGTTGACAAATTCTTGATGATAGTGACTTTTCTTGTTAAACTTGTTAATAACAAAGTTGTAGGAAACTTACTCATATTGCTTGTCCTAAAATTTCATAGCTATAGGTTAAATGGTTTAAGATTTATAGCTGTTAGAAGTCTGCTATCAGATTTGCTTGTCCTCTGGACAGATCTGGAAGATTGAATTGTTTCATCTGGATAGCTACTGAATCACCTTAAGATGATTAAAAGAAAGTTGTAGAAAATTTCATAAGCTTTCTAGAAAGTCTACAACCATGTTGTTTGGGTGTGTATAACTCCAGTTATGGTCAAAACAAGTGGCTGCTGTCTTGCAGCCCTGAAAATGTTTAAATAGGTGTTTGTTTAATTACTAGAGAGGAGATATGCACATACTCAGTAAAAGAAAATTTATTGTGTTATCTCTTTAATACATTACTGTTAAGGACACTTATGAGTATGCATTTTATCATATCATATCATCCATGTCATTATCTATGCATCCATGATATCTTATTACATGCTCATACATATAGGATCGCTCGAAGGAGTAACCCTAATGGAATTCGAAGAAGAGGCAGAGGAGAATCAGGAGACACCACAACCAGTAGATCCCAAAGGCCAGGAGCCAGATACTGAGGAACTTTCAGAGTGCCCTGACCACTAACCCACTTCTTTCCTGAAAGGCAAGCCCTAAAGCATTATAAGCCTCCTATGTTTTATAAAATATCACTTGAGTTCTTTATGTTTGATGCATTAGGTTATAAGAGTTGATCAAAAACACTTGATGCATAGAACTACCTTGTCTAGAAATATACCTTGAATCTTATGTAGGTCCAGGATCGAATAACTACTTAGCAATGCTTAGCTCGGTAGAAGTCGGGTGATTTCCTGTCACCTGCGAGATATAGGTGGACACTGAACCACGGTTGGCTATATTTGCTATCATGTAAAAGAACCATGGGAGGTTGTAAATCGAGGTCGGATGAAGTCTATGATGTAGGTTGACTCATGTGATTCCATCTGCGCCAATTAAGGACCGCATCGTTGTTGGTCCTCGGTCATTTTGAACGCATGCCTCTCACTTAGCTGGCTGGATAACTCATTCCGACCATGAAGCCGAATAGCTCAACTCTGGCCAGGCCTTGTTCTATCAAAGTGCGCACACTAGAGGTAGTAAGGATGTGTGGGGAGCTAGTGTAAGGCCAAGGGTAGGTTAGACTCCTGATCAACCTGGCATCCGGTAGTGTCCCTGAGGGTGCGGCGCTGATCGAACCCGTGAATTGGACCTGAGTTGTACCAAAGGTGACCTAAGCCTACCGTAGCTCGTAGACCTAGGTTTATGTTAGGAATACTGCCCAGTTGGTTGCAATCAATTTGAATCACCGTCTCTCCCAGATAGTGAGAAACTTGACTGAGCTTCCTTCTATCATAGTGATAATGGCAAGTGGAATGGTTCTGAGAATGATATAATAAATTGCTATGGTTACTATTGTTCTATCACTATGGATATACCACATGTTTGGCATAGGTTAGTTGCTAATCTAGAGATGAATAACTATAATTAACTTGATGACCGAATTATAAAATGTATAGCTGAATTAGTGGCTTTTTATGCAAAATGTTGTCAAGCTAGCTCCACTTATAAAGCCTTGCATGATCCTTGGAGTCACTTTATTTTTGATTCATAATGGGTAAGTCTAGCTGAGTACCTTCTTATACTCAGGGTTTATTTCCCACTTATTGCAGGTAACACAGTCTTTCATGGCTATTATAATAATTGCTTCTGTCCCGCTGTGGACGAAGAGTAGGCCTGGGCAAGGCGCTTCCATTTATATCTAAGCTATGATGCTTTTGTGGGTTGTGATCATAGACTGGTAAGTATTTGAACCATGGTATGAGGTGTTGGTTTAAAAACTACTTTGCTGCTGCTACTACTTTATTTGAACCTAGTTTGTAATAACTTCAATCGCACTCTGATGTATGGCAATGTATTTGTGAACTCTATGTAACATGTGGCATGTATGTTGAATCATGTATGATCTTGGTTGTATGTTGGCGATGAATTGAGATCCTTCATGGTACTCGATGGACTACCAGATTTATATGGGCTCAAGTATGATAGTGCGACCGCTTGCGGGCTGCCATTGTACTTGTGCTCTTATAAATTAGACGGTTCTGTTCCATAGCCGCTGCCATCTCCTCCATCCACTCGATCTGTGCTGGGTGCCTTGACAATTCTTTCATCTTGACGATTCTGCTTTCCAACAACACTCCAACCTCCTGCTTGAACATTGAAAGCCAGCCTCTTAGCATCTTTGTGATCCTGATCAGCACCATCCTTGTACCTAGCCAAACCACTCCCTGAAAGCCAATTTCATTTCTTAACTTCCATAAGGACCACAAAACAGCAAATGGAAACACATTAGTAACCAAATGTTTCTTATTCGCAACCCACAGCTTAGCTACAGATTCATAGTCAGAACTGATGTTCACACCTATCACCTCAGCAACCAACTTCCAAACATTCACAGCTACACAACATTTAAAAAATAAATGCAGAATGAATTCAGGTTCACTGCAAAAAAGGCAAGTGGGATTCGAAACATCCCTTCTTTTTTGTAAATTGTCCCCCAAAAGAGTTCTGTTATGAGAGAGCAACCACAGTAAGAACTGTACTCTAGGTGGAATCACAAGCTTCCATATGGCATGAGTATAAACCAAAAACACACCTCTATAGTTGATCACAGCATAAAGAGATTGGACTGCGTATGTGCCATGAGAGGTATAGCTCCACATTATCTGATCCTCATTATCATTGAGGATGGTTCCCACTATTAAACCACAGAGGTCCCACCACATGCTCATAAGAACCTTAGATACATTTCTTCTAAAAGCATGCCCATCCTAGACCTGGCTTATAGACTTACCATGTTGTTCATTAATGACATACAATGGCCAGAACATGATGACCAAACTTGTATTTCCTACCCATTGGTCTTCCCAAAACCTTACCTTCTTCCCATTCCCTACTACCCATTTGATGCCCATATGGGCTACTTAAGCTGCCCAGAGGACCCCTTTCCAAAAAGGGGATGATCCCAGATCTAGGCAGCAAAAGATGTTATGATCATTGGTATTATACTTAAATTCTACAATTTTAACCCAAATAGCGTTCTCATGAAGATGGTATCTAAAGATCCAAGAAGTTAACAGAGCTAAGTTTAGGCTCCTCAAATCTGGGATACCTAGCCCTCCTTTTTCCTTCTTTTGAGCTACTAACTGCTAGCTGGCTAAGTGGTATTTATGTCTATCTTCAGTATTGTTCTACAGGAAATGCCCCATCTAAGAGTTCATCATTTTGATAGCCCACTTAGGGAATTTTATAATGGACAACAAATAAATTGGAATACTAGCCAGATAAGCTTTGAGTAAAACAAGCCTACCAGCATAAGACAGAAGCCTACTCCTCCAACCTGGTATCCTTTTGATAATTTTGTCCACCACAGGTTGGAGGTCTTTCCTTGTCAGCTTATTATAATGAAGGGAAACCCTAGGTACTTAATAGGAAATTCACCTTTCTTGCAACAGAAAAGCCTAGCAAACTCATTAGCCTGATCTTCCTCCAAACCCATCATCAACAAATCATTCTTATCATAAATTAATTTTCATGCCTGACATTTGCTCAAAGCAAACCAGAAGCCATTTCAAATTGCTAGCTTTTTCTAGATTATTTTCTAAGAAAAGCAGTGTATCATCAGCATATTGCAAGCTGATGATGCCACCCTCTAACAACCTGCTATAACCAGCCTCTCCATCTTCGACCAAAACCCCTAGTTTCAAGCATCTCCTCAAGGAAAGACAAGTTGACCCTATCATAGGCCTTTTCATAATCTAATTTCAACACCACGCCTTCCTGTTTTTGTTTATGGACCTCATGAATAATTTCATGGGCAGCCACAACACTCTCCAAAATAAACCTGCCTTTAATGAAGGTTGTTTGGTTGGAAGTCACTAGCCTATCCACCACTTTCACCATTCTATTATTCAACAACTTGGAGAAAATTTTGAAACTACAGTTTATTAGGCTAATTGGCCTGAATTTCTTCAGCACCTTTGCCTTAGGTTCTTTAGGGATCAATGTTATCTTGGCATAATTCAACCTATCAAGATTCAAATTCCCTTGTTCAAACACTCTTATTAGATTCATAACATCCTCCTTGATCAGATCCCAAAAGACTTGATAAAAAGAAAAGAGAAACCATCAGGGCCTGGGGCTCCTTCAGCATAAGAGCTAAAGACATCCTCTCTAACTTCATTTTCAGTAAAAGGAGCCTCTAACAGCTCATTTTCTAAGGCAGCCACTTTTTCATCCACTTCCCAAAAATCTTGTCCCAAATTAACACCACTATTCTCTTCTTTACCAAACAAATTTCTATAAAAGTCAACAGCATGCTCAAGCATGCCTTTGTTATCATCTATCCAACCATCAGGGCCTTCTAACCCAGAAATGCATTTTTTCCTATTTCTTTGATTGGCCACAACTTGAAAATATGCTATGTTTCTATCACCCTCTTTTATGTTCCTATCCCAAGATCTCTGTCTAGCTTTAATCTCCTCTAACTTCCAGATAGATTCTAGGTCTTTAATAATCTCCTCAATCCTCTATCTTTCCATCTCAGTAATAATATAGTTCTCATACTTTAAGTCTAGCAGGTTATACTCCTTAAGGAGTTCTAACTTTTGTTTTCTAACTTGGGCATTAATATTTAAGGCCCACCCCTTAACCTTCTTCCTAAGCAATCTAACTTTAAACTGACAAATGTCTAAAGGGTCCGTGAAGGCACAAGGAGTGTTCCATAATTTGGCAATAAGCTCCTTGAAATCAGGTTGTGGTAACCACCACTTCTCAAATCTAAAATACTTGGTTTCCTTCTCTCCTCCAAGCTAAAATTAAGGAGAAGAGGAACATGATCATTACTTGCATTAGAGCTAGTGGACACAAAGGCCAAAGGGAACTTATGTTTGAAATTGGTGGTGCAAAATTTTTTGTCAATAGCAGCCAAAATAGGCTGCTCTTAATTATTTGTCCATGTGAACCATCTAGAGGAAGGTTTTAACTCAATCAAACCAAACTTGTTAATCTAGTCCATGAACAAATTTGCCCATTTGTGGTCAATGACTCCATTACTTTTATCTTAACATTACAGACTAAATTGAAATCCCCACCTATCATAGTAGGGCCATCCTAGTTATCTAGTAAATTTTCAAGTTCATTAATGAACTCTTGTTTTCCTTCATCATAAGGTGAACCATAGACCGTAATCAGCCTCCACACAAAATTGTCATGGCAGTTTCTAATTATTGCAGCTACACTGTAAACTCCTATTTTCCAGGCCAAGACCTCAAACTTTCTCTCACTAAAACCGACAAGGATACTACCAGTCGTACCATCCGTAGGGAGGTATTGCTAGTTGAAGTCTTTTTGAACATATTTTAGGAAAGAATCTTGAAAACTCTCCTTTTTTGTCTAATGAAAGCCAACAAAATCTAAATGATTTTCTTTAACAAAATCTGTGATACATTGCAGTCGGCCTTCTTTATTAAGGCCTCTAATATTCCATAGAGCTCCTATCATTGTTCAACCTATCTTGATTCTTATCGTAGCTTTTAGAAGGTACTTGCACCCAAGATTGTTCCCCTAATTCTAACTGATCCTTTAAAGGAGGGTCAGTATCAGAATTTAGTGGAGGGAAATCCTCATAACTTAAAAAACTATCAAGGTTTGCAGCTAAAGTAGTCTCAGGATTACTTTCCTCAAACTCCCTTCTATTAGATAATTATTTTTGCTTCAATAACTCTATCTTTTCTAATTGATTACAAGTATTAGTACCCAAAGATATATTAGCAATATTAGCTTTTTCAAGTAAACTTGTATTGCTTTCAAAAGCAAAAGATGATTTGTGTTTAGTACCTGTCTCTAGATTCTTAATTTTCTTTAATTCCTGAGATTTCTCCAGCATGGTGCGCCCATCCTCGACTGTCTTCTAGGTCTGGGGAACCTAAGAGTTGGTCCCCACTTGTTTTTCCTTTTCTGGTTCTTGTTGATCAGCTGATCCTCAATGATTAGAGCTTCCCTGTTCAACCCTATCTGAATAAATCCCTCTTCTTGTAGACTGGATAATTCTTCATCTTCATCCATATGTTCAGTATCACTTGCTTCCACTTCTTCCTTAGAAACCTCTAGTTCCATTCTTCTTAGTAGAGATGAGCATTCCTTAGTAGCAATATCCTGCTTAGCCATTCTTCTAAATTCCTCCCACGTGGAATGATGTCCTTATTTAGCAAACTAAGAAGCTTGTTGCCAACTATCTTACAATCCAAGTCCCTCACCTGGTTAGTTTCTGGAGTTCCATAGTTATCCACATCAGCGCATCCCTCAAGGGTACTCTGAGCCTTTTCATTATCATAGCTCTTCACACCAGAGAATCGCTCAAGGGAGCTCTAAAACTTTCCTCCAAAAGACTAAGTTGTATTCACATAACCCGATTTTTCTAGAAAATGTTCTTCCTTAAAGAAGTATGTCCATCCTTGAGAATCAGACATGAATCTTCCATCTGAGTTACATCAATGTAACTCGGCTACAGTACCATTAGTTCATCATGAGCAGTCAACTGCTTAGCTTGTTCTGACATCATCTGCACCATAATAGAGATCTGATTCATTACATCCTCTATCATCAACTCCATACTTACTGTCTTGCTCGCTGTAATCTTAGGCATAGTAGTTTTTGGCGTCTGTTGTTTTGTGTCTTCAATAGGCTTGGATAGATGGTTCATCTCATCATCAGAATCATACAAGTCATCTGCCTCATCATCATTATTAGGATTTCCTTTATCATCGCCCCCACCATCATGATTGCCCATGCCATCAGCAGCTTTACCGTCATTAGCTTCATTTTCCACTGTCAGCTCTATAACATATGGCTTCATCCCCATCTTGTATAACCTTTGTCTAGGAATTTTCTTCCCATTCATACATGCCACTTTAACTCTGATGACCTCACAAAAGGTCTTGAACACTATGGACCAGTCAACCTCAGTCAATAAGCCAAACCCAGAAGCAATTTGAGCAAAAACCTTCCAATGGCAATATCTAGGTTGTATGCCCCTTATCTCAACCCATACTTCTTCCAATTCACTATGGGGTTCTAGATCTCCAATCCATTCAAGCACCTCAACTTGAACCCCATCCTTCCTCAGACAGAAGGAAGGGTAAATTTTTATGTCACTAACCCTCTTATGAGGTGGAAATCTCACCAAAAATCTCCTAGGTTCCAATTCTGTAATTTACCAAGGCCAGTCCTTGCTGTATATGTCAGATAGCTCTGCTTCCAATTCAGCCAAGGTGATCTGACTAGTCTTAACTCTAACCACTCCATAGTTAGTCAGGTTAAGCCATTCAGTAGATTCCACACTTAGCACATCTAAGTGATAGAAACCAAGGCCTAGACTAGAACTACCGACATACGCTGCAATAGGGTGATCTGACTTCCATTTTGGACAAGCATTCATATGGTGCCCAGGAACTCCACAGATAAAGGAAACCTTAGGGCGAGTATAGTTACCCACAAAGTGACTAGGTTCTCCACAGTTATAGCAAGTAAGCTTCCTATATCTGGGATCGATGATGAAAGGTGGATCAGGAATCTAAGTACCATGCCCCAGCCCCTGTGCAAGTGCTCTTCGAGGTGGAGGTTGATGTGGCTATTATGGTTGTAGAGGCATCGGTTGCTATTATTGCATACAGGGTTGTGGGGGTGGTTGAGGTGCACCTTGCTGCCTCTGGCCAGAGTCCTGCCACCCCTGCTAGGTCGGACCCTAGAGCTAGTTGTTCTGTGGTGGCAGCGAAGGACGAGTTGGCCTCTAAGGGGGCTGACGCCATGGCTCAGGCTACCATACACATCTTCCACTATCCGCCATCTTCTCCTTCTAAAGCACCTCAGCAAAGGTCTCCTTCTCACCCCCTCTCCCCCAGATGTCCCTCGCAAAGTTGACCTTCACAGGCTGCTTCTCCAGCTGATCCGATTTCTGCACTGGGTAGCAATCCTTTGACGAGAAACTCCATGATTCCACCAAATCTCACCGGATCCAGAACAAGTTGTTGGTGCTCGGGAGTTTGGTGGAGGGGATTGGTGGTCTATGGTTACGGCGAGGCAGCGGCGAATCGATGGCCCAGAGTTGGCCGAAGAACTCGACCACCACCTGGACGAGTAGGACATCTGCTGGTAAATCTGCTCTGAAAAGCATCACTCAACTTCAACATTCGATCGCACCAACATCTAGCTTGGGGAAAAGGAATCCCCATGTATATAGCTAAGTATTTCTTTCCCTTTTGTCCTATTATTTCTAAGTCATAAAAAGATGCATAACAAACTAAAAGCAAAATAAAAAATTATTATTATCTTTGTCTTTTATATATAATAATAAGGTGTGATCTTAAAAATGAAAACAAAATAAAAAGTGTGTGTCTAGTTTTCTATTTTTAAGAGCTAAATAAATGGACTCTAAGGATAATCTCTTGCAATGGAAATGATGAATAGTTGCTCTATCATAATTCCTTTCAAGTACCTAGTTTTCAGCCTTGAATTCTCCCAAGTTTTGGATATGACTGTTTTGATATAAGAATTTACTCTAAACTTGAAACTCGTGGGTAGCATATGCTTGATCTAAGTCTAGGTAATTGATGAATATGATATGAGAAGGTCTGAGCTATTGTTTATCTTGTTCCAAGTGATACTAAAGTTCTAGAGATTTATCTTTTAAAAAATATGAAAGTCTTATATGATGAGCTCCTGTATGACAAAGCTTGAATTCATACCAAAGTCATACATGATATTTAAATTAGGAAAACTTCAACATATATGCTGCTTGTTATGCATTGAGTTTAGTCAAGCTTTGTTGACCTTATGAGAGGTTTCTCATGCTCTTAAAATCAAGATCACGTACACACTACCCAAATATGCACTACTCCTACACTAGGGGTAGACACAACAACATGATATTCCATCTAGATCCACCCAAAAATGTTTTACTCCTACACTGGGAGAAAACACCAAAAATATTCTTGATAGGATATCCACCGAATAAATGATTCAAGTTCTTGTTGATATCTCTCTCAAAGTTCTGTTATAGAAAAGAGACATGGGGCTATGCAAAAGTTATTCATAAAAAATGAGAAAAAGAGAAAACATTAAGAAATAATGGACAACTATCTGAATTATCAAAACAATGGGTACTTAGATGCCCGCTTAAAAAAAAGAGGAGATGAATAAGATAGTCCATGTTCTCTTGAAAATATTTCCAAGTTTCAAGAGAGATATGTTTTTAAGGAGCAAAGTAGAAATAGGTTAGCCACCATATATATCCACCACATACATCCACACACATGCATATTTTGATTTGATTATATGACTCAACTCTCTTTGGATCCGAGGTTTGACTTTACAATATATGTATTGCAAGTATGCTCTTTTATGCTTTCTCCATTCCTATGAGCTCCACATAAGCCTTAGTTATAGGAAGAGAAAGTCATACCATCACTATTGCCTTGGTGAGGATCCACAAATATCACATATATTGAGAGACTTGAGAGTGTCATACAAAGGAAGCTTTGAGTTTTATTTTGAAAATATATCAAAACTCTGGAATAATGGTTGAACAAAGAACTTGAGACATAGTACTTGACTTGATCGTTCTATCTTTCAATTGCTCAAGACCCAAGTGAAGGTTTAAAAGCCCCATGGTTGAAGGTAATATGGGAGAGTTTGAAAGTCAGATCGGTTTATTCTAATTCAGAGGAGAACTCTTGTTTCAACGCAATTGTACTTTTGAGGAGTTGCATCAATGTTTTCAAAACCCTTAAACTCCTAATACATTTGCTAAGTTTAGCATTGCTAAGGGACTAGCAAAGGTTAAGCTTGGGGGAGCTTGTTGACGGTAGTTAACAACCATTATAAACCGTCAATATAACATGCATAAGGGCATAAATATAATCACCAACGAAGATCTAGGGGTTTAAACTAACAAATTCCACGAGTTTTGGTGAATCTGTATTTTCTACAGGGTTTATATAGAAAACCGTCAAGGTGGACCTACATGTTAGATTTAATTACGCTTATCCATAGCAAAACAGACACCAGAAGACTCTAGAAGACTCGAGAGGACTCCACACCGAGGCGAAGCCCAAGTGGCTACCAGGTGGGGCTGGCCGGCTAGCCCCACATGCAGGCCACCTGGCCCCTGGGCCCACCTGTCAGCCTCCACATCGCAATGTTGATTCTCCACCACCTTCTAGGTTGCATCTACGCCGTCCTTTAAGTTAGTTTGATCCAAGGACTCACATTGGATGCTCTGACCTATATATACCAGCCCCTGCCACCCCCCTGAGGCAGAGATAAGTCATTTGAGAAGATAGAAACCTTAATCATCCTTAGAGCACCATCAATTCTAGGGCATAGCTAGTTAGGCTAGGTCCAGAGGGAGGCAAGCAGGCTTTGCTTGGATTCCTGATCGTGTTAAGAGCGTGGTTTTGTATAATCTTTGTACCCCCTCTCTTTTGTATCTCCATTACTTTTATATGCTTGCTACAATTATTACAACAATATTAATATTCACCACATTTATGTTCTTTATTATAATGTTCATTGTCTACTTTGATTATATGCTTAGTATAGTTGGATTATTATCATGTTCATGAATAAGTTCGTATAGTGCTCACTCTAAGGATCCATGGGTGGGTGGTCGACATTGTGTAAGCGTGGTGCTTATATGTTGTTTACCTACGGATACACCCTATATTCTGGGTCATATGGTAGATCACGGATGTGACACTCCTGTTGAGTCCTTTGTAGTCCACTCCCCGAATGTAGGTGCATGTAAGATGCAATTACAAAGAAAGACAAGCTCTGTTCTTAATCTTCCTTAGTAATATCCCTTATGTGAAGATATGATGATGGTCTTAGCAATGATTACTAGGTATAATTACACTAATCAATGTATGCTTTGACCTATAATTAAGAATGACTTAGGAATTATTCCTCTAATATGCTACCTGACCATGCTAATGCCATAGAAAGGAGTACTCCGAGTGATTTATCATTATCATTGATCAATACTTATCATATATATATATATATATATATATATATATATATCCTATGACTTACCCCTGTTATGAGTAAAATATTGGTTATAGTTTACTTCTCCATCAATAGTATATGTTATCAATGCATGTCCATGCTAGACCTAATGTAGACGGGGGTCCCGATCTTCCGTCAGGTTCAAGATAAACAACGATTTGTTCGGAGAGCGACACACCGATCCGGTTTTAGATCACAAAGACCCGAACCCTGCAACCTTAGCACCACGTCTCCTCTGGTTATCAACCATGTCACAATCCGGTTGACCTCGCCAAGAAGGCTAATCCCTGCTGCGAATCGAAGAACACAAGCAAGAACAAGATAAAAAGCAACTCAATTAAAGTGACAATTGCAGATGAATGATTAAGCACTCGGAGTTGGGGTCTTGCAAACCGATAACGGCGACTGTTCAATGATAGATTGATCTAAAACAAAACCCAAACCCTAAACTAGGTGGTGGCTACTGATTATATAGCCTAAGGGACGTCCAAGGATCCCTCTTCACGTCCTAAAGGTGTCCCAACACGTTACAAGGCCCAACGGCCCAAAAGAAGGTGTTGCAGCACCCTGACATATTCTGGACGCTGACTTGTTTCGATGATTCCCGTTGATTACGAAGAGCTTTTGATGTGACACCACTTGTATTGGCTTCCTTATCAAATTATCTTTCCATCCATATGTGGATCATCGAAAACGGAGTTTGGATGCGTCTTGGGCGTCCGTTTTATTCCAGACTAGTCCTGATGGCCGAGGTAGACTCGAACTCGGATTGGACTGAGCCTCTGGCTTGGCTTGGACGTCCTTGCTGGCCTCCTAAGGTGGTGGCCAAGGAGGAGGACGTCCAAGGGCTTTCTTGGTGGGTTCTCCAAGTCCTTGGGGTGTGCTTCCACTTGGGCCAGGGTCCCAAGGATGAATAACAAACCCATGACAATAGTGTAGCTCCCGCCAGAAATAGCGACAGGATATATTGGTGATTTGGAGGCCTTGCCGATGTGATATTGAGATGGAACTAGATCTATTTGAAAGCTTATCAAACAAGCTTTCCATCAAGTGCTCATTGACCTCGATCGCACTCCGGATGGATGAGTTATGACCTTCCCAATGAGGCACTGTCGGGCTGCCGATGAACCGAAAGTTCAACTTTGATGAACTTCCATTATGAAACACATTTGAACCTACAATCAAATAGTGACATGTACATGTGGAACCAAGTGAATTATAACCAAAGCCACTATGCAAATGTAGGAACGAGCGCACCTTATAATCATTGTTCGTATCCAAAGGTGCCATGTCCTCATCATCCTCCCCTTCTTGACAACAAACCGTCCTCGGTTTGAGCTTAGCTGGTGGACAAGTTGTCGGTAGTAGCCAACATTGCTCCCCTTCTTGAAATTTAACATGTTTCTTTATAACAAAACTAGGGGAACTTGACATGACAAGATTATAGCAGTTGCAATCCTTTGGTTGATCATACTTTTGCACAATATAAGGTGATTTCAGATTTGAACAAATATAGACACGATGCACCATATACTCTCCTTTACAATTATATTTTCCAATAAAATGATATGTATGTCTAGAGAACCATGGCAAATCAGCATATGCATAAAGTTTCTCCTCTAAAGAACTAAGATTACACGGAACATCAAATTCAATGTAACCCAAAGTATTTAAAGAAGACAACAATTTCAGCTCATCAACTTCACTAGCATTATGAATAACAAGTCTATTTTCAGCACAAGTGCTCATTTTCAGCACACATATAGCGTGATCATTCTTCAATGATTGCATGGGTATAACATAAATATCATCATGCAAGTCATCTTCGTCATAAGAAACATCAAGCAAATCATCTTGTGACAAAGGTAAATCAAGCGAATGCTCCACTAAAATTTGCTCTATCATAGCATGATTGGTGGAAAAATTCAGCACATCAAGAGAACTCTCACCTTCTGTGAGTTTAGCATCATGGGCATTACCTTTGCTCTCATGTTCAGCAGGGGTAATAGTTGATGGTTCTAAATTTTCACATGAGGCTATGAGCTTCTCATTTTCTGTCACGTCATCTTTGCTCTTTTCTACATTGTCCTGCAAAAGGTTAGGCATAGTAGGAGGAATAACAACAGACTCTTCCTCTAAATGGTGCACCTCATCATATGAAGTCAAAATAGGAGGTGGATTAACAAAGGTTTCTCGCATAAGAAGTTTCATATCATTCCAAGTTTGAGGCTTATCAGAAGGATCTAAAGACTCCCACCAAGATAAAGCAGAATGTTGCAAAACACTAGCTGCATTTTTTACCTTCCTCCTTGGACACATAAAGCGAGTAGCAAATATGTTATCGATGGCAATTTCCCACTCCATGTACTCATCAGCACCTATACCATCATAAGTCGGTGGATACGAACAACCTGTGATTGTTAGAAGACAGCAAAAGACAATACAAAAATATTATCCCTATCAAATGACTACGTGGTTGCAGTGGTGTCACTTTTGACAGCAAGTGGAAGCGTCTTACCAAGCTCTTAGAAAGTTCTTACCAATGCAAGCAGTGGACGGTACAACCGGCGGCTGGTTCGTGATACCTGTGAGGCAGTGGTACCAAGATTGCAAGGATCTTTTTTCTGTACTGATCTGAAGTATATATGTGGAGCTTGGGAGGCACGAAAAAAAACAAATATATATATGTGGCACACAAGTCAGTGACAGATAGCAATATTGAATAAATGTCCAGAGCACTTGTCCTAGTTGCTGGCCTATATGTGTTCCTATCACCAGTTGTGATAAACAAGAGAGAAAACAAGGATGAAAGGAAACAAGTATTAAAGGTAGCAACGGATATGAACAAGGCAAAAGGTACCACAAACAATAGAGCTATTGAGTGTTTCTTATGTGCTCCTTCTCGATATCTTCTATTCTCTTTTACTATTTTTTCTTTTTTTTTGTCCAATCTTTTTTTTCTTGCTTTTGCTCTTTTGATATTTTTTTCTCAGCAAGGAGCACACAAGAATAAACCACAAAAAATTTGAGCTCAACTGAATAAAAGATGTGGCCTATAGAAAATTAGAACTGTGCTCTAAAAAGCATACCAAAACTTGTGGGCCCAGAAACTCAATTTTCCTAGTCGAATTTCGCAAATCTAATTTTTGCGAACCCTGCAAAGCTGGGATGAAATAGATCTGAAATTTTCTGGCGTTCTCCGTAGATATAAAATTTATCCCATTTCGAGTTCGGATGCAAAAGTTATGACTGTTTTAAGGAAGCTGCTCGAATCAGGGATTTAGTGGACACAAGATGCAAACCGATGGTGATATGGAATAGCGGCGGATGAAGGGATCAACACAAACTAGAAAAGAACATAATCTAAACCAGCAACAAGACTTTGACCTAGGACACAAACTCAACAAAGCAGACTCTGAAACTGAATCATGCAAAGGCTATGGCGCGGATGGTTATAGGACAGGAAACAAATATGGCATTGGACTATGGGATAAAAGCAAAAACACTCAAACTAAGGGTAAGATGCGAACTTGACGGTATACCTGAAGCTCTGATTACCACTTAATGTAGACGGGGGTCCCGATCTTCCGTCAGGTTCAAGATAAACAACGATTTGTTCGGAGAGCGACACACCGATCCGGTTTCAGATCACAAAGACCCGAACCCTGCAACCTTAGCACCACGTCTCCTCTGGTTATCAACCGTGTCACAATCCGGTTGACCTCGCCAAGAAGGCTAATCCTTGCTGCGAATCGAAGAACACAAGCAAGAACAAGATAAAAAGCAACTCAATTAAAGTGACAATTGCAGATGAATGATTAAGCACTCGGAGTTGGGGTCTTGCAAACCGATAATGGCCACTGTTCAATGACAGATTGATCTAAAACAAAACCCAAACCCTAAACTAGGTGGTGGCTACTGATTATATAGCCTAAGGGACGTCCAAGGATCCATTTTCACATCCTAAAGGTGTCCCAACACGTTACAAGGCCCAACGGCCCAAAAGAAGGTGTTGCAGCACCCTGACATATTCTGGATGCTGACTTGTTTCGACGATTCCCATTTATTACGAAGAGCTTTTGATGTGAAACCACTTGGATTGGCTTCCTTATCAAATTATCTTTCCATCCATATGTGGATCATCGAAAACGGAGTTCGGATGCGTCCTGGGCGTCCGTTTTATTGCAGACTAGTCCTGATGGCCGAGGCAGACTCGAACTCGGATTGAACTGGGCCTCTGGCTTGGCTTAGACGTCCTTGCTGGCCTCCTAAGGTGGTGGCCAAGGAGGAGGACGTCCAAGGGCTTTCTTGGTGGGTTCTCCAAGTCCTTGGGGTGTGCTTCCACTTGGGCCAGGGTCCCAAGGATGAATAACAAGCCCATGACAACAGTGTAGCTCCCGCCAGAAATAGCGATAGGATATATTGGTGATTTGGAGGCGTTGCCAATGTGATATTGAGATGGAACCAGATCTATTTGAAAGCTTATCAAACAAGCTTTCCATCAAGTGCTCATTGAACTCGATCGCACTCCGGATGGATGAGTTATGGCCTTCCCAATGAGGCACTGTTGGGCTGCCGACGAACCGAAAGTTCAACTTTGATGAACTTCCATTATGAAACACATTTGAACCTACAATCAAATAGTGACATGTACATGTGGAACCAAGTGAATTATAACCAAAGCCACTTTGCAAATGTAAGAACGAGCGCACCTTATAATCATTGTTCATATCCGAAGGTGCCATGTCCTCATCAAGACCTTCCCTATGGTAAAAATATAAATAACGATACCTGAAATACTCTCGGGCGAAGTGCTGCAATGGTATATTATATGTGCGCTTGCATATCCTTTTCATTCATATATTTATATATTCTCTCTAGTCACATAAAATGATAAAGAACTACTTAGTATTATTCTAGTAGTAATGCTATGTAGTACCAACAAGCATCTCTGGCATCATCACTAGGGATGACAACCTCGTAAAGTAATGTTAGGAGATATAGGTTTATAATAGGTGGCTACTAAAACAAGTGACAAGTTAATAAATACCAATAAGGGGTACACTGATTGCTACTCCCTACAATACTTTATTCTGTCCTACGAGATCAAATACTCAGCGAGCGGACTTTCTTGAGTTCCTAGTAAAAGTCAATAGCTATGGCTCCTCCGTTCTGCATTAGATCGAGGCAAGACTTGTTCAGATGAACTCCTCGCCCATGGTTGTTTCAAGGTCAACAAATTTTATCGAAGACACAAGTTGGGCTCAACAGAGATCAAATGCACTCATGAATGTTTAGCATATTATAGATCAGATCAAAGACAACTAGAAAGAAATCTATAGCGAAAAGCAATCAACAGGGGCTACAAACCAGCTACAAAATGACCAAAGGTTTTGAGCTACACCACGCTCAACAGAGTTTAACCGACCTCATTCAAAGTTCAACAAAAGTTAACACCAACACGCAAATAAGAGTTCACATATTTTTGAGGGCATCCCACAGATCAAACCTATTCATGACAACTAATACTACTAATACGTCCCACAAATAGGGTCGAGGCTGGCATGTAGGATCAGCTCCACGTCTACCTTTGCTAAGACGACGTTGGTGGCCGGCTCAAACTCCTGATCAGATCGGCAATATCATCGTCCTTCAATCCTAGCAAAAAACCCTACTCTGCGACCCAGACATTCACCGCTGTGCCAATCTAAAGCTGGGCAGCCACCAGCACCATGGCAACCCTTTAACAAATGGCTTCGGTCACCATGGCTCAAAGGTGGACTGACAGAACTCAGAGGCGCTCCTATGCGGTGACCGGATTATCTGATATTTCCATAGAGAAGGCCATGTCATAGGCGGCTAGCGTGCACAACTGTAGGGTCTACACCCACGTCCTCAGTTCCATAAGAAGGTTCATCATGCTGTGGGCTGCTCCTTGACCATCGCCAGTTGGCTCACGCCAGCGAGGCCTCATTCTCGGAAACTTGAAGTGCGTCGCGCGCAACGTCCAGCTCACCGTGTAGCATTTCAGCATTTAGCCTAGATGATGACAACAACGCTTGGACCTTATGGTAATCCTTCAATAATTGATGGTAGTCTACGTCGTCTGAATATTTGTGCTCTTCTGACAATTCGCCCACTTTAGAACCAGAGGGCTATGCGGGGACACATGGGCTCGGCGGTGGCAAGCGGCGATAGGATGACTCTCCGACAACACCTGGGGGAAGCCCCACGACCGGGGATGGCACAGTCATGGAGAAAGTGCTGCACAATGCAAGCCAAGTTCAAGCCCATATAGGATAAGGGGGAGAGCTATCGGATTGAGAATGCAAATGACTTATACCGAACTAACCGGCGCAGCATGGCATGGAATCGCGGGTGGCTGCCCCCATTGGTGGATGCCTCACAGGGATGCTTTTCGAGCATGACCATGGATGAAGAACCGAGCTCCAGGGCCAATGAGACTCAGGACGGCGTCACACCCACGTTCACCTATTGAGAATGTAGGCACATTCCAAATACTAGTTAAATTAAACAGCATGAACACATACTAGCTAGTGTGAGCATTGCTCTCATATTCTAGTTAAATGAAGATAAACAACATGAACAGCAGTACGGTGATGATCCACCTTCGAAGGGGAACTAGTGGTGGGTTAGAGACCTTGCCGACGAGAGGTTAGTCTATTGGAGGAGGCTTGCCAGCGTGGAAGGCATCCGGGGCCTCCCCATCACCATGATCATGCATGGATACTCCAATAGTTGTCATCATTAGATCATCTACCTCCTCCAAGCAGATGGGGATGCTCGACTTGATTGTAGGGTCCATCACGCCCTGGAACTCCCACTAGAGGTGGCCCCTCATCTTCAAGGGGAGGACCCAATGGCTAAAGAAGGTATGGATCACCCTCAGCACCATCAGCCCCGGTCCTTCAGATCCTCAATCGCATCCAGTAATAAGCGCAAATGCTGTGGTTCCAATAGGGTTGGCGGCCTCAACCATGATTCTGGCATGATAGGACGAAGTGGGTCATGAAAAAAAGTCGGCAGCAGTGACCGCTCATTGTTGGGGACGTAGAGCCACCTATGCTCCCAATCTAGGTTTGTGGCATAGTGGCAGTCATGGCTCAGGTAGCGCTCCTCCAATCTGGGATGAACTTTGATCGAGGCACCCCCATCAGATAATGACGGTGCCAAGAAGATGCTGACGGAACCACCTAGAAAAAACCGCCATAGATCATAATGGGCAGGTATTCCTAGAAAGCCCTCGCACAGCATGATGAAGAATGAGAGGTGGAGGATCCCCTATGGGGTTAAGTCGTGGAGGCGGAGCCCATAGTAGTAGAGCAACCACCTCAGTAAGGGGTGTGCCGACAGCCCAAACCTAAGAAGGTGGAAAGGGATGAAAGAGATGACCTCATTTTCCTTTGGCCTCGGCTCCACTTCGCTTCTTGTTGGGACTCTCCACCCAAGCACCTTAGTGGCCTCTGGGATCACCCCCTCTCTCACAACTGGTGGAACTCAGCCTATCGATAGACGACCTCGTCCACTCTGCCATGGTCTTGGTAGGAGGCATCGACGGTGCAGTAGGGTGGAAAGCAAAAGCATTGTGATGGAATCAGGAGCTATGGAGAGAGAATGTAGTAGGAATAACCTTCCCTCTCATGCCCTTGTCTCTGCTACTTTAGTTTGGGGGCCATTGACCACCCCACGACCAAGACATTTGCGTGGGTGGGTGGCGGGGCTTCGCCCCATCCTGTCAATGCGATGGGCCAGGAGGCGACATTCCCTACTGTAATAGGCTGCTGTGGCCACCCACATGTGCATGCCTATGTGGGAATGCAGGAGCACATCGTCTGGGTAGTCAAGATTTTAGACGACCGGACCTTGTGTGATCCTATAATTTAGACAATGCAGTCTAATCCAAGCAGTCATGACAGTCGAGGGGCAGACTAAGGACTTGCTTCAATTTCTCTTGGTTTGCAGAGGCACACATCAGATTATAAAATCTGAATTCTGATTAAAATTATCATTGATGCGTGGTTCTTGCAAGTTCAACAAATCTTAGCAAATACACGAAAATAAGACAAGTTGGCTTCAACACAGATCAAAGCCACTCATGACTACTACCACTAATACAAATGTTGTGACCAAGTACACTTCGTAGGCAATAGTTTTACTCACAACTCTGTACTGTATATTGTCTGACAAGATGAAATGTGCTGCATTTGGACTTTCTTGCGAGTGTAGTAAAATATGAACATCTATCTGGCTGCTCCTTTTTTGCAGCTCATTTCTCAACGTGTATTTCTCAGAAGGCGTGCTCCTCAGAGATCATGGAGATGTGGCCTCGTCTTACCTCTTGCTATCGCTCGGCATCCGCTAGAATTTGGGTCCATCAGCTATGCGTGTCCCTACTATAAAATCAGAGGAAAAATAGGGGAGCCAGTACAGTTGCCTTATAACCTTGCGAACTCACCTTTCCTACTCGTTGCCTCCTCCCTAGCACCTCATTCTTCAAGCTTGAACCATGGTGGCGGAGAAGCGTCCAAGGGAGGAGACGATGGTGCAGGACCTGGGCATGACTAGGCAGGCTCTCTGCATGGAGAACCAGGACGCAGAGCAGCTACGGTCATGCTTCTCTACTATGGAGACAACACTCACCATAGCCGATAGGGAGACGGCCACGACTGAAGCCTCAGCGGGTTAAGCGCTGGCACAGCTCGCTGGTAAGGCATTGTCATTATGATATCTTCTTGTTTTGTGTGGCACTGCACCTTATTAATTGGTATGGTTTTCTCGTTCTTGCTCTTTCAGCCATCATGGAGCACCTAAACGTCGCGTCCGTGCTACCAGCAGGCCCGAACTTCCTTGAGCATGTCTGTGCTCTGCCTACGTGGATCCAGGAGGTAGTGACACATGGCCTTCACCATGAGACTGCATTAGCCTTGGCCATCACCCACCTCTGTACAGACATGGACTTGCATGCGGTGGAGCCAGAGTTCCCACCAAAGCTACTGGTCCAAAGGGCTTCATAGGATTTTTTCCTATAGGATTTGGATCCTTCAAAATTTATGTTCCTCCTCCATTCCAAAGGAGCCATAATTTTTTGAGTTTCTCTTGTCGATTTCTCGAGATTCCATTTTGCAATGTTGATGGGCCCCAAACAGACAGGGAGATCTGCTCTCACAAAAATTTGATCGTTGGCAAAAATTTCGCACCACGCTGAGCAGTGCCACCAACATGCACCAAAAAATAGACGTCTCTCTTTTGCCTAGACAAGGGCATTTGTGGAACTGTGATGGCCAAATAAAAGCGTAAGGAGTCGCTGTCTCTGCCTCCATCTCCATCCTCCAGCCCCCACTATCTCTCCTCCCGCTCCAAATCCTAGCCCCATAGCCTTCCTCTCCACTCTCTAGCTGCCCCATCTACCACTCCTCTTTGGACCCTAGGCACCATCGGCACAACAGCTCAACTCATCAATCTGCACTCTCTCGCTACACCCTCTCTCATAGCTTTTTGAACCCTAGCCAAAGCAGATCCCCTTTGATTCATCGATAGCAAGTCAGATGACGGTGAAAGGACCGCCTCAACGATGGTATAGGCCGGATCCAGATCCCCTACTTCAGCACCTGCCATGACCGGCTGGATCCGAACCCTAGCCAGAGACGGATTTGGTACCCCTTCATCAATGCCGGTAGCACCAGTTCTGCGACCACGATGACAAGATGGCTGTGCCAATGACGAAGCATAGCCAAGGTACGCGGAGGAAGAGGTACCCAAATTTCTTTTATGATGTGTGTTGTATCGTATTGGTTCAACTTGGGATATGTAGATAGCGATGGGTTGCATATTTCCTACAGTTGAGTGTAGCTGACATATGCTTTATTGGATTAATGACTTTTGTATAAGCTGTAGTTACTAGTTAGGCACTTATTTGCATACTCTTGCTCTGTTGTGTTGATATTTGCTAGAAGCTTTAGTTAATAAATACCTTTATAATCTAGATGAACAGTCACTAAATGCTTTTGAAAGAGAGCGGGAGGCACAAGTCACAAAGAATCTTAGAAAGATGGAAGAACCAGGGGTGGTTGTTGAGACATTAGGTGATACATATGAAACATATTTAGATTTACAAGATGACCCAGTGGCCCTTGCAGTTGAGGTGCTTGTTCTACCTTTTATTGAGTTTGGGCGGGAGGGCCCCAGGGGGTGCAGATAGCAATGCAATGCTTTGCTGTCTGGATAACAATGCAATTTGTACATGCTTCCTACTTAAATTTGTTTCTCCAATTTCAGCATCGGGTTCGAAGAAGCCACAGAGGAGGCTCTGCTAGTAGGACAAAAGCCAGCGCTGATATCAGTCCTAGAGGAAGGCAGTCCAAGAGAGTGAAGTCAACACGACCTAGAGAGTTGACTCATGGATCTGAGAAGAACTAGCAAAATAGTGCAAAAGTGAAGAGCCACCAGGCTATAGGATCTCGCTCCTATGCTGTACAACTGCAATCATTTGTAAGTGATGGTTGTGCTTTATTGTTACTCTAGCCTTTGTATAAACAAAAACTCATGTGCACTATTAACAGAAGCAATAGTGGTAGGAGCCTAAGGCCCCCTTTGGAATGTAGGATCAAAAAAACATAGGAACAAGAAAAATACAGGACTGGAATGCATGTGAAAAATAGAGGAATGAAAAATAGAGGAATTTTGTTAGAAGGGGTGTTTGGTTTTGTACAGGAAAAACATAGGAAACCAATACAATGAGGTTTCACTGGATATTTTTTTCCTTTGTTTTTCCTATGAAAGTTGAAGGATAGGAAACTTTCCTATGGTTTTCCTTCCCCCATTTCTTCTTGTGAACCCAAGGCCTCTACGGTGCTGATTCCATAGAATTACTGATTCCTATATTTTTTCTTTGGAAATCCTATGAACCAAAGGGGCCCTAAATTTGGCATCATCATTTAATTTTGAAGTTGCAATACCTGTGCATTGTGCTTATGTAATCCATATCTGTAGCCTATTGTTTACTGCTTGAATTTTGCAGTATGTAATCCATATCAGTACCTATGCATTGTGCTTATGTAATCCATATCAATATGAAACCTGTGTTACTTGTTATGAACTAATCTCTTGGGTTTTCAATTAAAGTCCTCTTCCACTATCTGTAACCTAATGTTTACTACTTGAATTTCATAGGAAGCTATGGAAACTATGCGAGCAGAACCTGTTGCTGATGGGCATGAACCAATGACAAGTGTTGATGTTGTTCCCATGGTCCTTTGCCTCTCCTATGGCTAGGTCCACTCCTAGATCAGTGGCAACACCCTTTTTTTAAGAATGCTAGTATCCTGACAATCTCCGCCAGAACAGAGACATCGGCGGAGAGAATGCTTCGAGAACAACTTATTGCTAAACAGGAAAGTTCTCCACTAACCTCATCGAACAAGTGGATGAACTAAAGAGGAACATAGAAAAGACTAAAAGGGAGTTTGAGGAGTTTAAGATACAACAACAAGAGGAGTACAATAAGCTATGTGAGGATATCATGCGCTTCAGCTCTTCTTTAATAACTCTCAGTCGTCAACTCTGTTGGCTTGATGCAGTGAACATTTATGGTTTGATGTGTGTACTCATGTGCTGGTTTGATGTGCTGAAACTATCAGTTGGTTGTTGCTGATGTGTAAACAGTAATTTATTGTATTTGATTGTCATGCTAAATAATTATGTATACATCATCAAATAATTATGTAGTCAATCTATGCAATAAGTGACGATCTTAAATTACTTTTATGATGAATTGATTGTTGGGCACATGGTAGAACCTGGGCAGGCCACGTGATCAAATAAAAATGCGACACATGGACGAACTAGTGCATGACACATCAAATAGACATGGCACGACACATGGGCTAATAAAAATCTGACACATGGAAGGAAGCCGTCAAGCCATGTGGCTGAATCAAAAAACGAAATGTGGATGGACAACACCGTGACACGTGGTCAAATACGAAATGGCCACATGGACCAATAAAAATATGATATATGGTCCAATGAAGAAATGACACATGACCCAACCGCAACACAACACATGTGCCAATAGAAAATAGACATGTGGAACAACACGGGCCCGACACGTGATCCATTAAGAACATGAAATGTGCAAGAACTAGAGATGGTCATGTTGTCCAATAACAAGGTGACACATACACGAACCATCTCCAATACAACCGGCTATAGCAAGTACACGTGGAAAGCATCTCTAATGAAAGCAACCGCCAGCATGGATGCCTCCCTACCACAGATGCCAAAATAATTCTATGACGTTCTGTTTTCTTCATAGATCTATCCACATCTATGACAAATTTCTAGAATCATCATAGAAGTTAAGGCATGATGCGACTTCTATGATGAACCATTTTCCGTCATAAACTCATCATAAAACTGAAATTATGACGAATTTGGCTCCTTCAGTGAAGAAAGTTATTCGTCATAGAAGTGGATATTTCTAGTAGTGTCCCTAATTGCTATGAGAGAAAGTTCTGAACCTGTCAAACCAAAATCCAAACTCAAAACCAAGACGGTTTTGGTGGAAGAAGGTAACATCACCATTAGATGCGTCATCACAAGAATTCTCATCTTCAGAGCAAACCAAGGTACTTGGTCAATAAAATTCATAAGGAGAAGTCCGATTCAAAGGGCTTACAACACCGAACCCTCACCAAAGAGCAAGCTTGGGGAGAAGTACTCTCGTGTATCCAGGTAAGTATTCTTTTCCCTTTTTGTTTTAGTTTTAGTTTCTTTTAATTAGTTAAAAAATAATAAATGGAAAAAAACAAAATAAAAATTTATCTTTGCTATAGTAATAATGTGTGATCTAGTAAAATTGAAAAAAAGAGATAAAGGTATGTCTAGTTTGCTTTACTTTGTTTTTAATAGTTGAATAAAATAAAGAGGACTTAGAATAATCTCTTAAATGGAAATGATGAACAGTTGCTCTCTTGTAATTCCTTTCAAGTTCCTAGTTTTTAGCCTTGAATTCTATCGAGTTTTGGATAAGATTATTTTGACTATAAGCATTTACTCTGAACTTGAAACTCATGGGTAGCATATGCTTGATCTAAGTCTAGGTAATTGACGGATACGATATGAGAAGGTCTAAGCTAATGTTTATCTTATTCCTAGTGACACTAAAGTTCTGAAGATTTATCTTTTAAAAACACAAAAATGCTACATGATGAGTTCCTATATGACAAAGCTTGAATTCCTACCACAGTCATACATGTTATTTAGACAAAGAAAACTTCCACATATATGCTGCTTGCTTTTGCATTGAGTTTTGTCAAGCTTTGTTGACCCATATGAGAGGTTTGTCATGCTCTTAACAAGATCACAGTACACGCCACATATATGTGCTGCTTCTACACCAGGAAGTACGCAAAAACATGCTTTTCATCCACCTTAAAATGCTTGACTCCTACACTAGGGGTGAACACAAAAATATGCTTGATAGGTTTATCCACCAAATAAATGCTCTAAGTTCTTATTGATATATCTCTCAAAGTATTGTTGCAGAAAAGAGACATGGGGCTATGTAAAAGTTATTCAAAAAGAAAAAAGTTGAGAAAAAATAGGACAAGTGTCCAAGATATCTAAAACAATGGGTAGTCAGGATGCCCACCTAAAAAAGAGAGAGATGAATAAGATAGCCCATGTTCTCTACCAAATGTTTCGATGTTTCAAAGGAAAGATATATTTTTAAGGAGCATAGTAGAATAGGTTAGCCACCATATATCCACACACACATGCACATCTTGATTTGATTGTTTGACTGAACTCTCTTTGGATCCGTTATTTGACTTTACAATATATGCAATGTAAGTATGCTCTAGCTTTATCTCTACCTATGAACTCCACATAAGCCTTAGTGGTAGGAAGAGAAAAAGGCATAACATCTTTATTGTCTTGGTGAGAATCCACAAACACCACATATATTGAGAGACTTGCGAGTGTCGAACAATGGAATCTTTGAGTTTTATTTTGAAAACTTATAAAAACTCCAAAACAATGGTGGAACAAAGAACTTCAGACAGTGCTTGACTTGATCATTCTGCCTTTCAATTCCTTAAGACCCAAGTGAAGGCTAAGAAGCCCCATGGTTGACTGATAATATGGGTAAGTTTGAAAGTCAGATGAGTTTACTCTAATCTGGAGGAGAATTTTTTATTAAACGCATATGTACTTTTGAGGAGTGAAAATATTGTAGCAACTCCTAATCTATTGCTGAGTTTAGCTTTGCTCAGGGCTGGCAAAGGTTAAGCTTGGGGGAACTTGTTGACGGTCATTAACATCAATCCTAATCCATCAACATAACTAGCATATATACTTAATTCCATCACCAAACATAGGTCTAGGGGTTTCAACTAATAAATTCCACAAGTTTTGGTGAATCTGTATTTTCAGCAGGGTTTAATCAGAAAACCATCAAGGTGGACCTATTCGTCAAAGTAAATCACGTTTATCCGCGATGAAATCGACTTAGGAAGACTCTAGAAGACTCCAGAGGGCAAACCATCAAAGATGGGGCCCACCTATCACTGAGACAGGCCAACCGGCCCCACCTGTAGGCCGGCTGGCCTATGGGGCCCACCAGTTAGCCTCTGCTTCAAATGTCGGTTCTCCACTGCCTCCTAGATTGTTTCTACGGCGTCCTTTTAAGTTGGTTTGATCCGAGGGTCCAGAATTGACGCTATCCCCTATATATACTGCCCTACACCCCCTCTAGCAGAGCCATCCTGAAACCCTAATTCATATCCTCCGCATCAGAATCAGAGCCAGCTTTCAACAAAAGATTAGTCCTTCATAGGATCTAGTCTTATAAATAGAAATAGTGAGGTAGAGAGTAAGGGAAGAATTTAGAGGAGGTGCTGGCCTATCGGTGCTCTCTCTACGGCTTGTACCTTAGTGGATCTAAGTTCTATCTGAGCTTGCCTCTAAGATTTCTTTGGTAATCAACTTCTGATTCAAGTAAGCATCTTGTTTATATTGTTTATCAAGTTCACAACTCGTTTGAGTGCTTTATTCTTTATCCGAGAAGAGTAAAGTAGTAATTGTAGTGTAAGCGTGGTGCTTAGACTCTGGTTACTTGTGGATGCACCCTATATTTCGGATTGGTGGTAGATCGCGATGGTGACTATATAGCTCGTTGAGTCCTTTATAGTCTATCTCCCGTCTGTAGGCTAAGTAGGACCTGGTTACTACGAAAAGCATCCTCTACAGATGTCTTTCCCTAAGTAATGTCCCGAGTTGACTAATAGAAGACATAGCTTACTAACATTAGAACAAGAGAACCTTAGTTATCCTCTGTACGCTCCTGTTTATCCTAAACTTGTTGCTACTCTTAGTTAAGTTAGACCGTAATTAGTCTCACACGTTTCCTATGAATATGATACTTGGAATACTTCTGGATGAAAGCTACATCGATATCCGTGCGCTTGTGGATTTATATGTGTGTGTTAATAAATACCAACAACTGGCAATGGTCAACCTCATGACATTAGTGCGCAAAAATATGTCGTGCAAGAATATTTAAGAGCGCTTCAAAATATTCGGTACAATATTCATGCATACTCCTTCGTGAGGATTGGAGCTTTGAATCTGGGCCTCCACCATGATATTGGGCGCTATTGTGCACAGCTTGCTGAGAACAATATAAATGATATGGTCAGTCTCATAATTTATATCCAGATTAATTGTTATGTCTATATATATGCATGGTTCTGATAAACAAAATTTTCACAACACTTGTAGATTCAGGAGAATGACGTAACATACGTAAGTTGTAGTTTTAAAGCCATTATAAACCATACCATATATCAATTGAGTCGTTATAAATGAGAATATGGTGGTCCTATTCTCATTTCAGAGGGAATCCAGGAAAAAAATTCTTGTTACTAAGAGGGGAGGTTCTCGACCATTACGATCTTGTGAAGCAAGGGAGAGTGCACTAGTAAATATATTGTGCTACATCAGTGACATTTTGGCACATGAAATGAATGATCTACACTTCTCCGAGCACGTGGTACGACATTAGGAAGGTGTTGGAATTTAAATTATTGTTTGTTGTAATAATAAACCGATCTAAATTATTATGGTTTATAATGAACAAATTTAAATCATTATGTGTTTGTAATGAATGGGTTTGTAATGAAGTAATCTAAATTATTACAGGTTTGTGATGTATATATCTTATTGTGAATTAGCCGTTGATATAATGTTCTTGTGAATTATATATTATATATGCATATGTATATATGTTCGGGGCATATTTGCATTTTCAAATTTCAATTATTTTAGCAGAAAAATACACTGTAGAGGCGGTTCTAGATTGAACCGCCCCTATAAATGGGAATTATAGGGGCGGCTGGTGTTACAGCCGCCCCTACAAATCATTTTTATGTACTAACCGCCTCTACAAATCGATTTGTATGGATAACTGGCAAAACCGCCTGTATAAACCATCGCCAGCCGCTCCTATAAATACTTACTGTAGTAGTGTCCTAGCTAGATTTGGTTGTGATTAGTTGCCTAACTTGCATTGTGGCGAGTATAACACCTGCGAAGCGGTGGACAAACCATGCAGGTGATCAATATGATCACCTTCAAACCGATGGACACGAGAACATCAAGAAGGAAATGATCGGTGCTGATGCTGCAATGAACTGGTCAACTGTATACTAAGAGTGTGGCTAATAATACAAACGGTTGTTAGCTATCAGCCAGCCATATAGTAGTTATCTATTAGAACATATTTTATCATTAATACATAGTTTGCTTTTTTCTCTTTTTGAAAACTCGTGCATCAACTAGTTGTAAACTTATAGTCCACTTTTCTTCTCTCTTAATCATCCTAGAATTCACTTATAATTTTTTACTACACTTTAAGGTTATTCTCTAAGATCATAGTCTCTGCTCTGGTTGATGGACCAGTCTATCTAATATAATATTATAAAGCAAAATGTTTCTTTATCTTTCATCGCTCATAGCTGGCCGTCTAATAGGGATCTGAAGGACTCCATCTCTCCTATGTCTATACAAGTAGTGTGTCTAATCATGATGCAGAGTCTGATTCCAAAATGAGTTGTAATACAAAGTGTTCCATAATCCACCACTCTCTCTCATGCCCATACACGTTAAATGTTGAGGCATGTGCAGAGTCTGATCTAAAACAAATTAAAACACATGACATGATCATTGATAAATCTCTAAACTTTTCATGTCCATATGAGTTAGAGCAGCACATGTCCCTAGAACAAAGTTCGATTCACAGGTGAATTGACATGATCCCTGGAACAATTTCAGGTACATGTCGATCTTGACCACGGCGTTCTTGGTGGTGGAGTTGAAGTAGTGCGTCGTGAGCAGACCGTAACCGGTGGCTCCACGGAACCTGCCGGCTCCGCCAATGACCGCCAGCTCCCTGACCTCGTCAAAGAAGGCGTCCTTTCCATTGACGACGAGGTAGCTGCCGTTGTGCTTCCCCGCCGTGAACACTATGTTGAGGGAGAATATCGCCGCCAGCTCCTGCTGATCCGCGAAGGGGTAGAACCCCTGCGCGCGCCCCACTGCCGGCGACGCCGCATCGGGACCCTCCGTCAGTGGGTCGTCGATCACGTGCATGTCGCCGAAGCGGGCAGGGGTGCCGGGGTCTCCCGGCAGCGGCGTTGTGCCCCTCGCCACACGCACCCCCGTGGCCGGGCTGTCTGCTGTTGTCGTCACGATGTCGTGCATGTAGAACCTGGAGGTGCGTGGTGGCAGTGGCGGTGGCGGTGGTGAGCGCCATGGAGATAAGTATCAGTTGGAGCTGCACGGTACTAATCTTGGTTTTGGCCATGGTGTGATAAGGGAGAGAAGGACCAAGGGGCTTTCTACTTGAACCGTGGAACGCAGCATGTGCTTATATAATTCGTCGGTCAACAGCACGAGTGAGAGGCTGCACGTCCCTGTTGGAATAGATTTTTAGGATTCCCAATTTGAGGGTTTTATTTAGTTTTCGATTAGACCAAGAAGGCTATAACAATACAATACAAGTATGAGCCTACCGAAACATTAATAAGAAGCCTGCAAACCCATAGAAATATGATACGCACAAATAAATGGCAGAAGCGAAAATTTAAACTGTTTCTGGTTGATATATAACCCAGAATTTGATAATATTAGCGTGAACATTGAGTCTCATTCTTCCATTGGTTCCAAAGAAGTTTGGCCGTCAGTTCCAATAAGAACACGCCACGATTCATTTCTCATATAATAACCAAAAAAATTCCCAGTTCGGAGTGAGTGTTACTAGGTCAGATATGATTTTCAGGGGTGGCTAATGGGCATTTGTAGGGGCGGTTCGGCCAGCCGCCCCTACCATACCGTCTCTACAAATCATATATTTGCAGGAGCGGTTCCCAGACCGCCCTTATAAATCGATTTATCGATTTATAGGGGCGGCTGGTCCTCTACAAATCGATTTGTAGGGGCGGCTGATAACACCAGCCGCCTCTACAAATCGATTTATAGGGGACAGGTAACAGTACGAACCACCCCTATGGTGTATTTTTTCGCTAAAATAAATTCAAATTACCAACATGTGCTCCCCCAAATCATCCATGTGACTGAGTAAAATACATGATCAAGTATCCTGGCAAACTTGACTGTAATATTGTGGCCCAAACAAGATTGTTTATCCAAAAGTTTCTAAACATCTTCTATAGTATAAGAATCACAATAATAACAAATAGACTCATATTATGACAACAAAACATATATCTATATCACAAAAAGACCAAGCAAGCACGGTGCATTGAGCTATGTAGATGGTAGCAGCTGCTAGCATAGACAGGCAGAACTAGGAGCATCTCGTATTCGACAAGACTCAGCTCGATCATGAAGAAAGACAGGAGTTCGAGCTGTCCAGTAGTATAAAGATGTTGTCAGGGTTTATGTACTTGTACAGCAAACCTATAGCTTACATGATTTATTGATCACAAAAACAGGAGTATGTATTAGTATCTTACCTTCTTCTCAGATTGTGCTGCCTTTAGAAACCTTCTCATGAAACAGTATGGAGTTGGCACCGACATATTGAAATTAAGTGTGTTCACTATCCTCCTCTCCTGCAGACGATTTCAATGTCAGATATCTATTTTTTTTGCACTAAAAATCAACATGCAACACATTTTTTACCATTTCAAGAATATCAGCCCTTGTGTAGGCGCGATCACAGATTAAGATCAGATCCTCGACCACCGGTACGCTCACTTCTTCATACTTGCACGCGAGCAACATAGCAGTTACACCAACTAACTGAAGCTTCTTCCGCACCACAGTTCACGTGTCAAGAATCTATCTATGACGTGCCAAGAACACAATATGTAGTCTACTCAGTAGCAAAGCCACGCAATGGTTTATTGGTATGTTTTCCGCTAAAGAAGATGTAAGCTGCCATGAAACTGATCATGTCACATATAACATGATCCCACGAAATAGTAAAATCTTATATATATGGAAGAAAGAGTATGAAATAGTGGTCAAACTATTATTGACTTAACCTTCATCTTAAACCTGTTGAAAAGATAGCATATTATCATAACTAAGATAAAGCACTTTCATGGGCACATTTCATATGAACTGTTCTTTAAGATCATAATATGGGAATCAAGGAGTTGAAATCATAAATGTAATTGAATTGAATTTGATAATTATACAAAGGACCTACTGACACCCTTCACATATCACTCACCTCTGACATACCGAGGAAACCAAATTGGCAGAGAAGTCTCTAAGTTCCCAGTGGTTATCTGAGAGCCTATGCCCTAGCCTTTTTGCAACAATGCAAGTGATCATTGATGGCATCAGCCGGTGCAACTACAAATCAAGATAATCATTGCTAATTTAGGATTAATATGATGAGAAGAATATACAAAATGACTAAAAAATAAGTCATACACATGAACTATCAAAACTTTATGGTTTACCACTTACATAAGGTTCAATATGAATATGTGGATTACGGAGAAGACTTTGGACTACTCTCATTAGAGCAAATAAAATAGGAAGATCACCCAAACTCCGAGTAACCTGAAATTCAGATGGTTACACACTTAATGCCATCTCAAAAAATATCACCAAAAGCAAGAATCTACTGTAAAACCTCGTCTGCAGTGAAGTAGGAAAAGTAAGGAACCAAAGGATGAAGACCAGAATCTTTTGCTAAGCTCACTAAAACTTCTTTAAAAAGGGATGTATCAGATCTACTCATAGTAAGCTCAGCTAATTTATCAAAGTACATCTGCAAAACCAAACAGTGAAGAGGTATATAAGTTTCTTGGAAATATATGAGTAATACAATGCACGGTACCATAATCAAAGCCCTGCTCTACTAACGCCAGGCTCAAATCAAACAACCCACCCAGACCGCATGGCGTTTTGATGCTAAAACAAGGCAAGCAAACGAACTAGCCTGAGTTCCTATCACAAATCCCATAGCAATCGAACAGATCTAAGCGCCATGCGCACCATTCCCACACAAAGAAATCTGCATCTACGGCTACCTGAGCTCAGATCTGATCCGCTAAGGCCACGGCGGAGGGGGGGTGTCGCTCACCTTGCTTGTGGCCTGGCACCCTTCTCGACTATGTGGCACTGCACGCACTTGGTCTTGAAGATCTTCTCGCCCGCCTTAGGGTTCACGGGGGGAGCCTCCGAGAACGACGCCATCGCTGCAAGCAGATATCTGAGTCTGAGCCGACGGAGAAGAGGAGGAGGCCAACCGCAACTTCTTTGCCTCCTTGAGGAGCTTCATGGAGCAGACGAAGAGACAGGCACATCCGAAGAGAGAGACTCGAGACAGAGGGAGAGGCAGAGGAAGAGACAGGCACCTAGGGTTTCATGGAGCAGACAAGATATCGCATCGGGGGCAACCGAGCCGGCGACCATCGGTAGGCGCCGTGCCTGGGCAGCCGTTGGGGCCCCCGCAGCCAGGGGCGGCCACCCACCACCCGCTGCACTGGTGACTTGGCCGGGGCTGCCGTCGCCAGTGCCCCTACGGTGCAAGGGGGGGGCGAGGGGGGCGAGGCGTGGAGGAAGAGGAGGGTGGCTGCGGCGTCCGCTGGCCCACTCGCACCAGCCACCGTCGCCCTGACTGCTGCTCGTGTCAGGAGGGGGAGAGAGCGTAGAGGAGAGAAAGAGAGGGGAGGGGAAGCGAAGCTCTAAAGGAGAATATATTTTTCGACTGTGCTCTAGAATATACAGTCAGAGTCATTTGTAGGGGTGGCTGGTAATTCAGCCGCCCCTACAAATAGAAACACCACTACTGGAAACCGGCACTTTGCCGAGTGCCGGAAGCTTTGCCGAGTGTATTTTATCGGGCACTCGGCAAAGACAGGCTTTGACGAGTGTTTTTTTCGGCACTCGGCAAAGATGGCTTTGTCGAGTGTTTTTTTCGGCACTCGGCAAAGATGTATCTTGCCGAGTACCATTTTTCGGCACTCGGCAAAATGCGTCTTTGCCGAGTGTCTTTTTTTTGCACTTGGCAAAGAGGCATTTTGGCCAGTGCCATTTTTGGCACTCGGCAAAATGCGTCTTTGCCGAGTGCCTTTTTTGGCACTCGGCAAAGAGGCATTTTGCCTGTGTGCATTTTTTTTAGCCCTCGACAAATCATTTTTTCAAAGCAATTTTTGAGGCCCTAAATGAATTCAAATGAAAAACTTTTCAGCTACAAAGTTGTATAACTTCTCAAGATCTACAAAGTTTATTTTGGTCATTTCTTCATTTGACAAAGCGACTAATAACGTTGTTCATAAAATCTACATCTCTCGTATCTCTTATATTAGTTTCATGAAAGTGGAAGAGAGATATATAAGATTTGTGAACAATGTTACTACCACTATGTCGGATGAACAAATGATCAAAATAAACTTTGTAGATCTTGAGAAGTTATGAAATTTTGTAGTTGGCAACATTTTGATTTGAAATCATCTTAGTCATGCAAAAACGACGTTTGAATTTGAAAATTTTAAAATTTGAATTTTTCAAAAGATCTCAGATGGAAAAACTTCCTAAATGAAAATTGTAGATCTCCAAAAGTTATGAAACTATGTAGTTGACAACTTTTTGATTTGAAATCATCTTATCATGCAAAACTATGTTTGAATCTCACAAATTTGAAATTCGAATTTTTCAAACGACCTCAGATGGAAAAACTTCATAAATGAAAATTTTAGATCTCGAAAAGTTATGAAACTTTGTAGTTGACCACTTTTTGATTTGAATTCGTTTATAGCATCAAACAAGCAATTTACTCTCGGTTTAGTATAATATATGAGGATAGATAACGGAATTAGACACAAGTGATAGTGTAGTGCAGTGGTAGAGCAGCAGACACGCGAGGAGAGGTTGTGAGTTCAAATCCTACCGGCTGCGTTAGCTGCGAATTTTGCGCAAAAAATACAGCGACTTCGATGGCCGGTGGCGCTGGACGGACGGGCGCTGGCCAGTGGCGGCCTCCCCTGAAAAAAAAATTGCTATTAGTTTTGTGTTTTTTTTTTTTGCATTTTTATTTTGCCGAGTGCTTTTCCGACAAAAAAACACTCGGCAAAGGTTTCTTTGCCGATTAATTTTTTGCCGAGTGCCCTTTGCCGAGTGTGGCACTCGGCGAAGCCTTTGCCGAGTGTATTTCGGGCTTTGCCGAGTGCCGCAGGCACTCGGCAAAGTGCCGGTTTCCAGTAGTGCACCGGGGGGTCGCAAGCCTGTTCGTTTGCTCGTAAATGATCGTAAATTTTAAATTAGAAATAGTGTTTTTCTCTCATACCAAATCAGTCAGCAGTAAATAATCCACGATACGATATGGCCTTTCGAATAGGCTTGCATGGTGGGTGCTCCGGTAACGTAGCGGACCCAACTCCTCTTGAACCTGGCGTCCTTGACCGTCTACTCCGGTGGCTAATTTATGTTTGTTATATAATAATTAGATATGTGTCGGTGGCATGGTGTCACGATTTTTTGCTCTTACCTACAGCGACACACGTGGCTTATGGCTTATGGCTTATGGCTTATGGCTTAGACGGATATAATAAAAGTATATTTGGTACCGCTCCGTTTCACTGGTGGTTGGTGGGGCAGTTTTTTATTTTTATTTTGGCTTCGGACGGTAGAGCATTTGCACTGGTATAGCTGATGTTGTTTTATAAAAACATTTGGTAAAACAGATTCACCTAGCTGTTGAAAGCGGTGAAATGTTTGTAGCATCCTTTTATATTCTTTTTCTTAATTTTTATCTTACTTATGTTTTCTTTTCTCTCTCCTTATCTACCTTCTCATCTACGTATACGGCTATACGCACATCCGACCTGCATGCACGTGGACTCCTTCCCTTCGGGCTCACGGCCTCGCCTCGTTCGCGTGCTTCTGTGCTCGCCCATCCGCGTCGCCCCACGCCTGCCAAGCGCCGTCGCTGCCGCCTGGGTGTAAGCACTGTGTTCCGAATACAAATAATGTGCAAGAAACAAGCACGATTGGATAAAAGGGTTCGAAGTTGTACCCGGGTGGGCCCCAGCGGCCGCTGGTTTTCCAAATATTGGAAAGATACGGAGGCGCGCGCACAAATTTTTTGTTTGACGAAACCGGTCGGTACTTTTTAGGTGTATATATAACAGATTTACCTTCAGTGATTGATTTTGTTAAGTCTCTGAATGGTGTTGAACGACCTTATTCCTTATTTTCAAATAGGTTTCATGTAGGAGAGTATCTATTAAAATGCACGAAGAGAGTCATTAGGATCTAGTACTCCACCACATAATAATATCAGCAATAAACTTGAAACCTCCTGGTAACCTATTCCATGTGCACGTAGGAAAATTGGTTTTTTTCCCCACCTCACTATCGATCAGAAGGATGAGCTTGGTTGCACGAATCGACAACTTTGGTCTTCTCTCTGGATGGGACGGATTGCAGATAACACTACCAAGAAAGCAGTGCCTTTTGTAGATCATAACTTGCCCCCCTCCGACTCGAACTCTACGTGCTGTGTAAACTTGTCTCGGAGTCATGTCTATGCACGCGCACCATTGGACAAAAGGCAACCGAATGGAACCCATGTGTGGGCCCAGCTTGGGGCACCTGCACCAAATTTAGTTTGGCGAAAGCGCTTGATACTTTTTTAGGTTGTATACTAGATAAGGCGCAGCACAGACGTATTCCGAGAACCAAAGCTTACAAATCTTTAACCAAGTTTTAGTATATGTATATCAAATAAGGGAAAAATGAAAGGCTAAAGTCTAGGCGTGCGTGGAAACCGGAGCAAGTCAAATGACATCATATATTTTGAAAGTTGAGAGTTTGTCGTCGGTGGTCGACATCAATTGCAGTGTGCAACCGAGCCGGTTGTATTTGGGACCACGTAAATTATCCTTATAATATATAAAGTCATCCAAAATATCTCGATGGATCAAGAAACTACTTGTACCACGTTGAGGAGGGAAAGCATCGTTTCTATCAGCCTGTGCGGATCCCGTGCCCCGTACACGCTGCTCACCAAAATGTCGTTGCACGTTTTCCTGCTGACGGAAAATGTCGTTGCACGTTTCCTGCTGACGGAACCCCGCGCATGCCCGTATGAGCAAGTCAATAATAGAAAGTACTTACTTAAGTTATAAGAGTTAAGCTATACTCCTTCCATACTAAAAAATGAAGTCGTTTTAACAGCCATACGGTCTCCAAAGCATAACTTTGACTACTTATTTTTATAAAGATATTTATCAAAAAGTGATATATATAAATTTTTGTGAAAGTATTTTTCAAGACAAACCTATACATATGGTTTTCATATTTCCAAACTCAACAACTTAAAAGTTATTTATGATTTATATTCCCAATATTTGACCCAAGCCTTGTCCAAAACAACTTTATTTTTAGTATGGAGGGAGTACAATAGTTAGTCCCCTATTTGTATACAAACTTTTTTATTACTTGATGTTTTCATTCTCTTTTCTATTACTCTTCACATCATCTCTATTGGAACCCACTACTATCTATGTTTTCGTGCCCAACTTGTTGCTTCTATGAGAGCCAAGTTCTCTTCTCTCTCCTCACTTCTCTCATCCGCATCAGCAAAAATTTTGATTAGCTTGTCTATAAGACTAATTGTTGTACTTGATCTAACTCCGGCTACACATTCTTTCTTCCTCGTCCTGCCCAAGCAAGATCTCCCTCCCTCTCTCACCCAATTTATCTAGCTTCATACTTACCGAATCTCCAGTTGTTCTCTAGAAAGTTTAGGCTTCATGCCCTGTAGTTTGTAGTTTAATTTATATATACTCATGAAAGGCCTAAAATTACTCCGTCTCCCCTTCCCCGGACTCCCGTCCCAACGGGCGACTCGGGGGTGACCGCACCAACGTCCTAGGACTCCGCCTCCACGCCTCCTGTTGCTGTCACCGCCCTTCGGCGTGTGGCGGCCCACGAAGGCCCTAAAAAAAGGGTGTCGTCCACAGCCCTCCATCCCTCCACTCCCTCCTCCACCCCTCCCCCCTACACACTTCATCTCCGGTGAGGAGCCACGGCCAGCCGGGCGGATCCGGGCCCTCGGGGCCTGATTTGGCGCCTCCACTTCCGCACTCCCCTTCTATACCGCGTGGTGAAGAATCAGCTTCATCATGGACTTCAAGCGGCAGGTGGGCAGTTCCAGGTTGGCGGCCGGCCGGCAGCCGTGCCTTTCGAGGGTGCCAGTGGTTGCCTAGGATCGAGGGTGGTGGCGGCCTGGCTTGGCCGCTCGCTTGCATGCGGCGGTGGCTGGCATGGCTGTCACACCTAGTTTTAAGAACAAAACCAGATGTACACCATATGTGTGCCCTCACAAACATATGACGACAAATTATAAAGTTTCAAGCGTAGTGTTTGTAACGAGTAACAATATTACATTAACACCTATATAGAGACAAAGTATACATCAAAGTAGCAGAAACTTAAGTTCTAATCTTCAAGTGAAGCCTCCAAACATCACGGGAAAAGGTTGACTGGGGGTAACGTACGCCTAGCACTTCCATCAGTCTTGTGAGAACTCCATTTCTTCAACAACTGTCTAAGCACCCATTGCTAGAGACTATGGGTGTAGTGGAAATAACAAGGGTGAGCACATGTTATACAAAGCAAATATAACATAGGCGAATTGAGGCTCAAAGGCTAGACATTGTTGAATTGCGGTAAGCATTTTTAGTTGTCGAGCTTTTAGCATTTAGCTTTAGTTGTCATGTTGTACTCAAAACCCACTTTAACCACATGACTAAGGCATTGTCATTAATAATAAAGCAATAGTATCCAACTATTTCGTAAGAAGTCCAGGCCGCTCGTGACCGTGAGTACAACTGTTATAAATGTTTTATATTCTGTAGAGGCTGTACACTTTCACCATGAGCCGTGATTTATCCTTTCGTACAAGGTGATCAACCTCTTGACCCACTTTCAAGGAAGGTCGACAGGGTTTACTATGAAGCTTTTCACCTGTTCTTCTAATAAGGAGGAGCCGCTAAGGATTCCATCTCCCAAGTGTTATGGAGTCATCTCTAAGAATGGCACTAATACTCGCAGCACAGTACACAGCTTGGGGATGAGGCCCATACCTATCTTTGTATGTCCCTCTTGCCCTTTTGGTAAGCTGCTACAAACTAGAAAGAGCAAGGTATTAGACTAAGATCAGAGCCATGTAATCCTCATGGTTGTACTATAAGTTCTGAGTTGATACTTATAGATCAGTCTTTATGGAGAGAAACTAGAGCACCATAAAACAACCCAATGCTCTAGTCCTGTTAAACAATGTTGCTAAAAAGCAAGTTTTAAACCATTGTTGCATATGCCACTAATCAGTGTTAAAGGGTTTTTATTAAGTAGAGCAACTAGCATAAACTACCCAATGCATAAACTATAGGATTTCAAGGAATAGGATAACATGGTCTAGAATGAATCCTTAGTGGTGATCAAGTTATGCACACATGTGAATAGTGTATTAAAGTTATTGGGAGACAAAGAGAGCCTCATATTATACTTGCCTTTTACTCTTGCTCAAACTTCCTCATATTTTGATTCTAGTCATCACCTTCTAATCATCATCGCTCACAAACGGTTCTCGTTCTACTCGTAGCAAGCACCACGCATAGGCAAACATACAAGCAACAAATAAAAGCAACTAAGAACAGTACACCACATAAGATAAAACAACGTACTAAAAGAGAGCTAGTGCTACGAGATCACAAGAAACACCGAAAACAAAACTACCGTTTAAAAGAAACGACCACCGGGAGTTCTATATTATAAGAAAAAGAAACAACTACAAGCTTGATTTATTTTAGTTAAACAAAATCATGGAGAAGTTATTAATTCAGATTAGACAAATCATAATTTAATTTAAAAGCCAAGCTAAATCTAATCATATTTTACTTATAAATATTGTTGTATATTTAAGCAAATTAAACACTAACTTTGCCAAATAAAACGACAGGTGAAACACCTATTCGAACTACGTTGCTGATAGCAATTAATCATATTAATATTTGTATATAAAACACCATATAGAACCTATATTGCTTTTAATTATGAAACTCATTGCATTCAAATTAATCAATTTAATATTTAACTATATATGAAAAGACAAGTGACATGAAAAGCATTAGCACTACTGCGTAGAGCGCATCGATACGAGTCTAGCGCAACTTGAACAAACTAAAACCGAATTAAAACAAATAAACTGCAGCTATTTTCATTCAGTGGCAGACTTGTAGTTACCTTATCTTGTTCCTTTGGGATGCAGACCGTGTTCTTCCCAGGCTGCATGGACGTGAGGTGAGCTTCAGCTCGCGGAAGAAAAGGCAGGGCCGGGCTCGGTTTGAAGCTTGGCGGCGCCAGCCTGGGGAAGCTCGGCCAGCCAGCCGTTGGCGGTGCTGGCCCGCGCCCGCACGTGGGGCCTATTTGGGCCCACACGGCCGGGCTGCCAGGCGACCTGCTCTGCACGCACGTAGGCAAGCCATGCAGCCGGCGCATGTGCCACGCAGGGGCGGCGTGAGCGGGGGCCTGTCACCGGTGGCCGCCGGCGAGGTGCCGTCGACGTGAGTGCAAGACAGTACAAGGAACGGGCGAGGAACACAGTCGAGGAGAGCCCCTGCCCTCCTCCCTCTTGAATGCCAAGTTCACCCTTCAGTGTCAGGGGTGACACCTCCCCTACCGGAGAAGAAGCTTGTTCCCAAGCTTCAGCATCTGGAAACCTCTTGTGTAGCACGTAGTAGTCTTCCCATGTTGCCGAACAGGCTGGAAGCCCTGTTCATACCACTTTGACCTGAGGAATGGCCGAATTACCTTTTTGGACGAGACGCCTGTCGATGATCTCCTTTGGCGTAGCTGCTGCGGCCTCAAGATCAGAGGTAACCGGTAGTGTGCTGTACACCGGTGTGAAATCTGCAACAAAAGGCTTTAACTGTGAAATGTGAAACACTGGGTGTATCCAGCCGGTATGCTGCTGGCCCAATTCGCTCCAGGACACGATATGGGCCGAAATACTTAGCCACTGATGATTGTGTATACGGCTGTAGCTTAAGCAATACTTGATCACCCACAGCAAAGGTTAGATCAGTGTGTTTTCTGTCAGCCATGAGCTTCATCTTATTTTGTGCTTTGGCCAAGTGTTCCTTGAGGGATTGTAAATGGAGCTCTCTGTTTTGTATGACTTCTGCCACTGAAGTGTTAGTGTCCTCAGGCAGTGATGGCACTGCTCCTATGTTGGGTTCATATCCATATAAAGCCATGAATGGAGAGCAGCCTTGAGAGGTATGGTATGAAGAATTGTACCATAATTCAGCTAAGGATAACCAAGATTTATAGGCACAATTTCTAGGCACTGATTCACTCTTTCACTGAGCATATCTTAGGAACATTTCTAGGCATTTGATTCACTCTTTCGGTTTGCCCATCTGTCTATGGGTGATATGCAGTGCTAAGTGACAGGTTAACCTAATAGAGCTTGAATAGATCCCTCCAAAAGTGACTGATGAAGATAGTGTCTCCGTCAGAAACAATGGAATTTGGTAAGCCATGTAGTTTGACCACATTGTCCATAAATAGTTGTGCTATAGAAGCTGCACAATAAGGATGTTTGACAGGGATGAAGTGGGCAAAATTTCTCAATCTGTCAACAACCACCAGAATGACACTGTACCCTTCTGACTTGGGTAAGCCTTCTATGAAGTCCATAGACATGTCTCTCCAAACACCAGCTAGTATAGGAAATGGTTGCAGCAGACCAGGTGGATGTTGCAAAGAGTGTTTTGCATGCTGACAAATGGAGCACTACTTGATGTAGCTATCAACATCCTGTTTCATGCCCTTCCAAGCAAAGTGCTTTTTGAGTCAATAATATGTGGCCTGTGTTCCAAAATGACCCCTAAGGCACTAGAATGGCAAGCAACAATCAGTTTTGTTTGTAATGTAGAGTGGTGTCCAATCCAAACATTTCCCTTGTATCTGGTCAAGCCATTTTCTAGACTGTTAGGACTAGAAATGCTTGTGCTTGTGGGTCTGTTGCATAGGTGTTCAGCACCTCTTGAACCCAAGCTGGTTGTAGAAACAGATTGGATGGCCAGCAAATGTGCCACTCTAGAGAGTGCATCTGCAGCTATATTGTCTTTGCCCTCACTACGTCAGAATAGCACTTCACTGTCGGTTCAAAATACCCCATTACTGTCAGATTTTGAACCGGCACAACCATACCGGCAGTGATGAGGGTAAGCTATCACTGTCGGTTCCTACAAACCGGCAGTGTTCTTCAACTATACTGCCGGTTCTTTACACAACCGGCAGTGTTCATTTCCACCAATACTGTCGGTTCATAACACCACCCGGTAGAGTTCAACTCCAACAACACTGTCGGTTTGTGTTTCAACTGGCAGTGTTGTAGTAAGAATCATTGCCGGTTTGTGACAAGAACCGGCAGTGATGGCTAAGCCAACGCTGCCGGTTTGTGGCTCGAACCGGCAGTGCCATCACTGCCGGTTTTGTTGCTAACCGACAGTGATGTTTACGACAACACTGTCGGTTTTCTGATAACCGGTAATGATGTCACATTCGTATTTTATTGTTTTATAATTAATTTTAATTTATATTTTTTTGTGGAATCGGTTTCGCTTTATATACGCTACGTAGACGATAGGTCCATCAATATTAAACATTACAAATGTTATGGTTACAATTCAAATGTTCTTATCCAGATCTCGATCTCTCAAAATAAAAAAGAAATGTTCTCGGACTTCATAGATTGTGCAATGCTTCTTGAACTTCTTACAATAATCTGGCGAGCTGCTCTGGGCCATACTAGTCCTTGTACTTCATGGATTGTGCAATGGAAAATACTCCATCTTTTTCCAATACCTCGGCTAAGATGAATTTTGCCAGCTCCGATTGCAGTGCGACGATCTCCATGTCTAATAGCCTTCCGTGGTTATATTTCTTGCGCTGTCGTTCAAAAAAGATGATATCTAAAGAGGAACAGTAAATCATTTTGTTGAATTATTAACAGACATAAATGAAATGGGGATTATACACACCAACTTATCGGCTTCTTCCGATTTTCCACCGATATAGCAAATCATTGCCCACATTACATAAAACCCGCATTCATTGTTTCCCGCCGGCTGTGATAGGTACTTTCCCTCCATTTCAACAACCTTGAATGTGACCGGCGTCCCACCGATATGTCTTCTTGGGACACTGAGCAATATTAAAAGGAGAAACATTAGAAAGCGATATGTGTGATTAGAAAATAATATGTTATTAAGATCGCTTACTAATTCAGCACTGCCACTAGTGCATCTAGATGATGAAATGGTTTTTTCTTTGAGTCCCACACCTCGATCAGATTTTTGGCAAGATTAACACAAATGAAGACAAAATGGTTGCTGCAATCACAGAATCCTAATTATCGAATAATCTTAACGAAAAAAGAAGCATAAAATTAAAAGCCGAGAACACATACTCGCAGTTGTAGGCTAGAAGTATGTTGGTTTTGTTCTTCATTGTGAATTCGTCGAAAACAGCAATCAATCTCTGTTTTAGGTCTTCCACGTCACATCCACGGAGGCCTATACATGTCCTCTCACTGACTCGCAAGGGGTCCAAGAAGCCTATGTAATCCCATTTGCTTTTTAGAATGCAAAATTTTGCTATACACCTATATAAAATCATGGGAAGTGCTCAAAAGTTAACAATTTGTGTCTCGAGATAGTAGTTACTTGTAATATCGTGCGTGTAGGGTACTTACATAGTCCACAGCGTCAACATTTGAACATCGAGAGAGCGTTTCTGGTATAGCTGCAACAAGCACTTCCACTCGACATCGAACTTCTTTTCTTCAAGATAATGAAAAACATGTGGGGAACGGATAATAACCTCAAAACCAAAGTCGTCCGTCTCTGTTGCTTGAGCCATGTAATATAAATGTAACTAGCACATATATGTTGTCAGATTTTTATACTCATGATCGGGAACTAAAAGATTGCCCATTTCATACTTCATTGCTGGTGTTCACGTCCCTTGTACATCATAATAGATGTTCGTGGCCTCTTCCATGGTTAATCCTGGGTTGTCTTCGACGTACTTCTGTATGTTCCTTAAATCTTTATTGTGTATTTCTTCATCTTTTGTTGTAGCGTATTTATTCTGTGTTTGCCTCTCGAACTCGGACTTCAACAAAAACAAAGGTAGTGAGGCATAGAGATTGAAGAACGGCCTTTTTCTTTTTTGAAGGTCCACTTTGGGAGCATTAGCGACCGAATCCAAGGACCTTTTCTGCGACTGTGAGGATGTCCTTAATCTTGTTTTGGGCTGAGGTGGAGGAGGAGGAGGCTGACCACAAGAATTTTGTTTTCCCGACGCTGATGAAGATGGAGGAGGAGGAGGAGGAGTCTCTTTTCTCGGGCTCGAACCCGAGGGCTGGTCCAATTTTTTTAATTTTTTATATATCACTGTCGGTTTTCAAAATAAACCGACAGTAATAACCAGTATCACTATCGATTTATTTTCATCAATGCCGGTTTTTTAAAACCGACAGTGATGTTTATATATATTAAAAAATTTCTTTTATATACTGAATAAATAGAAGCATATGTATTTCTATGTTGAAATGGCTTGAAATTTTGTTGGCAAGCTTGTACACCCAAATTAAGACCCCACACAGGATCTTAGGTTTTTCTGATAAGTTTTTTTTATTTATTATATTTTTCTGTGTGCTAAATAAGACAAAAGAGGGTGAATTTCATCTTGGACCCAATAGATTTTTTTCATCCACCTCCATAAAATTCTTATCCCTAGGGCACATTAGAGCATGTGTAAAAGTTTGGCATCATTCAGAATCTTTTCGTGGGTAGACTCAGTTCAACCTATAATTAATGGGTGTCGTCGCGCGGAAATTCAATTAAACCTTAGAAAGTAGCATATCATCTTCGGAAAATCCCAAACTAGGTGTTTCCTTCACACGTGGCATGTGCAAGCCTAAGAAAAAGTTTGAGACAAATACGACACTGGAATGTGTATGAACCATAGAAACCTTGATAACCTATGTGTATAGTTATGGTTCGATGAAAGGGCACATGTACCTCTGTGAAGCATGTATACTCCGCCTATGTCGAAATGGCTTGAATTTTTTTTGGCAAGCATGTACACCAAAATTAAGACCCCACACAGGATCTTAGGTTTTTCTGATCAATTTTTTTTATTTATTATATTTTTTTCTGTGCCGAATTTGACAAAAGAAGGTGAATTTCATCTTGGACCTAATAGATTTTTTCATCCACCTCTACAAAATTCTTATCCCTAGGGCACATTAGAGCTGTGTAAAAGTTTGGCACCATTCCAGATCTTTTCATAGGTAGACTCAGTTCAACCTATAATTAAACGGTGTCATCGCGCTGAAATTCAATTAAACCTCAGAAAGTAGCAAACCATCTCTAGAAAATCCCAAACTTGGTGTTTCCTTCACACATGGCACATGCAAGCCTAAGAAAAAGTTTGAGACGAATACGACACTGGAATGCTTATGAAGACAACATTCAATACCATTGAAAAATACAGGAGCCATGACCAAATCACGTAGAGAGAGTGGATTTCTTGAGAAGTGAGAGTGAAACATGAGAAATGAGACTGTGAGAGTTCATGGGTGGGTGGGATCGATGTATGTGGCCGGTGGTTTGTTTTATATAGGGGGGCATGGACATCACTGCCGGTTTTTAAGTAGAACCGACAGTGAAGGTGCATATATATAAATGATATATTTATTTAGATAGTACAGTGGGAAAGTTTTAACAACAATGATATATTTATTTAGATAGTAATGAAATACATCAAAAAATAACAAAAATATTAGAAATAAATTACATATACGATAACAAAGACCTTACACTAAAACTCCATATACGATAACAAAGACCTATTTGCGTACAGGTCAATGTTACAATCAATGTGTATCAACACATTATAATGTAACCACCTCAGTAGCATTCTTCTAGCACCAACTAGGGGCAAACAGCAGCACCGAGGTGGTCTACAAGCTATACCGGTTGGAGATGACAAGGTGGCATCGATGAATCTGCCTTGTCTGTACATGGCCTTTTTCCAGATATGCACCACAGCGGATGGCTCTGTGAACCTCGTGGCATCTCCAATCTTCGGCGTTGCTCTATCTTCAGTAGCATTCTTCTAGTACCTCTTATGTGCACCATTTTGGTGGACTACGATGCATAATGATATCTGTGGTTTGTTGAGAGAGAAAAACATTATATCATGATTGATAAGGCCTGGCTGAAACTAACATACATGGAGAGGCTAGCTCCTGGCCGAGGGCCATTTTATAGGGGCTAGCAGTCGTGGTACATTTTTATTTCTGAACTAAAGTTATCGGGGTAGGTGGGAGCAGTGTTCTAACTGTTGTGGTCAGTGGGAGCACTGTTGGCATGTGAGGAGCATCTACACATCACTGTCGGTTTTAGTTTAAAACCCAACATTGATTGTAGCCTTCTGTGTCGGTTCGAGCAACCGACTGTGAAGAACCAAAACCGGTAGTGAAGGACCCTGCCGCCATCGTAGCCAGTTAGGGGTTAAGTAGTATAACTTTTCCTTTCCTTTCGAATTCCTTTGACTGCCTCAACGGTTAAGAGTCCGCAACTTAGCCCCCGAGACCCGAGTTCGAGTCCTAGGCGGCCCAAATTTTTTGTTTTAATTTTATAAATTATTAAATGACTTTGGGAAATTACTCATCACTACCGGTTGTAATTCTAAACTGACAGTGATGAGGAACCATCACTGCCAGGCCATTCCTCAAACCGATAGTGATGGGGCTGTACCAGTTAGGGGTTAAGTAGTATAACTTTTCTCTTCCTTTCGAATTTCTCTGACTGCCTCAACGATTAAGACTCCGCAATTTAGCCCCCGAGACTCGTGTTCGAGTCCTAGGTAGCCCAATTTTTTTGGTTCAATTTTATAAATTATTAAATGAATTTTCTCTGTGCACCTTCTTTCTCTGTGGCCTTCTTAGCGTTCCTCTTCATCTCGGCCTGATCTGGAGACTAGAACACTACACACATCAAGTAAATGGATCACTCAATAGTCAACACACAAGCCATAGGCATTCCCATTCACATCTCTAGGAGCACATACATCAATGATCAATGAAGGTTGGAGGAGGAATGGAGCTACTACACCTTTGCTCAATGCCGACTATGGGCTGGTCTCCTTCGAGTATTGCGAGCAGGGACTACAAACTGGTTGGGGACCAGTGGCACCAAGGAGCTGTGGATCCCTCACTACTACTAGTGGCTCAGAAGAGAATGGCCGCCCCAATGTCCTTCTATCGGAAGTTTAGACATATATATTTATATTTATATTTATATTTAGCTGGTGTTTAAATTCAGAGAGTAAAGTTTAGAAATGATACGTCGGCATATTTGCTGAGTTGGCAGAGTATTAACGAGGAGGAGAGGAGATGAGAGTTTCATCAGAATCAAACATCCTTCACGGTTATGTGCATAATGATTACATAGTTAACAATAATCTAACTATCTTTAGGTGCACCAACAATGAGGGCCTCATTGTGATCAAGCCACACGTAAGCAGGTTCGTCACCCTCTTGAATGATAGGTAGGGGTACGTTCGCCCCAAATGGAGGCATTTCCTGATAGCCCCTGAAGTCTTCTTCGTCCGTCACTCCATCGACACCGACAATCTTCCTTTTCCCTTCTAGGACTACTTTTAGCCTTCCTTTTGTCATGTTGTCCCTTGCATAGAAGACTTGCATAGCATCTCTTGCAAGGACGAAGGGGTCGTCTCTGTATGCGGTCTTAGTGAGATCAAAGGTAGTGAACCATTCGCTGTCAGTGTTGATTTTCTCGAGCCAGACCCACTGGCAGCAAAAAAGAGCTGCCTTCAACGGACCACAGGCTAGCTCCCATATCTCCTCTATGAAACCATAGTATGTCGCCTGCACGTTGCCATTTTTGTCGTGAGCATCAAAACGAACACCACAATTTTGGTATGTGCTCTTTCCATCTTGCTTTTTTGTGTAAAATATGAATCCATTGATCTCATACCCTTAGTACTTAAGATATATACTCGAAGGTCCCTTGGCTAAGGCATCCAATTGATTACCCAACTTTATTTCAAGCAAGCGACGTCGCAACCAGTTGACAAATTCCTCCTTATGTTTTTTATCTAGCCAAGCCCGTGACCTGCTCGGATATAGAGTTTGCAGTGATTGTCTGTGCTCGTCAATGTATGGCATCACACCCTTGGCTTGCTGGAGAACAGCGAACTATGCCTGTCTGAAAGAAACAGGGTCGTTTATTGTAATAGATTTCTCCCCAATCATTCCTTTGCCACGTAGTCTTCCGTCGTGACGAGATTTTGGAACTCTGACCCTTTTGATGTCCAGGTAATATGTGTAGAACTCAATGGCCTCCTTCGTTGACCATCCTTCAACCATGCTCCCTTCTGGCCTAAATCTGTTCCTAACATACCTCCTAAAAACTTTCATCAATCTTTCGAAAGGGAACATCTGATGTAGGTACATTGGGCCAAGGGCTCTAATTTGGTCAACAAGATTAATGTGCAGATGCAATGAGATATCAAAGTAAGTCGGTGGAGACATCAATGACCTTTTTTGAGATCGCGTTGAAGAACAAGCAAAGCTTTATGATTGGGGCATGGACCTTTGGAGAGAGGATACCACATAGGGCAATAGGGAGCAGCTGAGTCATAATGACATGACAGTCATGGGCCTTCATAGGGCCATAGTTGAATTTGAGTTCTCTCATGCTCATTAGCCTCTTCAGGTTCGCACAGTAGCCCGTCGGGACTTTGAGTTTATTGAAGAAAGAAATAAGCGCACACTTTTCTTCCTTCTTCAATGTCCATGACGCAACCGGAAGTTCGAACTGGCCATTCTCTAGCTCCACGGGATGCAGCTCCTTCCTGATTCCCAAGTGTTGCATGTCCAGGCATGTGGCTAGTGAATCCTTCGATGTCCCCCCGGTGTCCATCAAGGTGTTAAGAGTGTTAGCGCACACGCTTTTAGTGATGTGCATGGGATCAAGACAGTGGCGTACACTCAGAAATGGCCAGTAAGGTAGTTTCCAGAAAACAGATTTTTTCTTCCAAACGCTCCCATCAGGCGCTGCTACTGCATTGTCCCCCTTCCCAAGGACAACCTCCAGTTTGTTGAGTTCTCAAAGTATCGTAGGCCCATCTCGATATTTTGGAGCTAAGCGTTTCTCAATAGTATTGTTGAAATCTTTTCTATTCCTGCGGTAAGGGTGATCCTTAGGTTGGAACCTACGGTGTCCCATATAAACTATCTTTGAGTTATTTGGCAGATTTTCCACATCGGTGTCGTCCAAGAACTCGACACATCCAGTATAGCCTTTTGTCTTCTCTCCAGACAACGAACCTCGACCTGGCAGGTTGGTGATTGTAGCGATAAGTACTCCCTTGATCGTGACATGTTCCTTTTTGTACTCGTCCCAAACATCTGGCACACCCTTTTCAAACATCTCCACTAGTTCATCGATCACTGGTTCCAGAAACTCATCGATGTCATTCCCAGGTTGTCTTGGCCCATGGATCAGTAGTGGCATCTGGATGTACAACCACTTCATACAGACCCAAGGTGGAAGGTTGTATATACAGAGCGTCACTGGCCAGGTGCTATGATTGCTTCTAACCTGGTCGAAAGGATTCATCCCATCTGTGCTCAAAGCAAACCAAAGGTGCCTTACCTCTCCACCGATGTCCTTATAGAACATAATATTGATAGTCCTCCAGTCATGCCCATCGGTGGGGTGCCTTATTATTGTATCTTTCTTATGCTCTTCTCCATGCCAGCACAACAGCTTGGCTGACTTTGCACATGCAAACAGCCTATGCACCCGAAGAGCTATAGGAAAATACCAAATGACCTTTACAGGACCTCCTCTGGTCTTGGTACCCTCATCTGACGGCCCTTTCTTGTACCATGGAGCTTCACACTTGGGGCACTTATCCAAGTCTTTGTATTTTTCTCCACGGTACAATATGCAATCATTGGAACACACGTGGATTTTTTCAACCTCGAGGCCGATGGGGCAGATCATTTGCTTAGCCAAGTATGTCTTTTCTGGCAACTCATTTTTTTTCTAGGAGCATTTTTCTTATTATACCTAACAACTGATCGAAGCTTTTATCGCTCAATTCGTTTGTCGATTTGAACTCTAACAGCATGATGTCGGCTTCCAGTTTGCTCATTGGACAATTCCTATACAATGGTGTTTTGCCATCTTGTTTCATTTTCTCTAGCTTTTCAGCTGTCTTTCACTAAGACATTCAGACTCTACATTACGTAGCAGCTGAGAAATGCCATCGTTATCCTTAGTGTCGTCAGCTAGCGTGTTCCTAAACACATTATTAATTGTGGCCATAGGTTCCGTATTAACACCTGGTTCCACGTCAACATCGTGGATGGCTACGTCAGGCATGTCCACATCGTCATTGTTTTCCTGCAGAACATTCACACCAACCTCACCATGCATAGTTCATATCGTATAGTTTGGCATGAACCCCCTGGTAATCAAGTGTGATCGTATAGACTCAATTTGATGAAAGTTCCTATGATTCTTGCAATCTTTACATGGGTAGAAGACAGGGTTTCCATTCCCAACATGGGCTTTGGCATCGGTGATAAACTGGCTGACGCCATGCATGTACCGCTTGTCCGTTCGGGACAGATGCATCCACTCTCGATCCATCTCTACACAAAAAAATACTAAGACAGTAATTACAAAAAATTAATAAGAAATCGAACTTCATGAACAACAATTATAGCTCGAAAGTACCATTTTTGGAAAACATTATTGTACACTAATTATTGGAAAATTGAAATTGGTAGCCCCGGCCCCGTAAATTGAAAATAGTAGTAAAAAACAATTATTACATAATATTGAAGAACAACTATTCTACTCTACTTCTAAGAACTAATTATAGCATCACATACTAACAATGATGATCTTAACCACCATGGAATAATTAGCTAGAAATTTAAATGTGTTCATAGACACCAACCGTTTAGATGATGGATTCACCGCAATTTGAGCCTTGCACAAATATCTAATTAGAAAAGTGCTCTCTAGAATGGAGAAAGAACTAGAATGAGAATCAAGCAATATAGCCATCAAAATGAAGCTAATTAAGCAACAAAATCAAAGGAGTGGATGTTTGTTACTAACCTTAAAGCAAAAAGATCAAGCCATTCTTCAAAATCCAAGCGCTAGCTTCATGGTGAAGAGCAGCCGCAACAATGGAGGGAAGGGCCCAAACGCACGCCTCTATTCTCAGGATGGAAGAGAGGAGGAAGAAGAGGACGGCTACAACCTTTTTGTGCTGTAGGCTTATCACTATCGGTTCTTGGCTAGAACCGACAGGGATAGAGCCAAATCACTGCCGGTTTGTGGCTTGAACCGGTAGTGATAAGTGGCCGCCAAAACACTGCCGGTTCAGGCCACAAACCGGCAGTGATGTGGTGCTTCACTGCCAGTTTTAGCCCAGCCCCAATTATTTTCTCATTTTCAAGCTCATAACCAGCAGTGAAGGTACATCACTGCCGGTTCTCACAAATCCGGCAGTGATGATGCCGGCAGTGATGTCCAAATCTGGCGTAGTGCCTTCTTGTAAACAATTTTGAATTGAAGCCCCATCAATCTTGTCATTGCCTTTCTTTGCATTCTGGTCATTACCTTTCTTTGCATCTCAAAATGCTGGTTCTGTTCATTGAGATAGGCCAAGGATTTTTTATCAGTTAGGATGATGAATTCCTGTCTCTGAGGGTAGTGCCTCCACTTTTCAACTACCATAATCAAAGCCAAGAACTCCTCCTCATATATTGACAGATTCTTGTGCTTATCACCAAGAGCTTTGCTTAAATAAGCTATTGATTGACCCTTTTGCAAAAGGACTGCTCCTATACCATCCTTGCATGCATCAGTTTCCATAGTGAATTGCTCTTGGAAGTTGGGTAGAGCTAAAACAGGGGTTCTGGTCATAGCTAACTTGATAGCATCAAATGATTTCTGGGCCTCTGCTGACCAAAGAAATTGCTTGTGTCTGAGTAACTGTGTAAGTGGTCTAATCAACAGGCCATAGGCTTTCACAAATCTTCTGTGTCAGACCCAAAAATGCCCTGAGCTCAGTAATAGTTGTTGGTGCTGGCCAATGTATCATTGCTGAAATCTTGGATGGATCAGTTGATACACCTTTGGAGCATATAATATGACCCAAATACTCAGGCTATCCTGCCCTAGGTACACTTAGATGGTTTCAAGTATAGTTGATGTGCTCTGAGAGTGTCCAAAACCTGCTTCAATTACTGGATGTGTTCTTCCCAAGAGTTGCTATATATAAGAATATCATCTAGGAAGACTAACACAAACTTTCTCAGAAAAGGCTGTAAGATTTCATAATACACTGAAATGTTGCTAGGGCATTTGTTAATCGAAAAGGCATCACTTTGAATTGGTAATGTCCTTAGTAGGTTTTGAAAGCTATTTTATGCTCATCCTCAGGTAACATCCTGACCTGATGGTAACCTGATCTCATATCAAGCTTAGTGAAGTACTTAGAGCCAGCTAATTCATCTAAAATCCTCAATTACAGCATAGGCAACCTATTCTTAATAGTCATAGCATTGAGTTTTCTATAATCTACACAGAACCTCCATGAGCTATCTTTTTTTAACAAGTAGGACAGGTGAAGCAAAAGGGCTATGGCTGTGGGCAATAAGTCCTGCTTGGAGTAACTGCTAGACTAGTTTTTCTATTTCATTTTTATGATGTGAAGAATAGTGGTAGGGCTTGGAATTGATAGGTACAGATCCAGGTAGTAGAGGGATGGCATGGTCATAGCTTCTTGGTGGTGGTAAGGATTGTGGGTAAGAAAAAACATCACTGTAGTTGTCTAGTAGATGTTGGATATCTGGGTGGGGTTGAGGGTTGTGTTTAAGTGTGGCCAGAGATGGCTCAGGAATGTAATCTAACAATACAAAAGCCCACACATCATTGCCTCTGGCGGAGATGTATACCTTAGTTGCAGAGATGGAAGTCAGCTCCAATGGCTGGTTGGTCAATCCCTCTAACTTGATGGTCTTCCCATTCTCTGTAAACTGCAGTGTCTTCTTTTCCCAATCACACTGCATGGGACTGTGCTTCTGTAGCCATTCAAACCCTAAGATAGCATCATAAGTGTGCATGTCTAGTACCATCATGATGTTGACAAAGTCTGACCCTGACAGTACCATTGTAAATTTGGGACCAACTAATTGGTGGTGATCCATTCCCCATTTGCTAGTTTAACTCTTCTGGGTGTTGTTGGAACAGTTTGCAGCTTGGCCATTTGCACAAAAGCTGAGCTGACAAAACTATGAGAGCTCCCACTATCCAGTAAAATGAGAATGACCTTATCTTAGACTTTGGTTTTGAGGTTGATACAATTAGAGTGGTCCGCACTGGAGATAGCATTGAGAGATAACTGACCAAACTCCTCCTGTAAAATGTCCTCAGTTTCCAATTGATTCAACACTTCATCCCCTAAAGTTCCGCCCAAATCACTTATCACCAGAGCGTTGGCTTGTGGCTTCGCACTTTTTGAGCATATGTCAGCATGGCCTGGTTCATACTTCTCTACACAATGGTAGCATAAACCATTTGCTCTTCTGTAGTCCCTGAGCTGTCTGTCTCTCCAGAGCTATGTAGTGGCTGGTGTTGTTTTTGTTACAGTTTTTTGCTGTTGATGGGGCTATCTTGGTTGTATGGCATTTTTGTGGTACTAGGCCTTGGATCTTTCCAACACACCTTGCTGTATCTTGGCAATCAGAGCAGCCTTATCCACAGTAGTAGGCATATGAGGTTGTACTATGGCTCTGATGTCATCTTTGAGCCCACTAATATAGTGTGTAGTGAAAAACATGTCATCATAATGACAATTGTGCATGGTGATATCAAACCTGAGACCTTGGAAAGCAGCAGTGTAATCCTCCACAGAACCAATTTGTTTCAGATTCAGTAACTCTGTCATTGCTGTCCTAAAAGTCATCAGCCCCAAATTTTTCCTCCAATACTGCACATAATGCAGTCCGAGAACCCAATGTGTGGTTCGGTTTGTATGCTTTCCACCATTTGGCAGCATTGCCCTCAAAATTCAGTGTAGCTGCTGTAATCCACATACCTTCAGGCAATTGATACAGATCAAAGTAGTTGTGACACTTATCCTTCCAAATTTTGGGGTCAGTGCCATCAAATTTAGGAAATGGCATCTTAGGAATAGCCTGCCGAGGAAGGGCTTCTTTCTTGCCAGGTTTAGGAGGTGGCTTCTTGGTCTTGGAAGACTCTGGCTTGGCCTTTCCCTTATCAGATGCAAACACATTGTGAAAAGGTATCGTCATCTTCAAAGATTTCAGAACCCTCTTCTTCTGCATCAGACTGACGATGATGATCAAATTGCTGCAATGTCAGTCGGGCTGCAACGGCTCCATTGGCCTTGACTTGTTGTGCAATCATGTGCTGTTCTGCAGAATACTGATCTATAGCTGCACCACGAATATCCATCTGAGTCTTCAGTTGTTGCTGTACCACACCAAATCACCAATATCATTCATCTGTGAAAAGAAGATCAAAATTCTTTGATCCCAGCGGGATTTCTCCTCCTCCGCGCTCTTGGATATGTTGTCCAGCAAAATGCGGGTCTGCGCTGATGGTTTACGCAGAGCCGTGTTTGACAGAATTGTAGAAGACTGGATCTTGCAAGGTAACAAGCAGCAGGCTTGGATTGCTCCTCCCCTGTTTCATGCTTGCTACTGATCACCGCCGCCTAGGAGTGATGCGGAATCGAGGAATTTTACGCAAGAACAGGCGCCTTGCAACCCAAATTCATGGTCACACCTCTGCCAACGCCACCGCACCAAAATTGAACGAATAAACTATGGAATTTTACACAAGAACAATCGCCTTGCAACCCTCATCGTTCATTCAACCGTGCTAAGAGAAATGGAGTGAGCTGTAAGATGTGGCTCACTGTGGTTTTGCTGCCAAACATTAGGGTGTCGATGTAGTCCGTCCCCAGTCGAAGACGAGCTTGTCGAAGAAGACGCCGCCGGCTGAAGCACCGTGGCGTCCAGCACGGTCACGCCACCACCATGCGTACCCGGATGCCACTGGATCCAGGATCTGACGCTCCGCCGCTGTTCGCCAGATGCGGTAATGGGTGTTCGTCAACCGGGTGTTGAGCCAGATCAACCTCAGCACGGACCTATGGGACCTCACGAGCTCACAGGAGCAGCGACGTGAGATCAACCCGCCGTTAGGGATTACGATCCGAGTCTCGAAACACTAGAGGAAGAATGGGCCGAGGATAAACCGTCTTTGATACCACTTGTCACCCCTGGCCACCAGTGAGGAGCCGTCGACGTGAGCGCAAGACAATACAAGGAATGAGCCATGAACGCCGGTGAGGAGAGCCCCTGCCTTGGCGACTTCGTGTTACTACTGAATGTCTGAATGTCTCCACATTCGGGTTTGCAGCACTTAAGTGCTGATTATAGACGCTGACCTATGGGTCCCAAAAGACAGTCTAATGCAAATAAAACATAAATCGATACAATATGTCTACTCTTCTAGAATACGCCTCCTCCCTCTTGAATGCTTGGTTCACCCTTCAGTGTCTGGGGTGATAGGGCTGGGGCATGGGTCCTTGAGCCACATGGGGCCGGGGCTGCCGCAGTCCGAGAGGGAGAGGTCCGAGGTCACCGGAAAATGAAGAAGATGGTGTCCATGGAAGACCTCGCCGGAATTTTCACCAAAAAGAGAGAATCAAGAAGAAAGTGGTTAAACGGGGTGAAAATCGCGCAACCAAGTATTCTATGACGTAGAGAACGACAAGGGCTACCTCAAGGTGGTGGTTGTTGATGCTAGAATGCAATGGTTTGGCCACAAAAGCTAACTAGAGTTCTAGGTTTCCGAAAACAATCAACGTTAGATCTGGAAGGCTACAAGCGACGGCTGCAAAAAAAATGCATCATGCTTATGGAAAGTTCGCTTCAAGAGAATCGCCTGCATATATATATTGCTAGGGTTTGTGTGGGGGTACGACCTCGGATACCCACAGCAGGCTACATGGGCTGCGCCCCCAGGGGTGGTCCAGCCCACAAGACGAAGACTTATGGTGCACGGTACTTCTCGGCGTGTACCGCAGGACATCAAGGGCGATACCCTGAAGATGCTATGAGATCCTATTAGGATATGCTCGATCCCGTGATTCCTGTAATCTGTTATTTCTTACCGATTATCTCCTAGATCTAACCGACTTGTAACCCTACTCCCGGCTATATAAGGCGGGTAGGGGACCCCCTCAAAACACACGCAATATCATACGATAGCCAATACAAACCGACAGACCACAGGAGTAGGGTATTATGTCATGCTGACGGCCCAAACCTATCTAACTCTTGTGTCTCTGTTGCCTTATGTGGTCAAAGAGGTTACCCGACCAGGGTCTTACTAGCTATGTGACATGGATGGAATCGATATCCCCAATTCATGGCACATCGAGCACCTTATATGTTTCTATCCTTGAAACGCTCCAGATATGTACTCTCCACTCCATAATGAATGAAGTTTTTGTCGTCATAATTTGTCTCCATTATTTCTTCACTTTGGTTTAATCTCCATTTGCGGTCGCTAGCTCTATGCTACTCTGGTTTAAACTCTGACAATTATTCGAGATCTCCGCATATGCTCCACCCCGTTTCTCCATACTAAAATATCTCTAAGATATTTTGCCAACCATCGAGTAGCACACGTTCCGCTCTGTGTTCTTTGGAGAAAACCCTGCCTCCGATCTCTCCCTACACGTGCTACAGGCTCTGCGCTCTGTGTTATGGGTGGTCAGCTGTGGTTCCTTGGTCACGTCTGTTCCTCCTACACGTGCACGGGCTCCAGCGCTCGACGTTATGGAATAAGGGCTAGCCAAGGCTAAGAGCCCAGTAAAGAACTAACTGCTCGGACGCTACTTATACCACGTATAAATGCGTTAGGGTTAACAAGTTTCTTTTTCACCGAAAGTGCTAGCAAGCTGCATAAACATGCACATGATGTCTACCTACAACATTTATACAAATACATAAATGATTGCTTATGCCCTCACGCATCTAACGCTCCTCTCTAGATGTTCCATACAGGTTCCTCTCCACTCAGGTCATTGAGCCTGGCCCTCACCATTTGCCTCGCCGAATAGATCGACATCGCCAGCCAGCCTCTTTGCCGTGTCCTCCACCTCATCATTCAGTTGCTCCTGCTTCATCGCACCCGTCCCTCTGGTGAATCCGACTCCTAACGCTCAAAGATTGATGGTAGAGTAGTGAGACCGGACTACCACCAAGGCATGTGTCACGATGGAGATAGTGGCATCTCGGTTGAAGCTCTTGAAGTTCTCCCATGCCGCCTTGCACCTGTCGATGATGGTGTCCGGACATGGCGGCCTATCGTTGGGCTGAGGAGCTACCTCCATGTCAATATAGTCAAGCACTGGCCTAACTTCGGCCACCATGGTGTCGAGTTTTCCCCTCTAGGTTTGCGCCTCTAGCTCCAGCATGTCGAACTATGCCCTAGTTCATCGATGGTATTCTGCAGACACCAAAGAGATTTGTCACACGAAGCAATAATATCAGCGACAACTCTAACCACGAACGACTCACATTTTAGATCCTCGGCCAGTTTCTCCACTCACCCAGATGCCTTCTCCTTCTCCTCTTGGAGTTGATCGATGACTTGATGAACTGGCCAAGTTCCACATCTTGCTCTACAAACATGACGATCGTCAGCAACATTAAAACTATTTGGCAATGTAGAACAAATTCACTAATCCGTAGTACCTTTCTTCTGCTCAGAGTTACACTCTAGCTGCGTGGAGGTGCACCTCAGTGCTCGAAGATGGTCTTCACCTGCTAGGATAAGGTGCCCTTTTGTTACTCCTAGTCCCTCGCATTTGATTCAGCAAGATCCCTTTCGTGCTGGGCCCTCTGGACGTTCTTCTCCATCAGTTTTGCCACCTCCTTTAGCTTTTTGTTCTCTTTAGTGAAGGGCTCCATCCTCTTGATCAGCTGCTACTGCTGTACAGCAGTTCACGCTATACCCTACAAAGCACCAAGATTATAAAGGACCATATTCTCCAATGCCAAAGATGGACACCGTTGATTCAATACTAACCTCGATCTGATTCATGGATGTGGAAAGCGTGGACCGTAGCCTCTTCACCTCCCTGGTGGTGTCCTCCTATTCCATGGCCACCACTTCATCCCCCCGTTTGTGGAGGATCCAAATGCCTTGAGGTCGTGATTCTTCACGCTCAATCTCCTTGACCTTGTCCTCTTCCTCCATAGCCAGTGGCGCTCCCTAGGGCTTGGTGGCCACACAGAGCGTCCGACCATGCCCTACGATGTCTCAGGGAGCACCGCTTGCTCCTTCGACACTGCTGGCCTCTATGCCCCAGACTCCGGCATGATGTCAGTACCTCCCGCTCTTGCCTCTGAAGACTCAGCGGTTCTTGCCGTTGCTCCCAGCATGTCCACCGACTCACCCGCCATCGTTGCCAACTGGTCTCCGCCTTCAACTCCACCAGCAGTGGTGGTCGACTCCTCTGCAAACCTCCGAGTGCCCAGGGACTCTGGGATGGAGTCTGCTGGCATGGTCTCCACGCCGGGAATAGCCCCCGGCTGCTCGTCGGTCTGGCCAGAAGGATTCAGATCCTCTACGCGCCCCGTCCTGCATTAGATCAGCTCATCAATCACCGTAACTATAAAAATAAGATAGCTACCGATCTCAAGGCAAAGATACTTACACGTCAGCTTCCCGATAGACGGTTCTAAACTGGCGCTGCCTCCCCGAGCTCCTAGGCACTGCTCTGGGGTCAACCCACGTGTCTTGGGCTGGAGGTCTTGCGGCCCTCGCTGTCGGTGTCTCCTCCGCCTACTGCTCGGGGACTCCTTCCCCTCCCTTCGACTGCATCTCTGCGCGTGTGTTGCGCGATGGCGCTTTAGTGCTTGGAGGGGGAGCTATTAGAGCCCCGTCGTCGTCCGACCACTCAGACATCGCCGCACTCTACGTCTGAGCGGCCTGACCGCCACCAAGCAAGATGCCACCCGTCTTGCGGGGAGCTACATCCAGCATTCTCCTCTTCTTGCAGGCCGGCCCATCTGTCGTCGCCCTTTTCCCCCAAACCTTCTCTGATATCGGGGGGACCCTCCTTCTGACCAGCACCTTCACCTTTGGATTCAGACGAGGCGCTGACGGCACCTTCCTCCGGCTGAGTGGTCAGCCTGGCATCTACTGCCTTTGGCCAATCGCTCCTCGACATGCCCGAGAAGTATGCTACCCATTCCTACAAATGGATCTTTCCACAAGTGAATCAGTCCACTGCTCTGCACGACATAGGATAAAAAACACTAGGACCAACAGTCGAGATTCTTACCTATAGAGGTGGGTTCATGCAGTTGAAGGTTTTCGGCAGCCCTGGCATGTTGTATGACACGTTTGGAGCAAATAGCTCAGTGGCCCAGTGTAGCACAACCTCCTTTGTCAGTCTCTCTGTCCTCTCCCGGGTGCCGTCGGTGTCCCCTTTGAAGTCGAAGCCTGTGTGGGCCCTCTCCTTGTAGGGCTGAATGTGGCGCATTATGAAGTTCACCGCAACCACCACTCCATTCATCTTCATACCCCTTATTAGCCCGAGGAGCTCCTTCACTTGCTCGAAATCGGCACTAGTCGGCTTCTCCGAGCAGCTCTTCTGGTTCTCCGGAATTTGGTCAATGTCGCATCGGATGGTTGGATGGCACTGCTTCATGTAAAACCACCTGGCATTCCACCCCTTTAGCGAGGTATTCAGCAGCACCGTAATGTACTCGCCCGCCATCCCGTCATGGAGCTCCAGATGCACACCGCTGAACACTTTGGAACCGCCCCCGCCCTTCTTCTTCAGCTAGAACAGGTGTCGGAAAAGATTGAAGTGGGGAAGAATGCCAAGATACGCCTCATAGAAATGGATAAAGACAGAAATGTGCAAGATAGTGTTCGGATGTAGATTGCACAAGCTGACTCCTCAATAATCCAATAGATCCTGCAAGAAAGGATGTATAGGAAGTCCTAATCCATGCTAGAAATAATATTCGAAAACTACGACTTCGTCGGTGTGCGGCATTGGATAGGGCTCACCTTCGGCCGGACGCCATCTAGCGGTGATACGATCAGGAAGGACACCCACACCACCATCTCGTTGAGCTACATCTCTCTCATCAGGGATGGTACCCATTCCTTATCACGGCTCATCCCAGCAGCCGCCTTCTTCGTGTTACCACCTCCCCTCTTCGGCGCCATTCCTCATATCTAGATTAGGACTTGCGGTGGAAGCGCGTGTGAATGCGAATGGGGGAGCGCGAGGGCAAGGAGGAAGACAAAGTGGCAGAGTGGCAAAGGTAGGAGCGTGGAGTGTGGCGATGCAGTTATAAAGGCACCCTCTCCACTTTTCGCATTCAAGGGTTTTTGGGAAACCGCACCACGATTTGTGCCTTTCCGAATTCCCCGAAGCGGCATGGTGGGCCGTTATCTGGGCTTCCGCGCAACTATAGCCCATATCGCCCATTTTTCACCGCAACTTGGTACTGCACACCAAATATTCACCGACTTCTTTGCAATACCATTAAGGCTCAGTAATTTCTACTGTACAACTATTACTCTAGTTTTTTCTCCACGATTTGCTTTATCCAAGATTTCCACTTCTGGCTTGGGGACTATGTCATCATTGTGACTTGGTTTCTCACCATACTAGGGATTTTCTTCTGGTTACTATTGTTTTTTACCCTGGCACCACGTGACCATGTCACCTACTGTCAGGCTCGGGGACTAAGTGGGCACACTTCACCTTGCGGTGAATGTGCACTTTTCATTTTAGGGCTCCACCCGTGGACTGGTTGCTTGCTCTACTAGTCTTCTACGTTTCTTTTACTTTCTAGACCCTGGCACCACGTGACTACGTCACCTACTATCAGGCTCGAGGACTAAGTGGGCATACTTCACCTTGCGGTGAGTGTGTTTTCTTTAGTCTGGATGACTCTGCACCTCCTGAAGTTAAAGAAGACTATCTCCCTTTCTTGTGGTCAGACTCTAAGTAGGCACACTTAGTCCACTGCAAGGAAATTTTTGATTTTGAACTTGAGCTCCTTACATCCATCTGGCAAGCATTACTTGAGTAAGCCTGTGCTTGGCCAGACAGTTAAGCTGGTCAGCTACGATCCACAACTACTTGGCGACTCATTATGGTGGTCGAACCATGAGTCTGACTGCTCGGCTTTATTTACACCTGCTCGGACAAGCTCAAGACGGTGTTGCACAACGGATACAAGGTGCTCAGGGACTAGCTGTGGAGGGTACGACCCTGGATACCCATGGCAGACTACATGGGCTACACTCCTAGGGGCGGTCCAGCCCACAAGACAAAGACTTATGGTGCATGATACTGCTCGGCGTGTACCGCAAGACATCAAGGGCGATATCCTAAAGATACTACGAGATCTATTAGGATATGTTCGATCCCCTGATTCATGTAATCTGTTATTACTTACCGGTTATCTCCCAGATCTAACTGACTTGTAACCCTGCTCCCCAGACTATATAAGATAGGCAGGGACCCCCTCAAAACACACGCGATATCATACGATAGCCAATACAATCCAATAGACCATAGGAGTAGGGTATTATGTCGCACTGACGGCCTAAACCTGTCTAACTCTTGTGTCTCTATTGCCTTCTTGTTCTTGATTATACGCATCTCTACCGATCAATCTACATTCATGGGATACCCCTCGGAGGACTGCCGATGACATTCTATCAACATCGGCCATGGCGGCGGTGTCATTGTAGCGGTGGCGGCTATAGCGAGGCAGCCATGCGCTTAATTGAGCCCAAAGGCAGCTTCTTTTCTCAAATTAGGGTCATAGGAAGGCCACAAAACTTGTCGACGAGGACCATAAGCCACAACGGAGTCTGCACCATGACAAGGCACGTGGCGGAGCTCTAGCGAGCTCGTGGCCATGGCAAACTAGGGCAAGGCGTGGGCTTTGTGCTCATCCATCTACACAACGAGGTGCATAGGGTCAAGGAGAAGCTCGACGGCCTGGTCTCGCCTCGCAAGGCGGCCAAAGTCGGTCAGGATGGCCACGGCACGGCGGTGGCACAAGTGTGCGGCCGCATCGGCGTTGCAAGGCAACCAGCGGCTCTAGGGATTCTCTTCTCCTCCCATCTAGCGCATGACGTGTCCCTCGGTGAGGCAAAGCTCATCAGGCGCTTGTTCTACCTCTACCGACCGGGTGTGGGCGGAATAGCTCCACCATGGCCTTGCTCTGGCCATGGCGAGTGCACGCGATGCTAGTGTTTCTGAGCTCTAACAGCTCGGTCAGGCTGGTTCTTGGCCGATGTATGTGCTTGCGTACCTGTGGGTGTGTGTGATGGACAAAGGCGAGGCCTTCGGGTCTCCTAGGTTGGAAGACCACATCGGCGCCTGTGGTGCAATGCTAGGGCGTGCAGAGGGGTTCGACGGGGGCTGACCATAGGCTTGGGGCAGGTAGGATGGTGGTGCAGTGGCAAGGCAAAGCCGTGACGAGGTGGTGCAGTGTTGTGCCAAGCAGCTATGCTAACATAGCCGATCGGGCGGCATCTCTAGCTCCGACAGCGCTGCCGTGGCGGTGATCCACTCCGGCGGGCGACGCTACTTCCCTCCTTCCTCCTTCTCCCCCTTCTCTAGCTCGGCGTTGCTAGTGAAACCGCTAGCAGCAGTGGGGTGGATGGGAGAGGGGCTAGGGCACCGGAGAGGGGGTTTTATACCCTGAGCTCACCCATGGCGGGTGGCGGACTATGGGGAAGGCAGAGGGGACATGTGTAGCGTGATCGGGAGTTCCCAGCTAGGGTTTTGGGGTTCGGCGGGAGTATGGGGTTGGTTGGCACCTCCAATTTGGAGCGGCGGACAGTCAAGGGCATGGGTACGATGGTGGCAGGGCATGGCAGAGGTGCGGGCCATGGTGATGACATCACCTTGTCACGGCGTGAGCTGGGGTAGGCGGTGTGGCATGAATTGGCGACATGGCATGCATTCACGTGCGTACGAGCGAGGGGCAGCGGCACGGATGGCTGGCACAATGAGTGGTGGGCGCAGTGCTCTGCTCTGGTTTTCCTAAAGCAAAAAGGAGAGCGGGGATAGGGGATGATAGGCGGGGTCCACCTGGCGGTGGCAACTGGTGAAGGTGAGCGTGGCTCATCGCAACGTAGGTGGTGTGACATGGGCTATGGGCTAGGCCAGCTCAGCCTCACGCGGGCATGGGGGTGAGCACGAACATGGTGCTGGGTCGCACGGGCGAAGGAGGTATAGGGGTTTAAACTAATGAATTCCATGAGCTTTGGTGATTTGATGACTACAGGAGGATTTATCCAGAAAACAGCCCCTAAGACCACCTTCATACTCTCCAAACAAGCAAACCAACATTAGAGAGATTTGGCTCGAGAAACTTGTGGAAAACAACTCAAGACGGAGTATAGAAGCTTCCACTGGAGGGTGGGGCCCACCTGTCACAGAGACAGGCCAGCCGGCCCCACCTATAGGCTGGACGGCCTATGACGGTCAGCGTCTCCTTTCTACATCGGTTTACCACCACTTTTGAGAGTCCATCTCCACCATTGATCAAGGTCGATTCATCCAACGGTGATCGAAAGAATTGACGTGGATCGATGACGTGGCAATTCCTTGCCCCCTACTCCACCTCGGCCTATATATTGCAGCCCCTACCACCTCCCTAGAGCCATCCTGAAACCCTAATTCATATTCTCCTCATCAGGAGCCAGCTATCAATAGAAGATTAGTCCTCCATAGGATCTAGTCTTGTAAATAATAGTGAGATGGAGAGTGAGGGAAGAGTTTGGACGAGATGTTGGCCTATCGGTGCTCTCTCTACGGCTTGTACCTTGGAGGATCCAAGTTCTATCTGAGCTTGCCTCTGAGATTCCTCTGATAATCAACTTCTGATTCAAGTAAGCATTTTATTTATATTGTTCATCAGGTTTGCGACTCTTTTGAGTGCTTTATTCTCTTCCTAGGAGGAGTAAAGTATTAATCGTAAGTGTAAGCGTGGTGCTTAGACTTAGGTTAATCATGGGTGCACCCTACATTCCAAATCAGTGGTAGCTCGCGAGGATGACTCTTATAGCCTTGTTGAATCATTTGTAGTCCACCTCCCGTTTGTATGCCATGTAGGACCCGGTTACGAAGGAAAGCATCCTCTGTTGGTGTATTTCCCTAGTAATGTCCCCAATTGAATAGTATAAGACATAGTTTATCAAAGTCAGAATTAGAGAACCTTAGTTATCCTCTCTACACTCTTATTCATCCTAACCTTGTTGCTACCCCTAGTTAAGTTAGACCATAGTTAATCTCACATATTTCCTTGTGGATATGATACTTGGAATACTTCCGGGTGAAAGCTACAGCGATATCCATGTGCTTGCGTATTTATCTATATGTGTTAATAAATACCAACACAGCGTTAATCGCATGGGTGCCACTTGTGTGTGCTTCTTTGGTACAAGTGGTAATGTATGTATTTAAATTGGTCTGCAATATGTCCATGTGCTAGCTTGCTGAAATTTTTGGGAACCCATGTCCGTATGCAATTGGTGTTTGCACTTATTAAGCGATGTTTCAATACTAACCAAGTTTTATCATGAATCCGTTTGTGAAAATTAGTTGAGTGAAGATAACGTGTATCTAGAACTGTGGTACTTGTGCATCCATGTTGCATACATAAGCATCTCATTGCATCCATTTAGCTCATGCATCATATATTGCATGCGTCTAAGCCTCTTTATCTAGAAATTGTTAGATGTTGCTTGTTTCCTGTGTAGATTTAAAATGTTGTGCTTTTTCATTTAGTTAGACCTTGAATCATGTCTTGGTGCAGGGCATGATTTATAGGCCCTGTACGCAGCTCTAAGTGAGTCCTGAATCAAAGTACCAAATATAGCCAAAATAATGTATATACTGCAGAGCAAATGCGATATATCATGAATAGTACCTTTTGAACTCTTGGTTTGCATAATCTTTACTTGAATTACATCATTCTCTTCGTGTTCTCTGAAATAAATTCTTCAATAATATGCTCAAAATTTATCTTCTCCAGCGTTCGGCTCTCAAGTGCTATTGTAGCCAAACTATTAAGTCTTTCTTGTGTCATTGTAGAATGCAAGTATGACTTCAATAGCTTCAACTTAGAAAAGCTCGCTCAGCTGATGCAACAGTCATAGGAATGATCAATAAAATTCTATATGCAATAGCTGCATTGGGGAAACAATCATGCCGCTTCAACATTTAGTGAACCCCAATATCTTGGATCAAATATATCAGGCTGAAAAGAATCACCAATATTCTCACTGTTATCTCACCAGCATTAGCCGTTTCAACATTTGTGTTATTAATAAGAACTTCCTGGACCTCGGCATTATTTTCTGTGCCTGTCTGACCATCTCTAAGATCATTTTCAATATTACTATCAAGTGCACAGGACCTTGATCAAGTGCCTCATTACCGCAAAGCGCGTTTGGTTCTTTTATAATAAATTTATCCATTGCTCCTTTCTGAGATTGAATTAACTCCTCAATTCTTTGTTTCTTCTTATGCTTTTGGGAACCGGATTCATATTTTCTAAATCGATTTGTAGAAGACATGGCTTCAAAAGATGAAAAGAATAAAATTAAAATTATACAAGCAATTCTCGACTTTCATATGAATGATTCAATTAGTACAATACAGATGGAATTGAAAAAAAAGCAATACCTGCACTCCTGCAAGGGCCTCCGCCTCTCGCCCTCTCCCTGTCGTTGGTGCCTTGCTTGCTAGATGAATGAATGGACGAGCCGGCAGGGCCTGAGATGAGATGAACACGAAGCCCTGACACGAAGCGTCGCGCCGGCGCCACACACGTGAAGTCGCTGCGAGGGCTGCGGACTAGCGGAGATGAGCGCGCGGACTCGAGCTGGACTCTGCCGCTCTGGACTCACTCGAATACATAGGGCCTTCTACTACTGGGCACACCACAGTATCCAGCCCCACTTGTCTGCCCTCTACTCTCACACCGACACCCCTACACCGCAGCCCACTCCGCCCCAACCCCCTCATTCCCACACGCACACACCAGAGAAGAAAGGAGAGAAGAGAAAGAGAGGAAAGAGGAGAGGAGAGGAAGAAGGAGAAGGAGGAGGGAGGGAGGAGGAGGACGGCCAGCCCTGCCAGAGGGCGACGCAGCGAGCTGCTGCTCCACCACGGCGCCGTCAACTTCGCCGGAGTTGGAGGAGATGGAGCACCCAAGCCCCTTCTTCAAGCTCAAGCCATGGAGGTGCCCAAAGCTCGATCTCCTTCACCAAGCCTTCCCGGCTTGAGCTGTTGCACATGGAGGATCCCCAAATCATGGTGAGCAAGCCCCAAGCCTTCTTCACCATCATCCCCATCTCTACTGGTCATCCCCATGAGCTTCACCTCCCATCCATAGCCACTACCACCATGGGTGAGGGCGAGCTCCCCACAGCCCACGAAACATATGGTTGCCCGGCCGGATGATTGAATGCTGTTAATGAGAATAGTAATTCACTGCATGTTGAATCCAACACTTGGAATAACTTCCTCATGAATCACTAGAAAGCTATACTAACCAACATCACTCGATTCGGAGTCCGAAAACCCCAGGAATCGATTTCGACATCTTTCCACTGTTGCTGTTCGTCAGCTGGCGGAGGGCTTGTCGTTCTTGGCGGGCCATTTGTTGAATTATAGCCAATGATGATAATTCAACCCGAGCGCAACCTTGGATTGGCGGAGGGTCCAGTAGTTCCTGGTGGACCATCCGCAAATCCACGGCACAGCAGCAGCACAATCAAAACTTGTAAAATTCATAGCAAATGCATTTAAACATGAATTTGACACTAGAATTATATTTTTAATTTAGACTTAAAATAATGCATTTTTAGTTTAATAAATAGAGAACTTATTATCTAGTTCTAAAAAATTATGAATCTTGTTTTGTTAGTTTCTTTTGAGCATGTGCTATCTAGGAGACATGTTTGTGTGCATCATCTCATTGCATTCATGCACTTAAGCATATCTTTTATTCTTCACATAATATCTCAACACTAGAGATATGTTACTTTTTGCATAATGGGCCCATGCCCTTGCTTAGATGGACTCCTAAACATCTTGGAAACACACTAACACAATCTCATGCACATGCAAACACTCTAGATTGAGTTTTAGATTTTGACAGGCAAGAACAATACACTGTCACTCAGTTGACGGAGGGTCCGCTGCACTAGGCGGAGGGTCCGTCATGACTGAAGCCACCAGTTATCACTTAGGCAGAGCGTGGTATAATTTGGTGGATTGTCCACGGAGCATCTGGTGAATTATAAATCTTGTCTTAAGAAAACCCAAGAGCAATCAGTTCGTTGCGGATGGTTCATTAGTTCTGACGGAATGTTCCGCCAATCCCTGGACACTTATGAAGACTAAGTACCCGACAGACCTAGCTGGACGGATGATCTATCACCAATGATGGAACGTTCCGCCAGCACGGTCAGAGTCTAACTTCCTAGAACTATAGACTTGCGTGATGGAGTGTCTGCCAGTAACTGCGGAGTGTCCAGTGATTTATACACCAGAAACCCAAGACTACCAAGTTGTTACTTGGACTTGGCGGAGTGTCCGCAACCTTTGCTGGAGTGTCTAGTAGTCCAAACTGACAACCTATGTACACCAAAAAATGTTTAATACATGTGATAAAGGCATAATCAACTAACGCCAATACATATAATGTCATGTCATTTATTCTTGTGCATTGTACTCATCAAGCATCATATTTAATTGTTGCACCTTGCACTCATAAGAGTTTAACCACACAAGATCCTCTCATCATGTTAACACTCTCATCTCTTTCTTTCATATTTCATATAATGTCATGCATACATAAGTATCTCATACATGCGCATACATATAGGTACGCGATATCGGAGAGACGTCAAGTGATGTTCTAATCTATTGGGACATTGCTTTTCCAACAGGCAGGCACCCCACTACTATAAACCCTATTTTAGACATGCATTTACTTGTTTCATTTTGAGTTATGCATTTCATTTAGATATGATTAATAACTCAATAATGCTCCATTAATGTAGCGACCCAAAATGTCATTCCAATTTGAACCTCTACCCTGGCTCTGTGAAATTGCTATCGACAGCTGTGAATCCCTAGTGTCTTGAGCAAGATCCAATGTTATGAATCCATCAATCCACCTCACAAGCATCCCCGAATAGACATGGTCAAGTTAATGATCGGAGAAAAGAAGAACTACTACTCGAGTGAAGAAGCAACTAATTGACATCATCAACACCATAACAAAGCCAGAGGATATCCTAGGACATGATATCTTGGTATCCAATACCAAGCCACTCAACTACTTAATCAATTCAGCAAATACAGAGAACCACCGGAGACTCTGCCAATTCCACCGGACCGTCCAGTAAATCACAGAACAGTGAAGTTAAGTGGGAAATGAGTTGTTTTCCATTTGTAAAGCTTGGACCCACATGTCAGCATGAGAATGAGCTATTAATTAGCTGAAGCCACTCCACCTCACTCACTCTCTCACTCACTCATTCATTTGCAACTCTCCCCCCTCTATCTCTACAACTCAAGAACAAGGATGAACCCTAGAACTAGAGAGAGAAAGGATTGGAGATTGGATTAGAGAAGGAAAGGAAGAAGAGGAAGAGAAGCACCAGCATCACCTCATAGACAACCTCAACATCCTCAACTTCATTCATGGTGAGCTCAAGAAGAGTAGCTCTCATTTCTTGGATTTCTCTTAAAAATCCTAACGTGTGGTTCTTGGTGCAAGATTTAAGATTTCTTGCTAGTGGTGGTTCCATCATACGTAGAGTAAGTTCAAGAGATCTTCACCGAGCTCAATCACCTATGCATCCCTTGGATTTGTTTTGATTCATCTTTTGGACTGTTTTGCAAGAGAAAGCTCATGAGAGGTTAATTCCCCTTCTTGGATGTGTAAACAAGGACATAAGGAAGTTAGATCTTCAAGTTTTTGGCTACGGAAGCTCTCAAATCTCAGAGCTAAGTCCTCAATCTCAATCTCATGATTTATTCTCTATTTTCTCATATTTTTTGTTTTTTTCCAAACCCATAGCTACACTTAGCAAACCTAGCTCAAACTTTTGGAGTGTACCACTGGAGAGTCTGCGGCATCCAGTGTTACACCCGAAAGTTAACAACCAGAGCCATATAACCTTTTGGAGTATACCACTGGAGAATCTGCGACATCCAGCGGAGCGTCCATCAATAAGGTTAGTGATCAAAAAACCTAAGAGCACCCAGCAGTGGGAGAGTCCGTGACTTCCCACGGAGGGTCCGCTGAATTATAAACCTAGACAACCAGAAAACCAAGAGTTCCCCGTTTTCACCGGAGTGTCCATCAATTGGCTCAAACCATCCGATGAAGGTTGTAAACCTAGGAATGCCTAAGTCCTAAACCATCGGAACGTTCTTCGGAATATTCCGCAAGATAATGGAGTGTCCATCACCTTCGACGGAGAGTCTGTCAATCCTAACAGAGTCAAACCAGAACCAAGTAGCCTTGAAGCCCAAACCTACGGAGAGTCCGCCACCTAAAGCGGAGGGTTCATCAGTTAACATAAGGTGTGTAATTGTTTAGAAAACTTACCTAAGAGGTCAACAATACTAGAACAAGCTTAGTTATAAATAGTGTAATAGCAGAGCCCTGTTAGACATCTCTTCCCAAGTTCCAAATCAAGTCTCGATCTCTATATCTCTATCTCTCTACCGATTATTTTCAATTTGTTCCTCGTTTCTTTTAGGATTCGTTACGTATGTGAGGAATGTGTACCGGTCATCTTTCGTGGGCTTCGAATTGTTCGATCGGCATAACCAGGCAGGCACACCACTATTATAAGCCCTATTTTGGATGCTTACTATTGCTGCATTATGAGTTGGATTTCATCTGATCATGAATTAATAACCAAACTAATATTGCTTCATGAACTTAGAACTACTCAACTAGCATCGAGAGCCTTTCACTTAATCAATCAGGATGGAAACACTTAAATGCTTATTTGCTTAGCTTTGTTAAAAGTCGATTTTGAGAAGGGAACTCATTCTCACGCGTGTAGGATGCTACATAGGGCTAATTAATTACTAAAATGTTGAGGGTTACAATTTACCTACTTCCCTAATCTTGACCAAGGACCAACAATAATTTGAATGATTATATTGATGATCAATTTGGTAATCTCTACTTATACGAGGGGTAAGGTCACTATGGGTGTTGGTTCCCAAGTGGCGTAGCTCGTGGAGCACCTACTAAGGACCGTTCATTGGGATAGTGAGTCCAAGTAACCAAAAATACAGGCCACATGTCGCATATGGGGGCGATAAGCCAAGTAACTAACTGTGACCGGTCTATCCGTGAAACCGGCACGAGGGTGGCACCGGGTAGATGGGGGTAGCACTACCCGGGAACTTATCAACCCTTTTATGGATATTATGGCCGGGTTAGGGAAAGGTTGGAGACGTGAGGCAACCATTACCCTTGTGCACATGTATGGTGGTTAGCCCCGTTCTTCTGTGTGGGTATAGTTGTACACCTCTGTAGAGTTCAGTTGAAAGCCTGGAGTCCTTCGTGACGGAACCGATTGTTCTTTCTTCTAGACCATTCACTAGTACAGCAGAGCTCACTACTGACGGTTCCAAAGCTATTTCTACAGGTGTCTAGCTATCAGTACCGCTAGTGGTAAAGGCCAGTGAAAATCGTAAACTTCACATGCGTCTTCTAGAGAACCGCCACTACAAATGATTTACACTAGCTGTTTTCTTAAGAAAACCGCCACTACAAAAGATTTTACACTGGCTGTTTTCTTAAGAAAACCACCACTACAAATGATTTTCAAAAATTGCAAATGGGGCTTAAAAAATAGCAAAAAAAATTTAATCTAGGGAGGCACCCCACCAGTCTGCCACCCGCCCGCTCCGTCGAATTCACAAGTCATAGCATTTTTTGCGCGCTTCGCGGCCAGCAGGATTCGAACCCGCGACCCCCCCCCCCCTCGCGCGATACTCCTCTAACCACTACACCTCACACTCACTTGTGTCTATAATAGATTTTCTTTCTCCTCATATTATCCTCAACCAAGTTTAAATTGATTATTTGGGACTCTAAACGAGTTCAAATCAAAAAGTTATTAACTACAAAGTTGAGAAATTTAAACGTAGTTTTTCTTGACAAGATGACTTTATATGAAAAAGTTGTCAACTATAGAGTTGCATAACTTTTGAGTTCTATAACTTCCATTTTGGTTGTTTCTGCATCCGAGGTCGTTTAAAAAAATCAAATTTCAAATTTGAGAAATTCAAACGTAGTTTTCCGTGATAAAATGATTTCAAATGAAAATGTTGTCAACTACAAAGTTCTAGAAATCATCGAGATCTACAACTTTCATTTTGGTCATCTTTTCATGTGACTTGGCTTGAACAATTCAAATTTTGAATTTCAAAAAAAACTTCAAACAAGATTTTAAAACAGCAAATGATTTCGGATGCAAAAGTCATCAACAACAAAGTTGTAGAACTTATCAAGGTCTACAACTTTTATTTTGGTCATTTCTTCGTACGATAAAGTGATAGTCTACATTGTTCATAAATTCATAAATCTCTCACATATTTTATGAAACTATATAAGATATATGTCATTTGTGAACAATGTTTACTACCACTTTGTCGGATGAAGAAATAAGCAAAATAAACGTTGTATATCTTGATGAGTTCTACAACTTTTATGTTCATGACTTCTTCAGCTGAAATAATTTGATGTTTCAAAATGTTGTTTGAAGTTGTAATTTTTGAAACTCAAATGTTCACGAGAAAAGATGACCAAAATATTAGAATTAAGAACACAATAAATTGATAGAGCATGATTTTACAAAATTTTAGGAAAAAATCAAGTAATTTAAAGATAGTATAAGGGAGAAAGACTAGTTATAAGTTTTACCCAAAGATTAAAAAGAGAGATCAGAGTTCTTCTACCATTTAAAAATTGAATTTCAAACAGCATTTTGAAACATCAAATGATTTCAAATGGAAATGTTGTAAACAACAAAGTTCTCTAACTTTTCGATATCTATAACTTTTATTTTGGTTATTTCTCCATCTAAGGTCATTTGAAAAATTCAAATTTTAGTACTTAATTTTTAATATTCGGATTCTATTTGTAGTGACGCTAGGTTATGAAAACCGCCACTATAAATATATTTTATTGGCTATTTTCTTAAGGCTACCGCCAGTAGAAATCATATATTTTTTACTGGTGGTAAACTTAAGAAAAATGCCAGTAAAAATGAATTTACACTGGCGGTTTATGATCTGGACCCACAGTTTTATTTCTAGTGGCGCCTGCTCTTTTCGTACTGCCGGTGAAAAAAAGGGTGGCGCCAAGAGAAAGCACCAGTGTACTAGTGATTGTAGAGATAATGTTGAATGGAAGCTTGAGATGGATTAAAATGTTGATCACTTTAAGTGTGCTATCTTCTACTACTTGTCATAACACCACTAGCTAGCTTATTAATGAATTATGAGCATGTCATCTTTTAATAAACGCCATTGCTTCTCTGCAAATGTACAAATGTCTGATAATATTCTTGCATCCAGCAAATATCTATGCATTGAAATTAAGTCCTGCGAGTACGGAATGTACTCACGTTGCTACCGTTAAGTTGTTTTGCAAGTATTTCCAATTCGGTTGATTTGAACCAATGCTCACTCCACCGAAGGCTAGTAGACCTTGGAACGGGCGATTCCGAGATGAGCTGCATGTTAACTCTGATAAATTTCGAGCGAGTTCGTACGGAGACAAACCATAGGGGGTCAATCAGTTGTATAATATTGTTCCGCTATTGGTGTACCTAAATAACTTGGTTACTTCTATTCAACTATCCTAAGTTGATAGCATGATATCTCCTTTGTGTAGTAGTGAGATGGAAATTTGCTTGAATTGCTACAGCATGATATGGAAAGCGGCTAGAAGCACATTTCCATCGTGGTTTTATATTTTAGTTGTTAAAAATATATATTGCATCAACATAGTAGTAAGCAAGAATATATTATGATACCGGATATTACACTGAAAGTAACAAAGCAGGTGCGAAGTACATAGAATCCAACGCCAAATCTAGATGGCGGTTATTTGCCATATTCTTCCAAAGGAAAATTCCACGAGAATCTTACGAAAACAACCAAGATTATCTGCTTAGGTCCATGATGATCCATGGATACTCTAGGGGCACACCCTCTTTATTTAGGACATCATCATGCCAAGCCAGAACCCACAATATATAAAAATCCCAGGTGCAATCTTACGGATACACTTCGAAGACAACACGAGCTCCAAATTTCTTTAGAATCTTATAGTCGCTGAACCCTGATTTCATGAAGATCTCACGAAATTCATTTTCATCCCGTTGGCGTCCTTTTGTCATGGTCATCATGCCAATGTCCATTAAGAGGTGAGTTTCCAACATAGGCTCAGAGTAGTCAATCACAATATCACCAACGATAACTTTTCCGCCATCCTCTCGTGAAGGAATCGCCTTCCGGCATTGAGCCAGGATCTTCACGCTGTCCTCATCAGTCCAGTGGTGCAGCACAAGCTATTATATCATGCATAGATTGGACACACAGTTACACACTTATGCAATGATTTGTAATTGAATCATGAAGTGAACATTCAGGCTAGAGCTTTATTTGAGCTTGCAAGTTATAAACATTAAAGTGAGAAAACTTAGATTTGTCATTTAGGTGTGTTCGAAAATGGTAGTGGTTCAAATTAAAGTTCAATTTCATACTGCAATTGTAATGGTTTGAATGAATTAATTCATGTAATTTTGAGTAGCCAAGCCACAGTATAATTAAAATGGAATCTAATCAGGTTATTACCTTTAGCATCACAGTTTGAGCGGGTGGTATGAAGTTGAACATGTCACCTTCAACATAGTTTCACTACCGGAGACACATTTTCTCCCGTCGGCCCAGCCCACTCCCCTCGGCTGCACGTCTCCCGTCAGAGGCACAAAACCATCCCCCACGTGACCTGTATACCGTCCGGGAAGGTTTCTCCTGCCGTCACGGGTGCTCGTCGCCAGCCCATACAGATGATTTTCGCGGGCTACCGCAGCTGTTGGCCCACAGAACAGAGAGAGGAGCAGATCGAGCGCGCGGGATTCTGACAAAAAATTCCGATGCGCGCGTCCAGTCCGCGCCAACAGCCCCGCGTGACCGGCTCCATCCCCAATCTATTTTCCTCGGGTTCCTTTCCGCCAGCCTGCTCGCGCCGCATCCAGCCTGCCGCATCGAGCGACGCCGCCTGCCTCTCCCCACCCAGCGCCCAGCATCGCCGCCGCCGCCGCCGGCAGCCCGCCACCGCCCGCCCGCCGTCGGCCGTCCTCAGCCACCAGAACAGTCGCTGCTTCTCCTATTCCCTAGCCCCGGCGCCTAGAAACCCTAGCGCCGCCGGCCACCGGCCGTCGGCCACCCGCCGCCATGCTGTCAGCCACCGGACTCGTCGCCCCCGCCCCTATACCCTAGCCCCGACGCCGTTCCCCACGACGTCCAGAAGCCAGGTACGAGGTACCACCAATTCTGTTGTTGCTTGTATGTGTTCGATGGAATTTTCCTTTTTTTTACTAAAGCAAATTCGTTCTTGCTTGTATGTGTACGGTGGAAAAGGTGGCTGCCTTCAATCTCACAGATCTGGTATAAGTTGCATCAACAATCCAAGTTCATCCCCTTGCTCTGTGATTCCAGGTACTCACGATAGTTCTGTTATCACCCCAACTGCTTGTGGAGATTTCTTCCTTTTCTTTTTAGGCCTGAAGCAAATTGTGCTGTGCATGTACAGAAGTGGGAGAGGTGAATCATGGCCTGAGAGACATTTTCTTAAGCACCTATTGACGACCTGGAATTTCTGCTAGTGATTGTCCAGTGAAGATCTAGTTGGTTAGTTCATCCTCTCAGATTTTTATCGATTCATGCTATACAGTATTTCTTCTTTGGTTTTGTCGGACATACATAAGTTGTAAATTTGTAACAGGTAAGTTGACTCGAGGCTATTGCTGTTGCCATTTCGCTTCTGGCTACACTGGGAGTTACCATTTAGTGGTAAGCGTTTCTTTCAATGAACCTTAATCTCAATAGTACTATAACTTATCTGAATTTTTTGGCATTGTTAAAACATTTGGAGTGTAGTTTTCGTTTCAGTATACTATCCTATGTTCATGTCTGCTACTTTCTTACTGGCACGGTAATAGAATTGTATTGTCATTTAATCTGATTGATTCCGTCCTTTGTATTGTGGTTGTGATATGACTTGTGACCGGATTTTGCTCTATTTATTATATCTCTGGTTTGCTTGAAATGGTTGGTTAGTTCTTCGCTCCTTAATTCCATTGTCATTCTCTATAGCCATCTCTTAAAATGGGTTAAATCATGTTGTTGATTCTGCACTGTATTAGTATTTAAAAAACTGACTTTTTTTGTACATTTCTTGTTTAGCAATGACTGATATTTTCATTCGATGTTTAACAGGTGTCTGACTGCTGATCTCATTGGTTGTTCTTGTTGCCATTCCACAACTGCTTCCAGAATTGTATGCACAGAATTTGATTTGCAGCTGGTTAGTAGTTCTAAACTTCTCATAAGTTTGCAGATAAGATATGGCAGATCGTGGCTGGATGTATAGTGGTTGGAAGCGTGGTAGGCCAACGAATGAATGGGTTGAGAAAACAAATGAGTTTTTGGATCGTGCCTACTCAATCCCTGAATTAGTTGAGTCTGATACAATTAAGTGCCCTTGTGCCATGTGTCGGAATTATTTCAGGCATAAAAGGCCTAAGATAGAGTTGCATTTGTGCCACAATGGGTACAAAGAAAATTACCAAACTTGGACATCACATGGAGAGAGGCGGGAAAACCATGAACATGTGATTGGTTTAGAGGTACAGCCTGAGGGATTTGGTGAGACGGATCGAATGGATGATATGCTTGTTGACTTAGCTGGTGGGCACCCACCATTAGATGAGGAAACACCAACTGGTTTTGCTGAAGCTTTCTATAGAATGGCTGTTAGTGCAGATGAGCGAGTACATGACCAAACCTTGCACTCTAGGCTCTCTACTGTTGCTCGTCTATTGGCCATTAAATCACAGTACAATCTGTCAGTAGCATGTTATGATAATTATGTGGGCCTTGTGCATGAACTCCTTCCCCCTAATTCTAAGATCCCCCAAGATTTCTATCGTTCCAAAAAACTGCTAGAGGGCCTTGGCATGCAATACCATAAAATTGATGTTTGTGAAAAAAATTGTATGCTATACTACAAAGATAACAAGAATAAGGATACGTGTGACATATGTGGTACCTCCCGCTATAAGGATGGATCAAACAAGGTTCCACGTAAAGTGTTGCGCTACCTGCCTATTACAGATAGGTTACAAAGATTATATGCACATGAGGGCACAGCAAAACTAATGCGTTCACACAAAGAAGATCATGTCGCAAGGTCTACAAAAATGTTGCATCCATGCCATGGCAAGGCATGGAAGCAATTTGATGATGATTTCCCAGATTTTGCAGAAGATGCTAGGAACGTAAGACTTGGGTTTGCAACTGATGGATTCACACCATATAAATTGAATGCAGCTTCTTACTCTTGTTGGCCAGTTTTTTGGGTTCCCTATAATCTTCCTCCTGGTGTTTGCATGAAGCCTGAGTACATATTCCTTGCTATGGTCATCCCTGGACCAGAACATCCTGGAAACAAACTAAGTGTATTGCTACAACCTATGATAGATGAATTGCTAAATTTATGGGCTGGGGTAAAAACATATGATGCTTCGGTGAAGCGACACTTTACTATGAGAGCATCATACTTATGGTCAATACATGATTTTCCAGCATATGGCATGTTTGCTGGATGGAGCACCCATGGGATTTTTGCATGTCCACAATGCATGTGTGAGGGCAATGCATATCGATTAAAGAAAGGCCTTAAGGCTACATGGTTTGACTGCCATAGGCGGTTTCTTCCTATAGATCATCCCTTTCGAAACGAAGCAAATGCGTTTCGCAAGGGCAAGGTAGTACATGAAGGACCCCCTAGGAGTTTAACCGGAGTGGAGGTTAAGGATCAGCTATACAGACTGGTCGATGATACAGACAAATATGGAAAACAACACAACTGGAAATATATAAGTGGCCTTTGGCAGCTTCCTTACTTTACTAAATTACTGCTTCGTCACAATATAGATGTGATGCATAATGAAAAAAATGTGGCTGAAGCTATTTGGAACACATGTTTTGATATTAAAGATAAGACTAAAGATAATGTGAAAGCTAGACAAGACATAGAGCTGCTTTGTGACCGTCCATCTCTTCATTTGTATAAAAGGAATGGGAAGTGGCAGAGACCAAGGGCCCCATACTGTATAGATAAGGATGATAAGATCAAAATTCTAAATTGGTTCCAAGAACTCAAGTTTCCAGATGGGTATGCTGCTAATATTAGGCGTGGGGTTAATCTGCTGCAAAAGAAGATTTTTGGTTTGAAAAGTCATGACTTTCATATCTTTATTGAGCGTGTACTGCCTGTTGCATTTCGAGGGTTTCTACCTGAAGGTATTTGGACTTCTTTGGCAGAGTTGAGTTATTTTTATAGGCAGTTGTGTGCTAAACAAATCAGCAAAGATTCAATATTATCATTGAAAGAGAACATAGCAGTGCTTATTTGCAAACTAGAGAAAATATTCCCCCCAGGTTTCTTCAATCCAATGCAACACTTAATAATTCATCTTGCTGATGAGGCATTATTAGGAGGCCCTGTCCAATATCGATGGATGTATCCATTTGAGAGGTGAACCAAAAACTTTCCCTTTCATCTATTTAGTATGGTACCTATTGGATTTACTAAATGGAATTTAACATGTAGGTATATTCTGGGCATTAAAAACAAAGTCCGAAATAAGGCTCGAGTTGAGGGCTCCATTGTTGAGGCTTATCTTGTTGAAGAGGCCACAAACTTTCTCTCTCTGTATTTTAGATCTAATGTACATTCTGTTCGAAATAAAACACCTAGATATGATGATGCTGGCTCAACTTCTGTAAGGGATTGTGGCATTGAACTGTTTGAACACATTGGTAGATGCTTCATCTCACTGGGTTTTCGTGACCTCACAATAGAACAGTCAAAGGCAGCAGCCCTATACATATTAACTAACATCCCTGAAATGGATGATTTCTTCAAGTATGCCTTCTACTTATATGGTTCAAAGTTATTTTTTGATTGATACTTGTACTGTAACAATGTCAAATATGTCCTTGTAGAGAATTTGATAATGAACAATGGAAGGGTCGCTCACAGCCAAGTGCACGGGATATTAGTAACTTAAGATTAAATGGTTGGAAAGGCACACGTGGCAGAAATAGAGGCCCCAATTTCTTTGATTGGTTCAAAAACATAGTAATGTCACAACTCAATTTTAGCAAGTTTTTTTTTTCCTATTTAAATCGTAATAAACACTAATAAATGAAATGCAACTGTTTGCAGTGTGCAATCAGATCAAGTGTTCACAATGTGTTGCGTCAAATTTCATATGGGTTTCGCAAAAGGGTGTCCTCCTATGGTTGCTATGATGTGAATGGATATAGGTTTCGGTCTGAGAAGTATGAGAGTAAGCGGGCAGGATTGGCTACAACCAATAGTGGTGTTTGTGTGACGTGTACTGATGACAATGGAAATGCTCTTGAGTACTTTGGTGTTATTGAAGACATCATTAAAATTTCATGGGAAGGCAGGGAACAACTTGATCTAGTTTTATTTTATTGCCGCTGGTTTGATCCGACTTCTAGGGGTGTTAAGCGAACTGAAAATCTTGGTCTGGTGGAAGTGAAGCATAGCTCTAGGCTTCAAAATTTTGAACCGTTTGTGTTGGCAAGTCAAGTTACACAGGTTTATTATCTATCATATGCTAGTGACGACCCTAGTTTAAAAGACTGGTGGGTAGTGTACCATGTGGCACCAAGAGATCGTTTGCCTCCAATCGACATCAACAATAATTCCATTGAAACTGAAGGGCCAACAAATGACATCTCATTTTTCCAAGAGGATGGATTGGAAGGCACATTTGTGATCGATCTAGGTGACATTGAATTGATTGACACATTAGCCTCAGATGAAATAACTGATCCAAAAGAATTGGAACAGCTAGAGAAGCAAACTGTTGCTCCAGAGCAGGAAGAGATATTAGAAAGTGATGAAGAAGGCGACGAAGATGATGCTGAATCCTATGATGAAGACTGCTACGAAGAAGAGGATTTCTAAAAATGATTGTTGTATTTCTGAAATTATTGTACTAATGTTTAAGTCTTATTTCTATCTAAAATTTGGACTCATGTATCTTGTTGTTTAATTTCTATTTCTATCCAAATCTGGACTCATGTACCTGCTATGTTTCTTATATGTGTGATGCTATGTATCTTGTATGAGAATGTGACGGTTTTAGTTTCTTTATGTGCATCTTATTTGTGTTGCTATGTATCTTATGTATGCAGTTTTTGTTTTTCTACAGCTTGTACTTCTTTTTGTAACATTTTTTTGTGGCAGGAGATGCAGTCGTTCAATCATCGGACGGATAGGCGACCACGGTCAAGTGACGTCACAAATGACGTGGACAGTCAGCCCCCCGAAGCAAAGAGGATAAGGGGCCGCAATAAACCGCATAAGCCTCGCAATGGTCAGATAGCCTTAATACCTGAGGGTGACAAGTATGTGACCACTATTTTTTTCTCCCTAGTGTGGACAATGCTACTGTTAGAACTTGCTAATCCATTTTTTGCCTTGATTCACTTTTCTGATTGACGCAGCCAATTCCGCTACGCTAACTACTCAATTGATGATAAAATGAAGAAAGGCCCCATCCTTGGAGTGATTTTAAAGAAAGAATATCCCCCAATCATCAAAGGGACTACTAGAGATGGTTGTGAGTTCAAATATCATGCAAGCAAATGGTCCCACTATTCGCACATTGTAAGGAATGATGGTCAAACACCAGCTGACCGTGTGAAACAAGAGTTTTGGGTGAGAATTAAGTTTTGCCATTGCACTTCTTTCATGTTGCACAAGAATTAGGTTCTGTCCACTGCAGTATGCTTGATGGTTGTTTCTTGTGCAGAGCATATATTCAGTTCCTGAAGAACTTGAAGACGAAGCAGACCGTGTATTTGAGAAATATGCACACAATCAATGCAAGAATATGATGTACCAAGCTCGTCCAGATGCTGTCAAGTACTACTATCGGGAGATCATTAAAAGCCCAAAGACTGATGCATTTGCATCTTCTAAGTTACTTACTTTTGAAGAGTACATGCAGTGTAAGCCTGATTGGTTCACTGATGAATGCTGGGAGTCCCTTTGCAAGTATTGGTGCTCTGCTGAATACTTGAAGAAAAGGAAGCTTGGGCAAGATTCTCGGAAAAAAAATCCTGATGGCGCTCAAAATAGGGGTGGTTCTAGGCCATTAGTTGAGACTCAACAATTTCTGGTAATCTACTTTATCACAAGCAATTTCTTTCTGAATGACTTTGATTATTTATTAGGCATTAACATTGATCACTCCCATTTGAACATAGCTAGAAAGTATAACCAGCATTTAAACTTATCTGTACCTGTTCTTTTCACCTCTACTTAATGCAAAGGCAGAGCACCTGCCATTTCATGCTCAAAAAAACATTGATCACTTCTTTTTATGCCTTGAAGGGAGCAAAGTATGGACCTACGAAAGGCACAGTAACAAATGCTTTCTGCTGCATGAGATCTGGTGTTAAAAATTGTGATGCCAATGGGAATGCTGGGCCAATTCCTCAGCAGACAAAGAAACTTGTTGTATGTAGCAGAATTTCTATATACTTATGTGCTTTTCCATTCTTAATTCCTGGCTAACTACTTGTGTTGTTTTTAGGATGCCTACAATGAGGCATTACAAGAAAAATACCCAGATAACTGGCAAGAGCAACCCTTTGATGGTCATATTGCATACAAGATTGGTGGTGGCTTGGCCCATGGTCGTCTTGCAATAGGAGATGGTGCTGTGAAGAAGGCTATGATAATTGATGTTGCTAAGGCAAGTGGGACAAGGCCAACAACCTCAAGGGCTTTTCAGAATCTGTTTGCAAGATATGAGCATTCAGTTGCAACCGTTGGTCAGTTAACTCAACAAAACATGGCCTTGGCTCAACAAAATGCTGCATTGACTCGAGATGTGAAGCGTAATGCTCGTCTACTTGAGGTACAATTCTATTCTGGTACACTATCTCTGCAATGGAATTGAAGGTCAGATTGCAATACTAATAATTCTTCACTTGCAGCTCATTGTTAGCAAAGTACAGATAGAGATACCACCTCAACTACTGCAGGAAGAAGAAAATGAGATGGTGAGATTAAATCTTAAGTGTTGATGCATATTAAGTTATCACATTGTCTACTAGCAGCCATGCACGTAATATCTGAACTACTGCTACTCAAGTCTGATCATTACACTTATCACTCACTTGGGGGTTGGGGCTGATGGACATTGCACTAACTTGGGGGCTGGGGCTGATATTGATTAATATGAAGAATAATTATTATCTTACTGAAATTGATGTATTGCTTGGCCATTCCAAATAACATGAACCAGCAGCCGCAACATTTAGCATCTTTCATCTTTTCATAGTGCCTGATGTTGGTCCACATATAGATATGTTCCTTTCAAAGTTAATCATTTCCACAATTTATCTGGTCTACATATTCTCATGAACGGTCCAATTTTTTCATTTTGAATGTAGGGAGGGGCTATAGATGGATCCTCTCATGCGTCAGCCAACCTGGACAATAGCGATGGCCATTGATTTGTGTGATGGCAGGAAGTATTTTTTTGGAGCCGTAGTCTTTTGTTCATCAGACTACAGGTTTTGGCAACAACCAGCAAGTTAGAAGGGCAACAAAAGTGGATTTTGTTGCTATTCAAAGCATGGGTGCTAGTTGTGAAGTAGCAGCTGCATAATGCCTACTCAGAGCATGCAGGCTTGCGAAGAAACAGCAGCACATTGCCACCAAAGCTGCATTTTTTGGTTGAGAGAGCAACTAGCTACTAGCAGATTGCCTTCTCAAGGGTCAAGGCAACAACCAGCATGCTGTTTGAAGGACATGTTGTGCAACAGAGGTATGTTGGTTGTGAGATAGCAGCTACCTACTAGCAGATTGCCTCCTCAAGGGTCATGGCATGTCATCTTAAAGTAATAGATGCTAGATGCCTATTTTGGTTGGGAGCTATATATCGCCTTCATAGGTTCCTGTTATGAAACTGCCATTTGAACATGTGGCTGATCCTGTACTTCAAATTATGCTAGCTGTACCTAACTAGATGGCCAAGTAGGAGGCAGTAAGTGCAATGCAGCTTTGGATTGAGTGTTCGTGTGAATACTTGAATGATATTGGAAGACCATGGAATGTAATGTAAATGAATGGTTCAATGACTTTGTAATATTGCTGCAATTAGTTGCTGTTGAAAGTATTTTTAATGGCTCTAATAAGCTGTATTTTGGGAAAAATGAATTCCTGTCAAAGCTATACCGTCAGGAGTAGACAAAACCTTTCCTGACGGTAGGTAACCGAGAGGAAGGGAAAAAGGTTTCCCTGACGGTTTGATGGGTGACAGAGAAAGTTTGAGAAATTCCTGACGGTTAGACAACCGTCACGGAAAGTTTAAACCTTCCCTGACGGTTTAGTACCCGACAGGAAACATTTCCTGACGGTATGCCCATGAACCGTCGCGAGAGACCTTCCCCTGACGGGCCCAGCCGTCAGGAAACATCCCTGACGGGTTTCCGTCAGGGAAACTTCACCTTCCCTGACAGTCAATCCCTGACGGCCAATTCCTGACGGTTGCCGTCACGGAAAACAATCCCTGACGGTTTACACTATTTTTCCTGACGGTTCTGGCCGTCACGGAAAAAGTTGGCTGGGGTAGTGTTTATCATGACACCATCAGCCGGTTTGGTGGCAGTCATCTTTGGAGGGGCCAGCACAGTGCATTTTATGTGTGGGAAGGCCTTGACAATGGCCCTGGCAAACTTGTCATCACCAGAGGTACCACAGCAGTAGGTCATCGACTGAATCCCCTCAAACAAGTCCCTGAACTCCCGCAGTGCGATCTCAATCCCAAAGTTGTCGTGGGCGTCCAAGCCTTCATTTACCATATTGTGGTAATCTGGGTCGAGGCTCTCCAAGCTCTCATGGAACAGAGCCGCCCCATGCAGCTCCTCGAATGGCGGCGTCACCACGTCCTTCTTGAACCACTCAGCTAACCCTATCGCTGCTTCGAGGTAGCGCGTCGAGGTGCAGGCGAGCACCAGAGAGGTGTGGTTGATGTGCACCTCGTGAGGGATGCCGTCGACCAGGAGGTAGGACACGGGGTTGATGCAGTACCTCTCCTCCGCCGTGGTCTTGTCGACAGCGAACACGCCCGCCACGGCCATGAGCCGCAGCAGGCGACGAAGGAACGGCAGCTTGGCGGAGGGGAGAGACAGCGCGGTGACCAGGTCGGCGGGTGAGGCAGCCCCGCCATGGCGGTGGATCACCGTGGGGATGCCAAGCTCCACGGCGCACCTCAGTGACATGGGCGTCAGGTAGGAGAGGCTGACCCGCCATAGGTCGGCTTGTGCCTGCAGTAGCTCGGCGTCGCTAGGGCGGACTACATTGGAAGCCTGAGAAGCCATTGCTCTGCGCAGCAAACTTTTAGCTAGAGTGCTTCTGTATGTGTGTGCTGCTGATATACGTTGGGCAATGTGGGATTTATATACTCCATCCGTCTCTCGGAACACAAGATGAAAAACTAGTCAGCAGTAATTCAGTACTATACTATATAGCAATAGACGCATGTACCTTATGTCGGTGCTCTTCATGCCTAATTGCCTATGATTGGTGCAAAGTGATTATTACATTACAGACTAGCAGCAATCAAACCAAGAAGAAATAACGATGGAAGCATGCATTTGTGTGGATGAGGAAGCAGTGAGCTAAATCCTGTATATTTTCAGATGATGGGACTTACGGATACCTACTTCCTCCATCCAAAAAGAGTTTTTGCTATGGGTTCGTGCTGACTATATTTAAAAATATATATATTATTAGGATTTGTATCTTTAAATAAGTTTATTATGAAAATGTATTCAATGATTTTATCCAATGATACTAATTACATATACCATAAAAAATAATATTCTATTATATATATTTGGTCAAAGTTGCAAACGATTGACTCCTTAAGAAGTGAGAACTATACTTTTAGGAGACGGACGGAGTACTCCACTACACCTATAATGCCTAAAACTGTATTTTTTTTACAAACGTTATACCCTAGAATTGTATTCATTTTTGACAGAGAGAATACATATATATTGTACTCCTATCTCGGTTTGATACTGCTTCTTTTTTTAGCATGATTTGCTACTGCTTCTAAAGGAGCTAATTAACATATAGCTGTCAGATCTTTTCTTGTATGGGCGTAAATGGTATGGATATTTTCTAACCATCTAACCGAAACTGAGAAGGGGTGAATAGTGATTCAGATATCTTTTTTGAATATCTATACATTTTCTCAGGATAAGGATTCAGATAGTTTGTTTTGAATATCAGATACGAACATATAAGAATGATGTTATCCATGACATACCAGATATCCAGTCAGAGAATTCAGTCAAATATTAGATTCGAATTGTTCTATTGGATATCCATTATGTGCGCACTGCAAGCCCAAGATGAATTTCGGCTCTAAAAAGGTAAATGATGTAGTTCTGGTTATCTTTTTTAAAGTCTATGACCATGTATGAAGTATGAACTAAGTTCAAAGTCAACTTCACCAAAATATTATAGTATACTCAAAGCAAATTGAGAAATACAAATAGTCGATAATGCAAACTTTCTTTTGCAAAAGTTTAAAAATTGAAAATAACTTGTGGAATTGGACTAAAAATTTTACATGTTGTATCCATAATAATTTATATAATTCTGTACTTGACTTGACGAACAGAAAACATTTGATAGATATTGTTGTTGTCTTTACTTAAAATCCGAACAAATATTCATGACCAACTTTGTTTGGATCCGGCTTGTTTTATATTTGATACATATATATATTCGTATGTAATAGAAACAATTTGGCATTTGTCTTCATATCTAATTTCAAAGATACTTTGGGCAATAGGTGACTTATATACTCCATCCGCCCAGGAAAAAATGATACTCTTGGAACGCAAGGTGAAACTACCCTTATGTCTGTGCTCTCCATGCCTATGTGAAACATGTGATTATTACATCACAGACTAGCAACAATCAAATCAAGAATAAACAATTCTAAGATCTCACTCTGTGAATAACAATGGAAGGAGTTGTGTGGATGAGGAAGCAGCGAGATAATGTATTTTAGATGATGGGACTCACATATAACTACTCCACTACACCTGCAATGCCAAGTTGTATTCTTTTTGGAACAAACCCAAAGGAATTATTGGGTAAACCCATGATTTTTACTTGTGACTAAAAACATCAGGAGTACATTTGTTTGGTTTATCCAATAGTTTCCAAAATCTCACTTCTAAAATATAAAAGATATATAATTTTGCATCAGCAATCCCGGACTATTTGGAAATCACCCTAACTACTTTTATATTTTCTCTCTCTTAAATATTTACATTGGGAACCTTATCATACCCCTTATTCTTCACCACATCCTTCCACCTCTATATTGGCCGATTGATACACGCACATATATTGCGCACAATTGGATCCGTTTTCCCGTGTGGATAGATTGGGAGTTCAGATTGGGACTCGTTGGGGAGTAATTTTTTTCAATCTTGCTAAAAATTCATGATTGGAAGTGGGTTTTGGAAACCATTGGAGATGCTAGACCCTAGAATTGCATTCTTTTCTAGATAGAGGGAATACATATTGTATCACGGTTTGCTACTTCTTCCGGAGGAGCTAGCATAGCTTTTCAGATCATCTCTTGTAGGGGCATAAATGGTATGGATAAATCCAAACTAAGAAGGTGTGAATATTGGTTCAAATAACTTTTCTGAATATATAAACATTTTCTCAGATACCGAATATGGATTCGGTAGTTTTGTTTTGAAATGAGATACGAATATAAGAATGGTGTTATCCATGCCCCTCCAGATATCCAATCAGAGAATTCAGTAAAATATTAGATTTGAATTGTTCTATTGGATATCCATTATGTGCACACTGCAAGCCGAAGATGAATTTCAGCTCAAAAAAGGTAAATGATGTAGTTTTGGTTATCTTTTTTTATAGTATATAGACGATATATGAAGTATGAAGATAGTGTTTGATTCAACCTGTGATAACGCAAATGGTAATGAAACCAGGTTGCACTGTGATCAGAGATGGGATCAATCATTACGATCTCTGTTTGGTTTTGAAATGTAACGGTATCAGATGATCCTCTCGATCTGGTTGATGCTCTCTAGGTCTGCACTTGCTTCTTTCGATCTAGCTGCTGCAGGAAGCAGGACCCCTAGGCGTTGCTAGCATGGGCACCTGGTGCCCCGCCACTGCCGCCACCGCCACCACAGAGTGCCTCCGGTGGGATGATGGAGAGCAGTGGCGGAGTGAAGGGGGGCTGAGGGGGGCCGGCGCCCCCAACCTTCCCATGCACTCTATATTATACATTCTTAATTAGCTATTTCATAATGCAATTAGCTAGTTAATGATACTATTTGTGCGGTGATTTCTTGTCCTCCCTCTATGTTAATCTCTAATAGTATCTTATAAATTAACAATTAGGTTTTTCTATTATTTTTTCACCTTTTTTGTTTTTTATTATTGCGTACCAAACATGTAGTCGTTCTTACCGTACATATCTTATTAGCTAGTTAATTTTAATTAATGATTTGCTTGTTTTCTCTCTCCCAAATGATCTCCAATATAGCATCTATATTATCTAGGATTAGCCCTCCTGTTCATTATCTGTTTTGTTCTTGTTATTACCATGATTCATTTTCTAGCCTAAGAATTAGATTGATCAGGTGAAGGTCATAGATCTATAGCTAATTAATTTTGTTTCTTTTTTCCTATAATATTCAGTGTTTTTTAGTTTTTTAACTTTCTCTTCGCTCTTGTTCTATATGTATTTCATCATAAATGATTGTTGTTGGTTCCATGCCGACCCTGACCAAATTCTGGCTCCACCCCTGATGGAGAGGATCCCTCCCTCAGTATCGTGGTGGTTGAAGGACCTGCCACCGTTACCACGAGACAGGGAGAGCTGCTTGCACAGGAGAATGACGCCCAGAGTGCTCCATTATTCTTCAAGGCAGCGGTATCGTGAAGCGCTAAAACACCGACTAGCAGGCGGAATTAGCTCAGTCCGGTATCCAATTGTGCGATAGCTGATTACCGACAATACTGAACCAAAGGTGTGTAACAAGATTGCTTACCCCATGTAATCGAATAGCTTTATAAAATGCCGAACCAAACATTAAGTTCAAATCAACTTCACCAAAATATTATAATATAATTAAATTAAACTGAGAAATACAAATAGTCGGTAAATGCAAACTTTCTTTTGCAAAAGTTTAAAATTTGAAAATGCCTTGAGCAATTTTACTAAAATTTATACATGTGTTTTATTCATAATTTATATAATTCTGTTGTGGCCTTTACTCAAAATCCGAACAAATTTTCATGATCGATGTTTTCTGGATCAAGTTTGTTACATATTTGATAATACATATTTAATCGTATGTAATGGAAACATATTCGCATATGTATTCCTATCTAATTTCAAAGAAAAATACAAAAATAAATATTGTGTAACTAATGTTCACACCTACCAGTCGGCTACCACATGGAGCACGCGGTGGGCGTGCAACATGGTGTGTCTCGTAGGCAGGGGACACGGTGACTGATAGGTGAGAAATGATAAGCAATTGATGACTGCGATTTGTATTTAATGGCGTCATGGATCGATCAGGAGTGATGAGATAGTGACGGCTGCCATTTGTATTCAATGGTGATGGGTCAGGATTGTTGAGCTAGTGAAAATGACTGCCATTTTGCTTTCAAAAATGGAGCGCGTGTTTGGCGTGGAAATTAATAAACTGCATGATGGCACCGCATAGGCAGACGACAAATCAACCAAGTCCATGTCTTCGTGTTATATAAACACCGGAAAGAAAATAAACCAACATTTGTTTTGAGCTGGTAAACTTCAGTTTTAATTTACTACTCCTCGCCTGCGTGCATAATTAAAACAATTCAACTTTTGACTAGGTCAATTTCAGTAGAGTTTCGTAGCGTTATTTTCAAAAATATAATATCAAATATATAGAGTGCAATAAAATATAAACGAAATAACCATTCTCAACGCACGGTTCCATTCTATTGTTTGATAGGCAACTCCATAACCCATCTAGAGTTCAGAACCAAGCAAAGGGAGTTTCATTTATATGAAACCCAATTCTTCTCTATTCTTTAAAAATGTTGCCATCACATCAAAATACTTATGTAGCAACCTATTAAATACATATACTCATAGAGACTGGTCTTAATTATAAAGAAACTTTACGGTGCTTGAAAATAATAATAACAATCTGTTAATCTAGATTCAGTACCTTAAACTTCTCCAAACCGCCCATTTAACCCCTTCAAGTGGTATTGGCTCCTGGTTTTACTGACGTGGTAGTCGAAACTTGGGTGCGTGACCTGGCAATCGCAAGCCGGCCCACGAGCGCCATTGTCGAGGCAGAGGCCGAAGATGTGGAAGCAGATCAATCGAGGGGGTGCTCGCTAACGAAGATGCCGCAGACGGCAGCGCAAACTGCGCGGATCCAGGATGCACACCCGCAGGACGCCGCGCATCGCGCTCCGCGTGGTAGGCCGCCATCTAGCCCACGCCAAGGCCCTGCAGTGCGTCGAAGCTGGTCTAGCAGGTCGCCCCGTACGTGCCATCTGCCACAATACGAGAGGTCGAGCCCCGTACTTTGCCCTGTACTGCCCCCACCCCGTACATGCGCGAGATCCAAGATGCCACACACGCCTCCTATGCTCCATACGTCGCCCTCGCAAGGTCGAGCAGCGGAGCAGGACGCCTAGCGGTGGCAGCGGCAGCGGCAGCGGGCGCGGGCTGCTGGTGGAACGGCGCAGTAGCCCGTCTGCGCGTGCTTGTCACGCAACAGCACCTTGGCCAGTCTGAAGTGGCGCGCGGGGACGCCGTGGTTGGCGGGGCAGAACACGCCGAGCCCCTGGCACGCCTCCGCCAGCGCCTCCTCGAGCGCCGCCATCTGTTTGCCCTTTTATATGACGCGTGGCCCCAAACACAACAGGTCAATGTGAGACCAGTTGAACCACCACGTCAGCAAAACCAGCAACCAAAACCACTAGGAGGAGAGGTTAAATACCCAGTTCCAAAAAGTTTAGGGTGCTCGATACATAATTTTATAGTTCAGGGGTGAGGTAGACACAGCGACAAAGGTTGGGGGGTTTATGTAGACTTTTTCCATTTACGCCCGTACAAGAAAAGATCTGACAGCTATGTTTGCTCCTTCAGAAGAAGTAGCTAACCGAGACAGGAGTACAATATGTATTCTCTCTGTCAAAAAAGAATACAATTATGGGGTATAAGGTTTGTAAAAAAAATAGTTTTAGGCATCATTTGTGTAGTGGAGTACTCCCTTTGTCTCACAAAGAGGATCATTCTCACCTCTCGAGTAGCCAGACATTTACAACTTTGATCAAATATATATAACAAAATATTAATATTTATGGTACGTAATTAGTATCATTAGAGAATCACTGAATATATTTTCATAATTAATTTGTTTAGAGATACAAATATTAATAATATTTTTTAAAATATAGGCCCCATTCGCTGGTCTGAATCTTGGCTGAAACTGGCTGAAAAATACTGTTTCGGCTGAATTATTGTGAGAGGAAAATACTGTTCCGGCTAAAAAACAAGTCAAACCAGCCAAATATGGGGTAAGCCGAATGGGGCCATAATCAAACTTAAGATAGTTTGACCAACAGGACGGAGGACAAATACTATTTCTGGATAGAGGAAGTGTTTTTGGATCGAGGAAGCAGTTGTCTGTGATTCCCATCATCTAAAATATACAGGATTTAGCTCACTGCTTCGTCATCCACACAAATGCTTCCATCGTTCACACCCAGTGAGACTTTATTGTTATTTATTCTTGATTTGATTGCTCCTAGTCTGTACTAGTAATCCCTTTGCACCAATCATAGATAGGCATGGAGAGCACCGAGATAAGTTTATCGCCCTGTTCGTTTGGGCTTGTTTGACTTATAAGCCGTACTTTCCAGCTAACGAACAGTATTTTTCTCTCACACCAAATCAGTCAATAATACTTTCAGTCATGGCTTATCAGCCAAGCCCAAACGAACAGGGCGTATATTGTTCTAGTCACCTCAACAACTTGTCAGCGCTTTTGTATATGCTGTAAATATGTTCTTGTCACCTCAACAAACTGTCAGAGCTTTTGTATATGCTGCTTAGAATTTTGTATATGCCTTATTGCAATCTGCAGAATATTAGAAATACATACTTGTTTCACTATCTTTTTAATGCATCTTTTCTTAACTTTTACTTTCATGAATTTACAGCTAGTCAAGGAATGGATGAAAAAGTTCAGTACTATTTGTGAACTGCTGTCATCTGCACTCAAGACGGTGATTTGCTGATGTTAGGAACACAAATTTTATCATTGGTTAAAGTCTCATCTCCCATGACATCTGTACGATCTCCAACGGCATAATGTTCCACTGTAGGTTTTCTTTAATGGGATGAACCCTACTATGCAAGTCTTCAAAGTAGGGTAGTGCAAGATAGGATAAATCTTTGTATACACAGCATTGTTGATATGGCTGCTAGATTGTTTGCTGAACTTAATAATTTATCCACATGTATGGATTGTTTTATATCATTTTGAATCTATCCATGTGTGCATTATGTAATATGATTTGTGAAATGAATATTCCTACTATCTTAATGATCCAAATTAATTTGAGAATGTTCCATGAATTTCAATTTTCTATTTGGTAATGTGTTGTTTTGACGATAAATGAAAGTAGTTTTTCCCAACAATATTTCACATTTCCTTGTCGCCCCTGTCGGTTACTTGTGATAGAGATAGTGTTCTAGACCTGGTGTCTAGAAATTCTCCTGTCGGTGCAAGGAATTTTCCTGGCAACACTGTACCAACAGGAAAACTGGTATGCCGACAGGAAAATTGTTACCCCTACTGGGAAATAGATTTTTTGTCGTTTTGTTTTGTCAGTATTTGTCTGCCCACAGAGAAACTAATTTTTATTTTTTCTGTCAGTATTCCTAGTTTCCCTGTCGATATCGCACTGACACGAAAAGCAGTGTGTGAATATTAGTTACACAATATTTACTGCCATATTTTTTTAAATTAGATATGAATACAAATGCAGTTTGTTTCCATTACATATACGAATAAACAAACCGGATCGAGACAACGTTGTTGACGGATATTTGTTCGGATTTTGAGTAAAGGCAACAACACAATATCTATCACATGTTTTCTGTTCGTCAAGTCAAATACAAAAATATATAAATTCTTAATACAACACATGTATAAAATTTAGTCAATAGCTCATGTTATTTTCAAATTTTAAACTTATGCAAAAGAAAGTTTGCATTTACCGACTATTTGTATTTCTCAGTTTGCTTTGAGAATACTGTAATATTTTGGTGAAGGTGACTTTGAACTTAGTTCATACTTCATATACGTCGTCATAGACTTTTAAAAAGATAATTAACCAAAACTGCATCATTTACCTTTTTAGAGCTGAAGTGCGCACATAATGGATATCCAATAGAACAATTCAAATCTAATATTTGACTGAATTCTCTGATGGATACAACACCATTCTTATGTTCATATCTGATGTTCAAAGAAATGTTCAGATATCTGAATCCGTATCCGGTATCTGAGGAAATTTTTAGATATTCAAAAAAGATATGTGAATCACTATTCGCCACTTCTCAGTTTTGCTCGGATGGTCAGAAAACATACATACCATCGACGCCCCTTCAAGAAAAGATATGACAGCTATGTTAGCTCCTTCAAAAGCAGTAGCGAACCGAGATAGGAGTACAATATGCATTCTCTGTGATAAAAACAATACAATTCTAGGTTATAAGGTTTGTAAAAAAAATACAATTTTAGATTTTTTTTATTTGGCCCTTCTTTTTTATCTCTGTTTTTCTCGACATCGTTCCGACGCTTTTCTGTGTTTTTTCGCTTCATCCGTCCTCTCATCAACTCAGTATACAGTCTGTCCGCGTCCGTGTTTTGTCCATGAACTTGGTGATTTGTTTAGGACAGGTACAGTCCGGTTCCGGATTTGTTTCTTCTATAAGTACATCTCATTATGACTTTTGTTTTTTTCTCACAAACGTTAATAACAAATAATAAATACAATGTTATGGGTCTTTAAACAGTTAAAAAAACAAAGATTCTCATTGATGTAAGTCATTAGGAACAAAACTTATCTATATTGTAATATTTAGATTACCTGTTGATCCAACTAATCAAACAGTTAAATAGTATGAACATTGGATAGTTTTTTTCTTCCGTCGTAACGCGCAACCATCTATAATATCAAGCAACGGAAATTTCTTCATCCAGATTTTGGTCCATCACGCAGTCTTTGCTTGTTCATGTGTCCCTTCACTTTTTGTAGCATAAGAGTTCTAGCCGGGTTTATTAAGAGCAGTAGTATGTGATGAATTAGAAATTAGAGACTTAATTACATAAGTGTCCCATCCGTGACATAAACTCATCAACTGTACTCATGCGAGTTAGGTAGCGCATGTCCCAACTACAATACAAGTCCGATTTCAAAATATATTAGAACAGATGACATATGATATAAATCCCGCTGCAACGCACGGACATGTCTGCTAGTTTATATAAAAAGAGAAAAACGAAAGAAAAGGAAAAAGACTTGCATGGGCTTGGCCTAGCCCACGACAAAGCCGGTGCAACTGCAAGAATTCAGTCCAGGTTGAGAAAAAAAAGCTCACCAAAAGAGGCCCACTCGAATCTGGACATTTTGCATCATGAACCCGATCTATTTACCTTTTCTTTCTCTCTAGCATCTTTACATCTGGAACCCGTATTTCTTTCTATTCTCTTCCCCAGTATTGAGAAGCCTGGACGAAAGAAAAAAAAAGCCACAAATTTTACCTCTTTAGTATTAGGTATAGATATAGATATAGATTAGGTAAAGCTTCTATCGGGTCATCTCAACAAATCTGAACAAAGTTATTTTATCACAAGAGAACTTCACATAAAGAAGAGCACATACACTACGAATCTAGGAGAGACGACCACGAAACCCAAACTCATGTGCCGTAGTGAGTACTACTCCGTACTAGTTACTGCAACTACTATACCTTCACCTATAACACATGCACGTACGTACGCGCCTAGCTAGACGCTGAGGTACATGTCGATCTTGAGTACGGCGTTGTTGCTGCTGGCGTTGAAGGCATGCGTCCTGAGCAAGCCGTAGCCGATGGCGCCACGGAGGCCGCCCGTGGCCCCAACCACGGGCAGCTCCCTGACATCGTCGAGGATGGCATCCCTGGCCAGCACGGCGACGGCGCTCCCGTTGTGCTCCCCCGCCGTGAACACCATGTTGGCGGAGAGCAGCAGCGCCGCCCCGCCGTCGGCCGACGAGCGGGACGCGAAGAGCTAGAACCCCTGCGCGTGCCAGACCACGCGGGACGCCGCCGCGTCGGACCCCTCCGTCAGCGGGTCATCAATCATGTACACAGGTCGCCAAACCGGTTGATGGGGTCGCCCGGCAGCGTCGTCGCGCCCCTCACCAAACGCTCCGCCGTTGGTGCGCTTCCTGCGGACGCCGTCACCATGTCGTGCATGTAGAACTGGAGGTGGTGAGTAGTTTTGGCGGTGCCGTTGGTGATGGCGGTGGCGGCGAGCACCGCGAGGAGGATCTGGATGGTGCGGTTGGCGTTGGCCATGGCTGCACGGGCGACAGAGGTCGTGTACGTGCTAGAGAGATGGAAGAGATGAAAGGAAGCGTGCAATGAGGTGAGTGTTGGTTTGATCTCCACCAATCCCTTGGATCCGCGTCTTGATCGGGGACGCCCAACCACTCCATGGTCGGTGGGCCCCCGTCACACAGCACCATAAAGGGAGGTGGGGGCCGGGTACAAGGAATGAGGTTAACCTGAGCCGCCGCAACCCGCCTACAGAGAAACCCTAACTGATCTAAAGAGAGGGTGCTGCCAGTGACGGAAAGCCGCCACCGACTTCACCGTCGCCTCTGCATCGTCACCACTGCGCCAGACTTCACCACCCGTACTGCGTACCCGCTGCCGTGGTGGCTACTTTCTCCTCTCCCTCCTCTACCAAGCCTGAAGATATGGCCCCTCTACTCTCTCTCCCTCCTTGTCCCAAGTCAACTGCTACTCGATTTGATTCAACCAGTAAGCAATTCACCCTCAGTACTAAACCTAGATGAATCCTAAGAGTTAACATTAGTACCAGAGCCAGGCTTTCTAGGGTGTAGATCTAGTTTGTGGTAGAAAACTAAAAAGAAATCGAAGAGAAAGAGGAACAGAGGGTTCGATCCGTTTTGGATTGAAACCCTAACCCTAATCGAGGGAAGAAACAGAGATGCAGAAAGTTCAATTGAACCCTAACCCGTCGGGGAAGAAGAACAGTGACTCAACCCGTACCCTAACCCATCGGGGAAGATGAACAGGAATCCTAACCCGAACCCGACATGACCCAAACCCTAACCCTAGATCGGACTTGCTCTGGGAAGAAGAGTAAAGCAGATCCAAACAGAGAGAATCAAGGGGAAAGGGGAAGAGCTAGGGAGGTGGCTTACCTCGCCGGCCTCAACTCATCGGAGCACTCCGGGAAAGGGCCACCGCGCTGTGAAGAACGACCGAACTAGGGCACCGCCGCTAGGCCACTTGACGGCGGTGCGCTCACCTATTGGGGAGCGTGCGCGCCGGCGAGGGGGCCGGCGACGGTGCCACCATTCCTCAGCCACGGGCTTCCTTCGCTCAATGCTACCACTCGGCACTGAGGAGAGGAGAGGGATGGAAAACGAAATAAAGCTAGGGTTAGGGTTAAGGGAGTGGAGCCATGCGGAGTCAAGAGCACCGTTGCCCAGACCGCTCGACGGCGGCACGCTCAACCTTGGGCGAGCGAGCTCACCGGTGAGGGGACCGGCGGCGGTGCTACTCTACTGTGGCTCTCGCTCTCCACCGCGGCGCTGAGGAAGAAAGAGAAAGCGAACTCCTAAATGATCCTAGGGTTTCGACAGGAGGGGCCACGGTGGGTTTTTTACCCAGGCGAGAAGCGCGGACGACCGTCGATCTCAGATGAATGGCTCAGAGTGATTGGGCTGGATTCTGGCCCAGGCGGGCACGTGCAGAGCGGGCGGCTTTGCCGGCCTAGGCCCAGGTTGTGGCCTGGGAGGCACAGCTCGCGCACAAGCAGAGCAGGCCGGGCCGACTTTTGCTGCTGGGCCAAGCGTACAGTGAAGAATTGAATCAGTTCTTATTTTTCTTTTTCCAGTAAATATTTATTTCCTGGAAAATGATTAATGGCTCAAGAAAATTAGCAAAAGAATTTTTCCTGTGGGTAAAATTTACCAATTATGTTTTAAGTTTCTGCTGCAAAGTTTAATGTTTATTATCTTAGAATTAAATCCGAACCAACGGGATAATTTAATTTGAAGAGCAGTAATGTTTAGTAAATTATGATTATGTTGATCCTCTAATTAAATTGAAACTAATGGGAAAATTTAATTAGAGGAGTAGTCGGTTTTTTTGTTTAAGTAAGATTATAGTATTGTCATTTTCTGACCAACGTTGATGATGACAATATTATAACGAATTTAAGTTTGAAGTTTAAATCTCTGGAAAATTTTACACCAACGTGGTGAATTTTTTAGAGAGTTGTTAAGGACCAAGAAATGCTCCTAAACTAAAAGAATGTATTTTATTTATTTTTCGCTGCAATGAAGTTGATTATCTTCTAATTAAATTCGAACCAATGGAAGAATTTAATTTTGAAGAGTAGTTATATGTATTTCAAGTTGATTTATGAGTTCTATGCTTTAATTCTATTTTCTGTCCAACGATGATGTAGAATTGATGCAGAAGCACCCTGTATGTTTTAATTCGATGATATCACTTGGCTACATGCCAACGGGCTGCAATGCTGAGGTATGTCAATGAAAAGGATTGAGTCAAGCCAGTTTAGGTCAGTTTTTGTTAGTTTACTATTTTTCTGATTAAATTGGAACCAACGAGAAGATTTAATTAGAAAATGAAGTATAAGTGAATGTTTTAGTCGTCATGACTAAGTTTTCGTATAGATGTATCCCGCATGGGGAGAAGTTTTGGCATAGTAATCATCCTAGTCCATCCAGCATGGCGGGACAAGTTTTGTGATGATTCACTTGTTTTGTATCCCGCATAGCGAGAGAAGTTCGGGTAGCTCTTATGCTGTCCTAGTATTGACCTTGGCACAATAGAAATGCATAGTCATGGTCAATACTAACCAAAAGATAAGAAAAGATGCAAGTGTGACTTGTAAAAGTACCGCTAATAAAAGACCTCGTTGAGTTCTTAAAGTGAATTAAGGAAAGTGTACTCCTAAACGGATCAAGAAATAACTTTGCTTACATGACACAATCATGTGAATGAAGTAAGTTATAAGTGTCTCCTCGTTTACAGGCTTTCTAAATAGTTATCGAAACTATGGCAGTAAAGTTCATGCAATATTTTGAGGGGTTGAAAAATATAAAGATCAATTAAGAAAGATACTCTTCATTAAGAGTGAGATAAAGATTAATTAAGATGAATGTGACCGTCGGAGGAGTACAACGGTTACAACAATGATACCCCTAAGTAGAGAAATAACTAAATTCCTAGACCTTTTAAAGTTCCGACAGGAAAATAGCATAGTCAGTCTCAAAGATGTTAAGGTGGTGCTTAAAGCGCCATATGAAATTTTAACGGATTAAACCCAAAATAAGATATTTGAAGATACGCTATCTTTAGAAAAGATGAGAAGATCTGGGGGAGCATGGTATGTAGAAGTATGTAGAGATCTAAGACTTGAAGAGAAGCGGGACTGCATGCCCACTTCAGTGATTCAAAAAACAACGAATCTCTCAATACCTGTTAATGTTGTATGACTTATACAACACTTGATGTTGGCTTTTCGAAGAAGATGAATAATGTAAACAAGGATCTTGTAATACAGGAACCCGTAGAATCAATTGCCTCTTGGCAAATGAAGAGCAACAATAGCCCCATATGAAAGTGCCAGTAGATGAGGCCCCAGAAGGTCTTAAAGAATTAGTAAACCGGATTTTCTAATGACTATGAAGTCTATGTTAGTAAAGAAATTCAAATAGAGGGTGATCCCACCTCATTTGAAGAAGCCATAAAAAGCATTTACTCATTTAAATGGCAAGAAGCTATGAAAGTTGAAATGAATTCGATGAGTACCAACGATGTTTGGGACTTAGAAGTAGTTCCTAATGGAGCCAAAACAGTAGGCTGTTAATGGTTCTACAAGACAAAATGTGACTCCAAAGGGAATGTAGAAAGATATAAATCAAGACTTGTGGCAATATGCTTTAAGCAAAGAGAATGAATAGATTACAATGAGAGTTTTCTCTCTAGTCTTATGTAGGGATTCTTTTAGAATCATAATGGTGTTAATGGCACATTATGATTTAGAGTTACATCAGATGGATGTAAAGACGACATTCCTCAACGGGAATTTATATGGAAACAATTACATGGCACAACCCAAAAGGTTTTGTCGTGGAAGAAAAGAACATATGGGATACCGCCTGTAGAAATCCATCTATGGGTTAAACGTAAGTCTCTATACAGTAGTATTTGGAGTTGATGAAATGATAAGAAAGTTTGGGTTTAAAGAAAATGAGAAGGCTAGTAGCGTTTATGCGAAGTTCAAGAATGGAAGATTTATTTTCCACATCCTGTGAATAGATGACATTCTACTCACTAGTAGTGATGTTAATCTGTCATTGGAGAAGAAGAAGTTTTATCCTCAAGTTTCAACGTGAATGATCTTGGTGAAGCGTCATTGGTTCTAGGAATCAAAATTCACCGAGATAGATAAAAATGAGGTATTAGGACTATCGCAAAGGGATACTTAGAAAAGATTCTAGAGAAATAAAGTATGCATGCGAGTAAACCTACGTCTGCTCCTATAGTCAAGGGTAATAGATTTGGGAACTTTAAGTGTTTCAGGAACCGATATGAGATCGGTCAAAAGAATATGGCTCCATATGCTTCAGCTGTTGGAATCTTGATGTGTGTACAAGTACAAGTACAAGTAAGAACTTACCCTGACGTAGTTTATGTATCCGGGATATTTTGGCAAAAGTCCAGTTCAGATATAGATCACTAGAATTGAGTTGAGAATATCTTGTAATTTTGAAAAGTATCATATGCCTCATGCTGAGTAAGAAAGAATAAGTACTCTCAAATAGTTGATGGTACAAAAAGTTAAGTCTTGGCGAGATGTGTAGTGAAATCCACATCAGTTGCTAACACTCATAGTTGGAGCATTATTGTGGAAAAGCTCTAAAGAAATAGTTGTGGTGTCATCAGTGATGCATACCATAGTATAGCTTGTCATGAGGCTTAAGGAACAGGCAAAAGGAGGTTAAGGGAATTTGTACCCATATTTAACAATGGTAGACAATAGCAATAACCATTTAAAGTAAGTTAACTCCTAAGACAACAAGTCAAGTATGCTGTCAAACACATTGACACTAAGGTATATGTTGTAAAGGAGAAAATCCAGAATCATTTTGAAAGCATTAAGCACATAAGTACCGAGTAAGTACTTGCGGATCCGCTTACCAAAGGCTAACCACCCAGTGCGTTCAGAGAACACACAGTCCACATGGGTTTATGGGAAAGCCTATGATTTCTGGATACTAAGGGCATAGTTGAGTATCTATTTCAAAACAAAGAGGTGCGTTGTAGCTGTTTAATCTAATGGCAACAGACCGTGACAATGAGGCATGCTCTATGCACTTATCTGTGATGGAATGGAAACAAGATAAAGTAAGTAAGTTAAGTTTAAGGAATAAGGTGAGATCAAGGGAGAGAATGTTAGTTTGATCTCCACCAATTGGCCGGGCCCTGATCGGGGGCGTCTAACCACTCCATGGTTGGTGGCCCCCCGTCGCACAGCACCATAAAGGGAGGTGGGGGCTGGGGTACAAGGAATGAGGTTGACCTGAGCCGCTGCAACCCGCCTACAGAGAAACCCTAACCGATCTAAAGAGAGGATGCTGCCAGCGACGGGAAGCCACCACCGACTTCACCGTCGCCTCTGCATCGCCACCACTGCGCTAGACTTCACCACCCGCACTACGTACCCCGCTACCGTGGCGGCTACTTCCTCCTCTCCCTCCTCTGCCAAGGCCAAAGGTATGGCCCCTCTACTCTCTCTCCCTCATTGTCCCAAGTCAACTACTACACGATTTGATTCAACCAGTAAGTAATTTACCCTCAGTACTAAACCTAGATGAATCCTAAGAGTTAACAGTGAGATCATGGTGTCCGCAGTGTTAGCTAGTTTGGTGATGGGGTCGTAGCTAGTGTGTCCTACACTACAACGTTTAGGGTGGATGACAGCGAATGGATCAGTGGATGTGCATCGTGACTACCTTTGGCTAGTGCGTGTACTCGCAGTCCCTGTAGCAAAAGCAAGGGCACGAACGGGCTTGAGAGAGGCTTGGCACCTGCAAGCTTGTGTGGTTCACAGACGGTGCACGTACGGGCCAGTATGGCAGCTGGTCCTGCTCGGAGGTTGGTAAGGTCATGGCCGATCTGAATCTAACCCACCATTAAGATTGTGACTGGTGTGGTTCACTGGTTCATGAAAAGCATCATCAAACCTTTTGTCCTGCTCTTCTTTTCTCCTGTTTGCAAATTGTGTAAGCGGAGTGGGCCACGTGATGAAGCCGAGGGTTTGGGCTTTGTTCAAGGATTGTGTAGGGCAACCTGGGCTTTGTTATGTGACGCCGAGACGCAAGGCCTGCCGCCTGGGCGAGCGCGATTAGCCGATTACACATCACGCGCACTATATACAATCAATCTGTAGGAAGGAATAAGCATATTCCAGGCCAACCGAAGAAGGCCCAGTGAGTTTAGCTAACCTGTACGAGAGTAATTAGAAACTCCAGGCCTGCACGTCCAACTTTAGGCCCCAGGAAGAGAAGTTCAGCCCGGTCGCTCTGTACAGACGTGAATGGGCAAGAAAATTCAATCTTTGATTAAAAATAAAAATCGTTATGGCACTAATGGAAATGTAAAAAAAAAAACTATTAGGGTCGTTTGGATCCTTTCATTTTGGAGGAATTGAAATAAACTTAATAAACTAGGCTATTTGGCTTGGGATTTAACATTGCACCACTTTTCAAAATTCACATATAAGCCTATCTCAAATTTATAGAGTGAGAGATAGAAATTAATTCTATAGATCACCATGCTATGTTTCTACTTTACAACTTATAACACGCTCTTCAACTTGCTCCCCTACGGCCGAAATGCAACACATAAGTATATCTCTCGTAATATAGTCCATATATAACCGTATTAGTTTAATTAATATCTATCTAAATTATGATTATTAAAACGAATTCAATTCCAAGGATCTAAATGGGGCCTTATTGAAAAGCATGAATGTGCTGTTGAAGCACAGGGTGTTGGTTATCCCCTTGAGAAGATGTCTTGTTTGGTCTCCCTAAGGACTTACACGTTCTCGGATCTGGCTCATAGGAACCATTACACACCACTCGCTTCCATTATGGTGGAAGACGGATGTGAACTAACCTAGGCGATGTCACTTCTGCTAGGTTGTAGTTGATAGTGTAGGGAGGTGTGGCATATGGTCCCAACCCTCCTAAGACACGTAGTGATCTTGGCGGCCCAGCACTGCGTTTCAAAGTCTCAGCATGCTGGTGGACTCTGGGGTGACTCAGGGCTGAGTGGTAGGGTGGTATCGTTCCATCTTAGAGAGCAGCCCGGTATCGGCCTAGACGATGTACAACGTTGATGATGATGATCTCGTGGATCCTGGTGATCGATCGATACATAGTCGTTCTTTTACGGCTATGGACCTTTCCTATGGTATCGCTTCACTTGACTAGTGAGAGGTTTTCTTCTTCTTCTTCTTCCCCTGGGATTGTTTGGATCCTGCGTGAGCCGATGAGGCAAGGTACGAGAGAGAGTCGTCCTTGTCGCCTAGAGAGTGAGAGTGTGGTGAGATGTGTGCATAGGATGGATGGATGTGTGGATGGAAAATGGGTTAAAACTTGGAATTACTTATAAAATATTGATGAACTTTGCATAGGAAAAACTATAGTCATAAATAGGTTCTTTTACTCTACCCTTCCATCCCACATGCCACAAAGCAAATGGAAAGCATAGGGTGAAAGCTAATGGCCAGTACAAATCGTATTGATAATTATTTGCCAGGTGTTGAGTTTGACGACTAGACCGATGGATGGGAGGACTAGAGGAGTTCGTCCAATGCTCATGCTGTGGAGGAGATGCCTTTACCCGCTAGATGTTCTGCCTATTGTGATGCTGTTTTGGATGATGTGTGACTCTGATGATTCCACAAAGTGGCGATGTGTAACATCTCTGGTGTTACGAGCTCGTTTAGCACCGTGATTTAGACCTAAGTATAATTTTTGAAATGAGTTTCTCGGGTTTTTAATTTAAAACGTACTGGAGGCGATAAGCGAATCCTGTGTGACTTAGTTTCATGGACTCAAATAAATGCTCAAGTTAAATTACTCAGCGCGTAGAAATAATTAGGAACGTCTAATAGCGATTCTAGCTAATAAGTAGCGAACGACTTGTTTAATTGGTTAAGCATGAAAAACAACTTTTATAAATAGAATAAAATCAATTAATAAATCGAACGATATATATATACATATACTCACGGGTTTATTTTGATAAGCATGAACGGATGAGAGAGCGAGCGCAGCAGCTTCGTTTATTTTTCCTGACGTACAGCGTACTCGTTGCTTGGCATTTATTACCGTCACATCCCTGCACCACGGTGTGTCCGTTGGCCTGGCCCTGTCGTGTCCACGCCCCGCTAAACGTCAACGTTCGACTGCCCGTTTTGTCGCATCGTCGCTGCGGCACCATCAATGCCTTGCTTGTCTCCGTTTCTCTGATTGCTTGTCCCTGCGTGTCTCTTCTTGGACGAGCGCAGTCGGCCACGTGCGTTTGCTTCCTTGCGACCTCGCGCGCGTGGGCCTGCCTGGCCTGGCTGCGCTGGCTGTTTGCTCATTGCGTCACTCCCACTCCACCGCTGTGTCGCGCGTAGAGCTGAGCCGTGGTGCCATCTAGCCATACAATCCACCTACCGCGCCTGCCCACGCTACTTCTTGAGCACACCGAGACTGAACCGTTGTCTGCCTGCTCCCACGTCCGTGCTCTGGCCGCGTACGACGCTACCTCCCTCGCATTGCCTCTTCCTTCATTTTCTTCTCTTTGTTGCCGAAAGGGCGTCCCAGCCCCAGACTGTAGTGCCACACCGCAGTCGCCGGCGCCTTTTGCCCTCCCTCCCGTGTGCCCGAGTGCCCGCAGCGTCGCCCCCACGTGAGCACCGGCATCCCTCCATCGCCGGCCCTCGCGAGCACTGCTCACAGCCACCCCACGCCGCACCATCGTTCTGCTCTTCTCTCTTTGCTGCCATCCGTCGACGCCACTGCTGGGTTGGTGTGCCAGGCACCCGCCGTGGTCACGCGCCGCCGCGCCGCGGCTTGCGCCGCCATCGGCCAAGCCCGCGTCGTCGTGGAGCTGCGCCTCGCCTGCCGGCTCGTCCGCGCTCTTCTTTCCCCGCGGCTCCATAGTATCCGAGCCGCCTCGCCAGCCAGCCACCCCACCGAGCTCGGTACTAGCAGGACCCGCTGCTCCGCCCCTCCTTTGCTTTGCCTCATGCGAGCGCCGCCCCTCCAGTGCTGCAATAGATGCCGGGGCCGAGCGCGCCAGGCCGCCCAGAGCCGAGGAGCCGCCGTGCTGCGTTGGACCCGCTGTTCTGCCCCGGCGCCGCCCCTCCTAGGCATCGCCTCTGCCTCGGTCTGTGCTGTGGCTAGGCAGGATCGGTCACGGTCGCGTATCTCCCCGCGCCGCTCCTGCTACGGCCGCACGTGGCCATCGTGGCCGCGCCACCGCACCGGACGATGCCGCTCCACCTCCATTGCGATGTCGCCGCGCCTCATGCGGACAACCATGCCGGGGACCGCATCAAGCCATTCCGTTGTCGCCGGCCGCGTCCGTCCTGTGCCTGCTCTGTTTAGAAGATGAGGTGAGAGGGGTAAGAATCCAAGACGAAAATTTATACAGGGTCCTTACTGCGAATACGTGACCCATAGGAATAGTGCTGATTGTACGGCGGGGTGATTTGTTAGAAGCTCAGGGACCAATTCGCAAATGTACCATGCCTCCTGCCTGCGCTGGGCTGGCCTATGATCGCCCGCCTAGGTTGCCTTGGCCGCATGGGCCGGCTGGTGGGCCGCTCGCGTGCCAGCTGGGCTCGCCGCGCCGCTTGGCAGGCCTGGGCCGTGCGGTGCGCCTGGGCCGCCGCGCCGTTACCGCGCCGCTGGGCCGCGTCTGGCCAACAGGCCGAGCGCGTGTCCATGGGCAAAGGCAAGCGCTGGTCCTCTTAGTTTTCCAAAGCATTTGTTAATTAGTTTCAGAAATAAACTTGCAAAATCAATATATAATTTTGTAGGTGTCCAAAAATGGTGAAACCAGTTTTGTTGAGTTCCTAAAATAATGATCTACCTGTTAGTATATTTTATTCACATAGTTTGATAATATTTTTTAAAGCTATATAATTAATTTAAGGTACTTAATATTGTAAGAATATAAACTTGTAGGAATTGTTGTGGTAATATTGTTGAATCTAAAATTTATACAGTAGGCTCCTAGCAATATTAGGTATTCACTTTAATTTTTGTAGCTCAATAATAATTAGTTTGCTAGGTAGATAATGATGCTCTATTTCGAATAATGATTAAATCGATAGAATGAAATAAAGCAACAACCTTGGTTTATATAACTAAACTAATTGTTGGGAAATAACACCTTATTCGACAACGTGTATATGTAGCCTAGGTACGGTCATCGTTAAATCTAGCTCGTTAACTTGAGAGGCGTAAATCATATTTTACCGAGTCACGATTGCAGTCGATTAATTATGTCTTTGCATTGCATCGCATTGCATATCATATAGGTACGATGATGGATCAACGGATCAATTGAAGGATGATTGGGAATCCGAGGATGGTGTAATGTGTAACACCCTAGGTGTTAGCCTTGCACAATTTGACTTGCATTGCATGAGCATGAGCATCAAGCATTCATATTTAAGCTTTTACAAGTGAAACATTTGATTGAAACATATGCAATATTGCTTGTTATTTTATGTTTCTTTGTATATATGCATATGATCATGAGTGAATACCTGTGAATGGTTTATGTGAGTCAGCAAAACATATTAGCTACACTTAGGTTAACAAATGGAACATTGTTCATGAAAGTCACCTTTCATGATCAAGTACTTAAGTGATGTTATGTGTTACTGGATAGCCCTATGTGGGACCAATGCATGAAACGAGTGTGTGACCTTACAAATAGCTTAAACATGTTTAGAAGATCATGATGAACAATTTTGGTATTCATGGCTAGGGCTAAACTGATCACTAAGTTATAGTTCACGCATGAGTTATCATTTAAATGTGAAGGGTTTGACCAAGTTTGAATCATATGCTAGAGGCTTTGCATGTAGGTGGTCACTAAAGCAAAGTTGTAGTATTTCAGATGGGGAACAAGTTTTAATTTTGGGTCATGAGATAATAAGGTGCATAGCTTAGTCTTTTGGAGCTCACAAAAATCAACAATGCACTGTTTTCAACACTTAGCAAATATTTCTAAGTCTGGATGTTTGGACAGTCTGACGAGCTGACTTTGGGGATGATTTAACTCAATCTCGGTTGAGAGTTGGAGCATAATCCTTTAAGAACAATTGGAGCTGGTACTTCGGACCTCAACATTGGTTTAGGAAGTTTTAGCTAACAGTCCACGGATTTGGAGAATTCTTCGCTGCAAAACACGCTGTCAGGCTTAACATCGCAGTGATTGACGAACTGAATCGACCAGCTTCAGTGGCCGACAGTCGCAGAGCTTGCACGCCGTGTGGATGTGAGCATGGCCGCGCGTCGCCAGCGTCCTACCAGCGTGGCTGTGTCAGGCCCAAGCGTGCCTTATCAGCCCCAGTGCTCGCCCGCACTGCCCCGCGCTCTCCATTTCATTTTTGGTCTCCTCCTTCGCCTCAGCGCAGCCACCGCAGCAGCCGCCAGCGCCATTGCCGTCGCAGCTGCTCCGCCGAGCTCGCCTACGTTCACCGCCGCCCTAGTTCCCAATCGGTCGCGCTCGCAGCTCCGCCTCACCCTTCTCCACCGTTTCCAGCTAGCAGCGCCCTCATTTGTGCCCTAGATGAGCCGCTTTTCGCTTTGCGCCGTCACGGGTACACCCTCGCCGGAGTGCCGCCATGGCCGCTGCCATGGTCGTGCTTCGTCGGAGCACCTCCAGCCGCCTAAGTCGCCTAGATATAGTCGCCAGGTTGTCGTGATGCCGTTGCGCGCTTCGCCGGGCTTCGCTGTGGCCGGTGATGGCCGGCACACCACAGAGCAGCGTTGCCGTTCCGCCATGGCCGGCGACGAGCCCGCTCTGCCACACCTGCACGGTCACCACCTAGACCATCCGACGCGGTTTGCTTAGTAGATCGTGTTGGTGCCCTTGGCTTCGTCGGAAAGCTCACCGGCGACGAGCCATGGCCAACCCGCGTCGAAGCAGCGCCGCTGCCCTACTTTGTTTCGCTGACGCGTGGGTCCGACTGACCAGTGGGTCCCCGTTGTCGGTGATAGTAGTACTGAAGCTAGTGCATTTATTTCCTATTTTATGTGCATCTTTGAAAATAGATAAGTTGAGCTGTGTAGATTCAAAAATTGTGAACTAAATTTTGTAGTGTTCCTTAGGAAGTGTAGTATTTAGGAAAAATATGATATTAGCATTTGTAGTAGAGTTTTTGGAGGATTTAAATGGAAACTTGAAATGTGTTTTTAAATGTATGTAAATTGTTTATTTTATATCTCGAGTTCCTGTGCTCCAAAAATTATGAATTTTTTGTGGTAAGCTGTTCTTGACTAGTATAAGCTCTGGTAAAAATTTGAGGGTCAGTGCATGTATAGATTTGTAGTTATAGATTTTCCTTTTATAATTAGGTGATCCTTGCATGATTTTTTATAAATTATTTATGAATCCAATATTCTTGAAATTTGTTGGAGGTTGTCCTAGTACCATGTGGATGCTAAGAAAAATATAAAATCTGTTGCTTGACACTTTTCACTAGGGTTTTCTATTTATGCTATTTTAAGCCTTTATGCCTTGTCATTTTTGCATAGGATGTTTTACTTGGTCAAATGGCATGAAACATTTATAGTAGTCTATTGGTAGCACTAGTAAGCCATTGTACATTTCGGAGAATTTATTATGTACATTTAGTATATGTTTATTATTTAACCTAAGTATCTAAATAAAATAATAAAGGCATTTAAATAAATAGTTTGGGATTAGCCATTATGATTTCTTAAGTTCATTTGATGTCCTTGAACTGTTGGTATACTTGTTGAAGTCAGATCTAGAAAGTTTATATGCAATAGAAATATCGTTGCTTTATAATTCGGGTGAAAAGGGTTTTCGGACTGATTATGTGATTAGGTATGTTGCATAGTAAAAATGGTGTTTGCTGTAAGAATGGTTAATAACAAAGTTGTAGATAACTTCTTCATTTATCTTGTGTTAAAATTTCGGAGCAATAGGCCAAAAGGTTTAGGAGTTATAACTGTGTAAAGTTAGTATCCCGAAATGCTTGCTCTCTGGAATTTCTGGACAGCACTAGATTGATTGTCTGTTTTGGTTAAGATAAAGTGTGAATTATCTTTTGGTGATTAAATAAGAGATGTAGATAATTTTATAAGCTTTCCAGAAAGTCCAAGATCACCACATTTGGATACGTAGAACTTCAGTTATGAGTAAAACGAGTAGCTGCTGTTTTGTAGTGTAGTAACTGAATTGTTGAAGTGTTTGATTTAGTAATTAAGAAGAGATATGCACATACTCAGTAAAATGTGATAAACTTATTATTACTTTAACAACATGCTGTTAAGAATACTTACAAGCCCCACTTCCTTTCTGAAAGGCAAGCCCCGGAGCATTCTAAGTCTCCCAGTATTTTACAAAATATTACTCAAGTTCTTATGATTGATGCATTAGGTTATAAGAGTTGATTGGAACCACTTGATGCATATAAATTCCTTGTCCAGATATATACACCTTTAACCCTGTGTAGGTCCAGGATCGAATATATGCTTAGCCATGCTTAGACCGGTATAAGTCGGGTGATTTCCTGTCACCTGCGAGATATAGGGGATACCGCAGCACGGTTGGCTATATTTGCTATCGTGGAAAAGAACCATGGGGTAAAAGTAAATCAAGGCCGGGCGAAGTCTATGCGTAGGTTGACTCATGTGATTCCGTCTGTGCCGATTAAGGACCGTACCGTTGTTGGCACTGTTTGACAAGATTGAACGCATGCATATCACTTAGCTGGCCAGATAACTCATTCCGACCGCGAAGCCGAGTAGCTCAACTCAGGCCGGGCCCCATTCTATTATGCGCTCCTTGCGGGGAGTCAGACTGAGCCCAAGGGCAGGCTGGGCCTGAACGTCCTGGCATTTGGTGTCCCCGATTGTGCGGCGCGGTACGAACCCGCGAAATGTGTACCTGAGTTGTACCAAAGGTGACCTAAGGCGACTAATGATCTGGTCTGCCTGGGTTTGTGTTAGGAATAAATTCTTAGCTGGTTGAAATCGATTCGAATCACCGTCTCTCCCGGATAGTGAGAAACTTGGCTAGTACCAACATCGTAGTAATTGTATAATGGAATATGATGGTTCGAATGAACATGGAATTACAATACCTGCTATGGTTACTATTGTATGCTAATAAAATGATATACCATATGTTTGGCACAGGATAGTTGCTGATTTAGAGATGGATAGACATAACTAACTTGATAACATAATTATAATTGTATAATTGATTTAATCGCTTTTTATACAAAATGTTGTCAAGCTATCTCCATTTATACAGCCTTGCATGATCCTTGGAGTCATTTTATTTCTGGTTTATGACGGGTAAGTCTAGCTGAGTACCTTCTCGTACTCAGGGTTTATTTCCCATTGTTGCAGATGGCACTGTTTATCATGGTTATTGCAAGAGTTGCTTCTATCCCGCTGTGGATGAGGAGTAAGCCTTGGGCAGGCTTCTTTATTAATCCCTCTACATGCTTTTGTGGACTGTGATCGTATATCAGCACTGTATTAAACTATGTTGGAAACTTTACATTCAAACTTAATTTGCTTCCGCTTTTATCCATTAAACTTGGTTTGTAATAACTTTGTTTCATACTCTGATGATGGAAATGTATCTGTGAACTTTATGCAATATGTGACATGTATGTTGAATCATGTATGATCTTGGTTGTTGTAAATCGTTTATCGAGACCTATCGTGGTACTCGACGGACTACCAGGTTTATATGGGTTCAAGTATGACAGTGCGACCGCTTGCGGGCTGCCATTGTACTTGTACTCTTATAAATTGGTCGGTTCTGCGACATAATGGTATTCTCTCCAGGAGATGATGCAATGGGTTTTCTATTCAGATGATGGTGGCTGATCTGAAGATGCAGATACTAACTTTTTGATATATATCTTACCCAGGCAAGCCCCAGTGCATAACCCCTACTTTTCTGCAGTTTAAATTATATTTGTGCATTAAGTTTTAAGGAGTTGAATGAAACCCACTTGCATATATATATATATCTTTATCCTATAAGTCTTACTAATATGATAGGATCGTGTAGATTGCTATGCTACAGGACTCCGGTAGAAGTCGAGTGATTGCCTGTCACTCGCGAGAGATAGGAAATATATTACTATATTATTATCACTGGGAAGATATAAAGGGTGGAAAGGAAAAATAGTGACCGGGTAGGGATATGGTTTGGGTATTGGTGGGTGTAAGAGGTTGTGTCGCTGTGGACGCGGGGCATGGCCTGGTTACACTGTTTTCCCTATCTGTGTCGGTTAAGGACCAATCATTGCATAAGCCATCGAGGCAAGTCACAGATCTATTGTCCCCAGCACATACTTGGGTATGGGTGCTTGAAAGACTTGTTGCTCTCTTGTCGTGGGTTCTGGCTCTTTCCGGACTGACTGTAAGGGTTATTTTTTTAGTGGAGGAGGTCCTTGCACCGCACTGAGTCCGGGACTCAGGGGTCGGGGCTTGGAGTCCCAGTTTGGACGGGGACCTAGGACCCTAGGACAGGATGGTGATGGGTTGGTCCTGTTCGTGCCTTGGGTACAAGCGGGGCGTGTGTTTTTGGGGCACCCAGCTGGACACATTGGCTCTTATAAATTGGTCGGTTCTGCGACAGCTGGCATCAGAGCAAGATTCAACGTTAATTGTCACATGTGTATTTAAAACAAAAGCTTTTGTTTTCCAAAACCTTTTCTAGCAACTAATAGCTATATAAATAGGTATTTGAAATCTAAAGTGTGCCAGTGATCACTTTCCTTATGCCCAAATTAAGGACTATTAGGTGGCTATTTAAGTACTAACATGGGGGTTTTTATTTTCGTCGTCCATACGGCGTGCTATTGTATGGATGCCATTCATTTGAATGGTAATGAATGGATCAAATGCCTCCACGCAAAGGTAAGTTGATGAGTGGCATGACCGCAAGATGTGAGCATGCGGTCGGGGACAGTTAGCTTTGGTACATCTATGTATGCATGCTTGCATGTGTATGTGGTGCGTATTTAATTGTGGGTATAAACTGTTATCGGGTAGCTTTGATACAGAAGTATATGTATGGGTATACATATATGGAAGTATTTAGATTTACATTCTGCATATGTAATTATGGGTTTGGGCTGAAATGAAACTTTTGTGCAGGTACACTAACAATGAAACGTGTAGCTCGACTAGTTACGCTATATATGAGAGAACATATGTATGCCACCGTGTCTACCGTTAGAAATATTTTTTCTAAGTTTGTGAGGACATACGGATCGTGCATGCATCATGATAAATAAAAATTGCATTGTTCCTCCCCTTATAAATTTCTTACTCGGTTATGTAACTCTTATCCATTATGGCCTTGTCTCACAAAGTTGTACATGTTGATGGTACAGATGGCAGCACCAAATGGATGTGAGAATTTCCTGATGGTTTTCGGAACGCCTACACTACTGTGGAGAGTTTTGCACTTTGCGGGATACCATGAACCGCCCCTTTATCATTGGAATGAAGAGTACTTGGAGGGACAGCCATGGTACGAGGTGCGGCTAACTATACCAGCCCGCACCCAAGCACCCTTCTGGCAGGAGTGGAAGGCAGAATCGGAAGGGAAAACTCCTTGGGAGGCTGCCCAAGTAGTAGCCTTTGAGGTTTTGAGTCAAATCTGCCAGCAGCATGGGGATGCACTTACCGGCAGTGCAGTGAGTATGTTTCCTTGGGTGGATCCGTCCACCACAATATGGGAACAACGCAACCAAAATGCATTGATCCGAGATCAAGATGAGCGGGCAAACATCTCTAGTCCCGCTATGAGTGCCATGTTTGCGGTGATGAAGATGTTTTGTGCATGCTAGGACACCAGGGATTTCTGGCAGGAATCATACACCACTTGCATGGACAAGCTCGTGAGAGTTGAAGCCGCACAACGCAAGCTCAAGAAGTGTGTGCGCAAGTAAATCCCGACGAGAATCTGAACACGCCTATGTAGCCTTGGGCACTCTCCATGCCCAAATGGAGCAAGTGGATCAACAGAGAGCAGCAGCCCATGAAGCAAGAGCTATGATCAAGCAGTGCTTGCAGGAATACAGGAGCAGTTGGAGGCCACCCGTGCTGAGGTGTCCACAGCTAGACGCCAGCGAGATGCAGCAGAAAACCGTGCTGCTGTAGTAAGGATAGAAAGGGATAGGCACCGCGACATGAGTAACGCCCAGGGTCGTGCCGAAAGGGGCTTACGTCAGCAGCTTGCATAGGCTCAACTTCAAGTGATGAACCTTTAGCATGAAGTGCACTATTTGAACAACCAGCTGAACCCAATCCTTGATGGGGAAGAAGATGGTCCTAATATGGAGGAAGATGAGGACGAGGAAGAGGAAGAAGTGGAGCCTGAGGAAGGAGATGATCCTATCTCTGACCTCGATAGTGATCATGATGAGGATTAGATCGCTTAGTACTTAGTAGAAGTGCTTAATGTATCATCGTTGGTTATGTAATGGACCTGTAGTTTGAATTTGGTATTGGTGATTGGACTATCATGTAATATTGTTATTTGCATGAGTATCACACGTTTGGTTAAACGCTAATGCAAATGCCAGTCGATTTATCAGAGATCATGATGTGAATATTAACGTGTTATGAGTCCAATAAGTGATCAAATTGGTGGTGTCATGTTGCGAGAATGAATTATTATGCCTCTGTTTTTATTGTATGAATTTGAGATTATCTCCAGTAATTTTAGTTTGGCATGATTATAAATTCATCTGCAATCTTTTGACATCAACCAATAATCGCTTATTGTTGCAACTTCACAGATGACTCGCACCCGTGCTGGAGCTAGTAGTAGCCATGATGGCAACGGCGATGACTTACCACCCCCGCCACCGCCGTCTGCTCAGGAGTTCTTTGCCCAATTCTTGGGAAGCCAAAGGATAATGGAGGAAGCTCTGCGCCTCATCGCGCAGAACACCGCTCATGGCCACCCACAGCAACAAGGGCCCGAGCCAAATCAGCATAGCACATTCAAGGAATTTCTGGATACAAAGCCTCCTATCTTCAAGGTGGCAGAGGAACCACTACAGGCCGACGAGTGGCTCAACACCATTGAGCAGAAGTTTCGTCTGCTAAGAGTCACCGAGCACCTGAGGCTGAGTATGCGTCCCATCAGTTGCAGGGACCAGTAGGGATCTGGTGGACACATTACTTGTCCTCTCTACCTGCTAATGCGCGAGTAACATGGGAGCAGTTCAAGTTGTCTTTTCGGGGGCATCACATTCCTCCAGGCCTAATGTGCATGAAAGCGGCTGAATTTATGAGGCTCACACAGGGGACAAAGACCCTCACATAATATATGCACGCATTCAACAATTTGTCCAGGTATGCTCTAGGTTTTGTGGATACCGAGGAGAAGAAGATAGAGAGCTTCAAGCGGGGTCTAGGCACAAAGCTAATGAAGACCATGGTCAATTCCAAGTGCACCACTTACAACGAGTTTATTAGTGATGCTCTTACCTAGGAAAACCATAATAACATGCATGCGGCAGCTAAGGGTCGCAAGAGGGCATTTGAGGCAGGTGCCTCCGGATCTTCACAGTCTAGAGCTCCTATAACAGCTAGGCCACAGTTCCGTCCACATGCACCCAAGTTTAGGACTCCACCCCGAAAAGCTTAGAATGACAGGCCTCAGAAAGCGTTCCATAAGGCATTCACTATTGCCTTACCCAAAGGAAATGGCGGTCAGGGAAGCTCCACAAGACCTAGGAGTAATCAACCCTGTTTTAACTGCAATCAAGTGGGGCATTAGGCCAAAGAATGCCCCCACCCAAAGAAGAATGGCAACCAGAATCAGAACAATCAGAGGCAGGCGAATACAAGGGCATGTCCGGGATACGTGCACTATACCGCTATTGAGGAAGTGCCCATTAGAGAAGTTGACATGGCTGGTATGTTTCTTGTCAACAAGCATCCCGCTATTTTTTTATTTGATTCGGGAGCTTCTCATTCATTTATGAGTCAAGCATTTGCATCTAGACATGATCAGAAAATAATTGAAGTAAGCAAGGGTGGTTATAATATAAGTTCAGTGGGGGCTACTATTTCTACAAATAAGATAGTCAAAAATGTGCTCATCTCTATACAAGAGAGGGAGTACATAACGGATTTGATAATATTGCCCGGGTTATCAATAAGTGTAATCTTAGGCATGAATTGGATGAAGGATCATGGTGTTCTCATTGACACTAGCACTCGTACTATAATGTTGAGAGAACCCAAGGGAGGGAATGCTTTTCTAGTACCACTCTCCCGAAATTTTGAACTCCAACATTTAGCTTGTGCTATCCAAACCACTACCCTTTGTGATATCCCCATGGTTTGTGAGTTTCCGGATGTATTTCTAGAGGAGTTACCAGGTTTACCACCTGATAGGGATGTGAAATTTAAGATTGAGTTAGTGCCAGGTATGACACCTATCTCAAGAAGGCCATATAGAATGCCACCAAATGAGTTAGCAGAACTTAAGATTCAGTTACAGGATCTATTGGACAAGGGTCTTATTCAACCTAGTTCATCTCCATGGGGCTGTCCAGCATTGTTTGTGAAAAAGAAGGACAAGTCCTTGAGAATGTGTGTGGATTACAGACCACTTAATGCTGTGACCATCAAGAACAAGTACCTGTTGCCCCGCATCGACATCTTGTTCGATCAATTGGCAAAGGCAAAGGTATTCTCCAAGATTGACTTGAGATCAGGCTATCATCAGATAAAGATTAGGCCAGAGGATATACCTAAGACTGCTTTCTCCACTATGTTATGTCTTTCGGACTAACAAATGCTCCTGCCTACTTCATGTACCTGATGAATTCGGTATTCATGCCCGAGCTTGACAAGTTCATGGTCGTGTTTATCGATGATATATTGATTTATTTGGAAAATGAGACAGATCATGAAGAGCATCTGAGGATTGTTCTATCCAGATTGAGGGAGCATAAGCTATATGCAAAATTTAGCAAGTGTGAATTTTGATTGAGCAAAGTACCTTTCTTAGGTCATATCTTATCAAGAGATGGAATCTCTGTAGACCCATCAAAAGTACAGGAGGTCAAGGATTGGAAGTACCCGACTTCGGTTCATGATGTTTGGAGTTTTCTAGGGTTAGCAGAATATTATCGTCATTTCATTCCAGATTTCTCAAAGATAGCTAAGCCCATGACTAGACTACTTTAGAAAGATGAGAAGTACAAATGGACACCAGAATGTGAAGCAGCTTTTCACACCCTCAGAACTCTGTTAACTACAGTGCCTGTCTTAGCACAACCCAACATTGAGAAGCCTTTTGATGTATTTTGTGATGCATCAGGTATAGATTTGGGGTGTGTGCTTATGCAAGAAGGAAGAGTTATTGCATATGCTTCTCGGCAGTTGAGAAAACATGAAGTGAACTACCCTACACATGATTTAGAACTTGCAGCAGTTGTTCATGCATTAAAGATATGGAGACATTACTTGTTGGGCAATGTATGTCATATATATACTGACCACAAAAGTCTCAAATATATCTTTACCCAACTAGAGCTGAACATGAGACAGTGAAGATGGTTAGAATTGATTAAGGACTACAACTTGGAAGTGCATTACCATCCTGGGAAAGCCAATGTAGTAGCTGATGCACTCAGTCGGAAATCTCATTGCAATACTAAGGAAGCATTGTTGGAAGATGGCTTCAATTTGTTACATCCGGCAGTACTACACAATATCACTATCAGTTGTTCACTTGAGAGCAAAATCATAGAGCTGCAGCAGACAGATGTAGGTATAAGTCACATCAAGAGAAAGATGCTAGAACAGGAAACCAAGCATTTCAGATTGCACGAAAGAGGTGTGCTATGGTTTGAGGATCAACTTGTGGTACCAAAAGACCGTGAGCTTAGAAACCAAATTTTAGATGAAGCTCATTCATCCAAGTTGTCTATCCATCCGGGTAGTAGCAAGATGTACCAAGATTTGAAAACCCGTTTTTGGTGGACTAAGATGAAGAAAGAGATCGTAGCCTATGTCGCTAGGTGCGACAACTGTAGCAGAGTAAAAGCTGTTCATATGAAATTTGCCGGATTACTGCAGCCATTGTCTATTCCAGGTTGGAAATGGGAAGAAATCAGTATGGACTTTATCATAGGTCTTTCGTTGACACAGCAAGGTCATGATTCAATATGGGTCATTGTAGATCGTCTCACCAAGTTAGCCCATTTTATACCAGTTAACACAGGGTATGTAACTAGGAGGTACGCCGAGTTGTACGTTTCTCAGATTGTGAGGCTACATGGAGTACCCAGGACCATAATCTCAGATCGAGGACCACAGTTTATAGCTTGTTTCTGGGAACACTTGCACCAGGCTTTGGGAACTAAGCTAATCAGAAGTTCGGCATACCATCCGCAAACTTCAGGACAGACAGAGCGAGTGAACCAAATCTTAGAATATTTGCTAAGAGCTTGTGTTATATCTTCCAAGGGTTCGTGGGAGAAATGGTTACCTTTAGCTAAGTTCTCCTACAACAATAGTTATCAAGCAAGCATCAAGATAGCTCCGTTTGAAGCCTTGTACGGCAGAAAATGTAGAACTCCGTTGAATTGGATTGAGCCCAGTGAAAGGAGATACATTGGTATTGACTTTGTCAATGAAGCTGAAGAGCAAGTGTGTATTATCCAACAGCATATGAAGGCAGCTCAATCTAGACAAAAGAGTTATGCTGATAAAAGAAGAAGACCACTAACTTTTGAAGTAGGTGACTATGTATACTTGAAAGTATCACCCATGAAAGGGGTGAAGAGATTTGGAATGAAAAAGAAGCTTGCGCCTAGATATGTAGGGCCATACCAGATTTTGGAACGGAAAGGAAATATCGCTTATAAGTTACAACTTCCACCAGAGATGAGTGCAATATTTGATGTCTTTCATGTTTCTCAGTTGAAGAAATGTCTTCGTGTACCGGAAGAAGCTATTGCACCCACCAACATGAAGCTTCAATTGGATTTGACTTATGAAGAAAAGCCAATTCGAGTGTTAGAAGAGATGGAAAGAGTAACACGGAGTAAGACCATTAAGTTCTATAAGGTGGTGTGGAACAATCACAGTGAACAAGATGCTACATGGGAACGAGAGGATTATTTACGAGAGGTTTATCCCGCCTTTTTTCAAGAATGGTAGGTCTTGCAAATCTTGAGATGAGATTTTTATAAGGGGGAGGGGCTGTAACACCCTAGGTGTTAGCCTTGCACAATTTGACTTGCATTGCATGAGCATGAGCATCAAGCATTCATATTTAAGCTTTTACAAGTGAAACATTTGATTGAAACATATGCAACATTGCTTGTTATTTTATGTTTCTTTGTATATATGCATATGATCATGAGTGAATACATGTGAATGGTTTATGTGAGTCACCAAAACATATTAGCTACACTTAGGTTAACAAATGGAACATTATTCATGAAAGTCACCTTTCATGATCAAGTACTTAAGTGATGTTATATGTGTTGACCTGGATAGCCCTATGTGGGACCAATGCATGAAATGAGTGTGTGACCTTACAAATAACTTAAACATGTTTAGAAGATCATGATGAACAACTTTGGTATTCATGGCTAGGGATAAACTGATCACTAAGTTATAGTTCACGCATGAGTTATCATTTAAATGTGAAGGGTTTGACCAAGTTTGAATCATATGCTAGAGGCTTTGCAAGTAGGTGGTCACTAAAGCAAAGTTGTAGTATTTGAGATGGGGAACAACTTTTATTTTGGGGTCATCAGATAATAAGGTGCATAGCTTAGTCTTTTGGAGCTCACAAAAATCAACAATGCACTGTTTTCAACACTTAGCAAATATTTCTAAGTCTGGATGCTTGGACAGTCTGACGAGCTGACTTTGGGGATGTTTTAACTCGGTCTTGGTTGAGAGTTGGAGCATAATCCTTTAAGAACAATTGGAGCTGGTACTTCGGGCTTCAACATTGGTTTAGGAAGTTTTAGCTAACAGTCCACGAATTTGGAGAATTCTTCGCTGCAAAACACGCTGTCAGGCTTAACATTGCAGTGACTGACGAACCGAATCGACTGGCTTCAGTGGCCGACAGTCGCAGAGCTTGCACGCCACGTGGACGTGAGCATGGCCGCGCGTCGCTGGTGTCCTGCCCAGCGCGGCTGTGTCAGGCCTGAGCGCACCTTATCAGCCCCAGCGCTCGCCCGCACTGCCCTGCGCTCTCCATTTCATTTTTGGTCTCCTCCTTTGCCTCAGCGGAGCCACCGCAGCAGCCACCAGCGCCATTGCCGTCGCAGCTGCTCCACCGAGCTCGCCTGCGTTCACCGCCGCCCCAGTTCCCAATCGGTCGCGCTCGTAGCTCCGCCTCACCTTTCTCCACCGTTTCCACCTAGCAGCACCCTCATTTATGCCCTAGGTGAGTCGCTTTTCGCTTTGCGCCGTCGCGGGTATGCCTTCGCCGGAGTGCCGCCATGGCCTCTGCCGTGGCCATGCTTCGTCGGAGCACCTCCAGCCGCCTAAGTCGCCTAGATATAGTCGCCTGGTCGCCGTGATGCTGTTGCGCGCTTCGCCTGGCTTTGCCACGGCCGGTGACGGCCGACACACCATAGAGCAGTGCCGCCGTGCCGCCATGGCCGGCGACGAGCCCGCTCCGCCACACCTGCACGGTCACCACCTAGATCATCCGACGCGGTTTGCTTAGTAGATCATGTTGGTGCCCTTGGCTTCGCCGGAAAGCTCACCGGCGATGAGCCGTGGCCAACCCGCGTCGAAGCAGCGCCGCTGCCCTGCTTTGTTTCGCTAACGCATGGGTCCGACTGACCAGTGGGTCCCCGTTGTCAGTGCAGTAGTACTGAAGCTAGTGCATTTATTTCTAGTTTTATATGCATCTTTGAAAATAGATAAGTTGAGCTGTGTAGGTTCAAAAATTGTGAACTAAATTTTGTAGTGTTCCTTAGGAAGTGTAGTATTTAGGAAAAATATGATATTAGCATTTGTAGTAGAATTTTTGGAGGATTGAAATGGAAACTTGAAATGTGTTTTTAAATGTATGTAAACTTGTTTATTTTATATCTAGAGTTCCTGTGCTCCAAAAATTATGAAATTTTTGTGGTAAGCTGTTCTTGGCTAGTATAAACTCTGGTAAAAATTTGAGGGTCAGTGCATGTATAGATTTATAGTTATAGATTTTCCTTTTATAATTAGGTGATCCTTGCATGAATTTTTATAAATTATTTATGAATCTAATATTCATAAAATTTGTTGGAGGTTGTCCTAGTACCATGTGGATGCTAAAAAAAATATAAAATCTGTTGCTTGACACTTTTCACTCGGGTTTTCTATTTATGCTATTTTAAGCCTTTATGCCTTGTCATTTTTGCATAGGATGTTTTACTTGGTCAAATGGCATGAAACTTTAATAGTAGTCTATTGGTAGCACTAGTAAGCCACTATAAATTTCTGAGAATTTATTATGTACATTTATTATATGTTTATTATTTAACCTAAGTATCTAAATAAAATAATAAAGGCATTTAAATAAATAGTTTGGGATTGGCCATTATGATTTCTTAAGTTCATTTGATGTCTTTGAACTGTTGGTATACTTGTTGAAGTCAGATCTGGAAAGTTTATATGCAATAGAAATATCGTTGCTTTATAATTCGGGTGAAAAGGGTTTTCGGACAGATTCTGTGATTAGGTATGTTGCATAGTAAAAATGGTGTTTTCTGTAAGAATGGTTAATAACAAAGTTGTAGATAACTTCTTCATTTCTCTTGTGTTAAAATTTCAGAGCAATAGGCCAAAGGGTTTAGGAGTTATAGCTGTGTAAAGTTAGTATCCCGAAATGCTTGCTCTCTGGAATTTCTGGACAGCACTGGATTGATTGTCTGTTTTGGTTAAGATAAATTGTGAATTAGCTTTTGGTGATTAAATAAGAGATGTAGATAATTTTATAATCTTTCCAAAAAGTCCAAGATGACCACATTTGGATAAGTAGAACTTCAGTTATGAGTAAAACGAGGAGCTGCTGTTTTGTAGTGTAGTAACTGAATTGTTGAAGTGTTTGATTTAGTAATTAAGAAGAGATATGCACATACTCAGTAAAATGTGATACACTTGTTATTACTTTAACAACATGCTGTTAATAATACTTACAAGAATGCATTCATCATGGATCATCATAATATACTTGTCAGCATATATCCATTCGCAATATCTTATGCCATACTCATGCATCTAGGATCGATAGAGGAGATAACGTTGCTGGAGTGCAACGAAGGAGAGGAAGGGGACCAGCAGGAGATTCCTCAAGGTGCAGCTCCCGAAGAAGAGGAGCAGATCCCTGAAGAGCTTTCAGAGTGCCCTGATCACCGCCCCACTTCCTTTCTGAAAGGCAAGCCCCGGAGCATTCTAAGTCTCCCAGTATTTTACAAAATATTACTCAAGTTCTTATGATTGATGCATTAGGTTATAAGAGTTGATTGGAACCACTTGATGCATATAAATTCCTTGTCCAGATATATACACCTTTAGCCCTGTCTAGGTCCAGGATTGAATATATGCTTAGCCATGCTTAGACCGGTAGAAGTCGGGTGATTTCCTATCACCTGTGAGATATAGGGGATACCGCAGCATGGTTGGCTATATTTGCTATCGTGGAAAAGAACCATGGGGTAAAAGTAAATCAAGGCCGGACGGATTCTATGCGTAGGTTGACTCATGTGATTCCGTCTGTGCCGATTAAGGACCGTACCGTTGTTGGCACTGTTTGACAAGATTGAACACATGCCTATCACTTAGCTGGCCAGATAACTCGTTCCGACCGTGAAGCCGAGTAGCTCAACTTAGGCTGGGCCCCATTGTGTTGTGCGCTCCTTGCGGGGAGTTAGACTGAGCCCAAGGGCAGGCTGGGCCTGAACGTCCTGGCATTTGGTGTCCCCGATTGTGCGGCGCGGTACGAACCCGCGAAATGTGTACCTGAGTTGTACCAAAGGTTACCTAAGGCGACTAATGATCTGGTCTGCCTGGGTTTGTGTTAGGAATAAATTCCGAGCTGGTTGAAATCGATTCGAATCGCTGTCTCTCCCGGATAGTGAGAAACTTGGCTAGTACCAATATCGTAGTAATTGTATTATGGAATATGATGGTTCGAATGAACATGGAATTACAATACCTGCTATGGTTACTATTGTATGCTGATAAAATGATATACCATATGTTTGGCACAGGATAGTTGCTAATTTAGAGATGGATAGTCATAACTAATTGATAACAGAATTATAATTATATAATTGATTTAATCGCTTTTTATGCAAAATGTTGTTAAGCTATCTCCATTTATACAGCCTTGCGTGATCCTTGGAGTTATTTTATTTCTGGTTTATGCCGGGTAAGTCTAGCTGAGTACCTTCTCGTACTCAGGGTTATTTCCCATTATTGCAGATGGCACTGTTTATCATGGTTATTGCAAGAGTTGCTTCTATCCCACTGTGGATGAGGAGTAAGCCTTGGGCAGGCTTCTTTATTAATCCCTCTACATGCTTTTGTGGACTGTGATCATATATCGGCACTGTATTAAACTATGTTGGAAACTTTACTTTCAAACTTAATTTGCTTCTGCTTTTGTCCATTAAACTTGGTTTGTAATAACTTTGTTTCGTACTCTGATGATGGAAATGTATCTGTGAAATTTATGTAATATGTGACATATATGTTGAATCATGTACGATCTTGGTTGTTGTAAATCGTTTATCGAGACCCGTCGTGGTACTCGACGGACTACCGGGTTTATATGGGTTCAAGTATGACAGTGCGACCGCTTGCGGGCTGCCATTGTACTTGTACTCTTATAAATTGGTCGGTTCTGCGACATAATGGTATTCTCTCCAGGAGATGATGCAATGGGTTTTCTATTCAGATGATGGTGGCTGATCTGAAGATGCAGATACTAACTTTTTGATATATATCTTACCCAGGCAAGCCCCAGTGCATAACCCCTACTTTTCTGCAGTTTAAATTATATTTGTGCATTAAGTTTTAAGGAGTTGAATGAAACCCACTTGCATATATATATCTTTATCCTATGAGTCTTACTAGTATGATAGGATCGTGTAGATTGTTATGCTACAGGACTCCGGTAGAAGTCGAGTGATTGCCTGTCACTCGCGAGAGATAGGAAATATATTACTATATTATTATCACTGGGAAGATATAAAGGGTGGAAAGGAAAAATAGTGACCGGGCAGGGATATGGTTTGGGTATTGGTGGGTGTAAGAGGTTGTGTCGCTGTGGACGCGGGGCATGGCCTGGTTACACTATTTTCCCTATCTGTGTCGGTTAAGGACCAATCGTTGCATAAGCCATCGAGGGAAGTCATAGATCTATTGTCCCCAGCACATACTTGGGTATGGGTGCTTGAAAGACTTGTTGCTCTCTTGTCGTGGGTTCTGGCTCTTTTCGGACTGACTGTAAGGGTTATTTTTTTAGTGGAGGAGGTCCTTGCACCGCACTGAGTCCGGGACTCAGGGGTCGGGGCTTGGAGTCCCAGTTTGGATGGGGACCTAGGACCCCAGGACAGGATGGTGATGGGTTGGTCCTGTTCGTGCCTTGGGTACAAGCGGGGCGTGTGTTTTTGGGGCACCCAGCTGGACACATTGGTTCGTGAATCGCCGATGAGTCGGTACGACTTGTCTTATGCCTAGCACCGTAGTAAGAACTGAAAGATGAAAGATGGAAAAAGGAAATCTGATTGCTTACCACCTGCTTGAAAGTAGCACAGGTGCTTACATAGAATGGTTAGTTAATGAACCAATGCGGCTATTAATAAAAATCAAATATAAGGACGCACGCTTAGTAATGCTTTCTGCAAATGCAATAAACTCACAAGCCAGATAGCCTTGCATATCCTTGGAGTCTTTTTTTTTCTCCTGTCGGGTAAGTCTTGCTGAGTACATTTGAGTACTTAGGGTTTTATTCCCCCCGTTGTAGGTGACAGGTGGAGACTAAAGCTACCATTATGTGTGGATTCCTCCTGGTGGGCTCAGAGAGGACTTCCTTTACGCTGTGATCGTAGTTTTATTTGTAACTCTCACTAATTGTTTTTATAAATGAAAGTTTATAATCTGTTTTCATAGTTTACATATCACTGCTTCATCATGCCATGAATAGATGATTATTTCCGTTGCAATTCTGATCACATGTCTATATTCCGCTGTTACATTAAATTGATCATAACTCTGATAATATAATTACGTTCCGTTGTTATAATAAATGTTATACTCTAATGTACATGTGAAGTGATGTAAGAAATGGTTAAGAATGATGTAAGCTTTATTCTCTCATTTGTGATCCTAATGGCAAAAATGTGGATTTTTGGGTTCTCCCCTGTGGTGTGCCCGACGGGACCGTGTAATTTGGTGTTCTCCTTCGAGTGCTTAGTGTCTAATGGAAGACGAGCACTCCTGGGAGGCATTAGATTAGGCGGTTCTGCCATAGGTGGTATTAGAGCGCAAATGAGGAAATAACGCTTCGAAAACTTTTTTCTAAAATAAAATTTGACAACAAATTCTTTTCAAAAAGTTAGGACGTTTGTATGCGAAGTTATATAAGTAGCCCTATTACTATAGTTATGTATCCAGGATAGATGGCACTCTGCCGACTTAGGTGGTTTAATCAATTTTTATGTAGGTACACTGACTTGAGCGTAGTCCGATAGTATCGACGAGCTACAGGGAGAGAACGATGTGCCAAAAATCTGAGAATGGTTGCCCTATATGTTGGCAACAGTGAAATGACATATAGGACGTGCATTCATGCATATCCTATTTGTGCATTATAGCGATCGTATTGCTTGTAGATACGTCCTCTATAGGTGTCACGTGTGTTGTATTGTGCACGACGGTCTCGTTCCTGTTCCTGAGTTAGTTCTACACTGTGGCTTCGTGCTATGCGTTCGCCATGGTTCACGCCGATCGTGACCCATGTCTCCCCGTACCCTTTTCTATGCTCTTGTCGGACCCTTGCCATGTAGTCGTACTAGTCAGTAATGGCATCGCACGCCGCTCGCCTCGAACGCGGGGAATTTAGTCGGTTCGCTCGTAGTGATTATGCGTGGGAACCCTGGTGGACCGCGCCAGAACCACTGAATGCTCAGCCTTTATAAGCAGAGCCTGACTTAGCCCTTAGTACCACCACTCGGCGCACTTTAGCTAGTCCAACTTTTCCTTTGAGCAAGCTTTTCGCTCAACCTTCCTCACCACTATCGCCAGAGATGGCAGGAGCCTGGGTTAGTACCTACTGCCTGAACGTTGAGGGTTTTCCCAGAATCCTACATGGCACCCTGCAAAAGCTCGGAGTCAAAGATCGCCCTAAGTATGAGGGTTGTGAGTATGAGGAGCATGGCACCGAGCGGTGTGAGGTTACCGTCTACATCGGGAAGAGTGAAGAGTTCCCTGACCTCACTAAAGCCTAGAGTGTGACAGCAACCGGGTTTCTCTTTGTCGACACCTACCAGGTTGTGGCCCACAATGCCTTGCGGTACCTCTGCTAGATCTATGAGGAGCCCATTGCCCATACCCCATGAGGTTCTTTCCACCCTTGGACAAGAATTGGCGGGCATGGAGGTCTCGCATGGAGGCTTTACAAGGGCGAGATGCGCAAGAGGACAGTCCTACCCTAGTGCACTTGACCATGTATCTGCTTGCTTTGGATGAGCAGTATGATCGGCAAGCCTTGGAACTGAGGATCTGCCTCCATCGAGCCGAGGAAGCCGAGATCTTCACCCGGATGCTCCAGGTGCAGCTCGCCGAAGCGCATGCCAGTGAGGCAGCTGCTGAGAGCCGAGAGACTGCCATGTCAGAAGCTCTGAAGGAGGCTGAAGATCGGCATGTCCATCAGCTACGGGTGGCCAATCTTGTCACTAGGGCCAAGCGGAGGACGCTGGCTACTAAAAGGCAGGATGCCCTGATCTTGGAAGGGATCCCTATCCACCTGCCTGAAAGAAGGAGAACCGGTGATGCAGAACCGCCCGCACCTCCACCTTCGGAAGTGTTAGAAGCAGAACCCTTGATTCCTCTCACTCAGCCAGCGCCAAGAGAAGATGTAGATCCATAGCCTGGGCAGTAGAAGAATTCGTCGAGCCCAGGAACACAGATGCGTGGCTAGAGTAACTTAGTTGCCTTGGGATGCTGTAACCGTAGTAGTAGTGCTTTTCGTCGTTGTCCTCTGTATTGTACTCTTGCCGTTGTTGTTGTCCATAGTTGTTGAGATCCTCCGACCATAGGGAATGGTGTGTCGTGAATGGGAGCCTAGATACCTATACGATGTAACCGTATGAGATCGTTGGAATATGCATTTTATTTATTTCGCTATGTGATTGCGTCCATCTATTTTAAGTCCTGTTAGACGTGCTTAAGGTTTTCAAAGGCGATGTTAAGAAGGTTACAAGAGAAGTTGACATTCAGATACCAGCAGACCAGTCGTGGTTGGAGAACCTTGGACACTGTATCGGCTAATTTTGGATGTCCCAGCAGAACACTTGAATCTCTTTAAAAATAAATTCGCCATTGGATTTGAATTCCTTGTCCCTTGTTGTGAAGGGAAACCTTGTTGTTTGAATCTTTCCTTGCAATACTCCCCTTATTCTATGGTCTATGACCCCACCACCTTCATGGCGTGTAAATTGGTAATAGTTGCCTGGATTAATAGCTTATGGTGCCGCAATGAAACCGAGGGCTCTCTGTGGAACAGCTGCCATATGGGACACTGCTCGGCACGCGCTGGTATCGAGGTTGTTAACCAAGTACCTTTACCAAGTTACACCGCCATACCACTTTTGCTACAAATAAATTCCTTAGAAATGTTTAGGTGTTCAACTGGGAAATCCACAATAGGTTGATGACATAGTGTTCTCTCAAGGTAAGCAAGAGGAGGTGATTTTGGAGGAAGAACATATGACATGGTCTCAGTCTACATGAAAGACGGATGTGGTCGAGTAAAGGAAAGAAAAAGAAGAGTAGTAAGGAAGGTTAGTCTTGGGTAGTAGGGAGTGCTTGAAAAAGCCTGAGTGGACGTCCTGTCCCCAACCCTATGTTTAGTTGACCATGCCATGAATGCCAGGTTATTTGCTACGTGCCTTACGAACGTCGTCGGTGTCAGGTCCATTCTCGCGTGGCCGCGTCATCGTGCCGCACTCGCCATCCTTGTGCACTGTGCGCTTTTCCTTTTCCTGGCATTCGGTTAGCTCTCGACTCTCACGCCTCGTCCCTTGTACCAGACCCCCACTTCCCCTTTCCCTTTTCTCTTGGAAACATGGTCGCCGCATGCCTCCCTCGTCGAGCGCACCTTTTATCTCCTCTCCTTTATTTCCCATCCGCTCGCTTATGCAGGGAGCGCACCATGTCCGATCTTATCTCCACGGCATGAACTATCTGTGTATCCCATCCACTCCGCCTCCACTCCCGGTGTGTTGCACCCCACCTCCTTACGCCACTATAAAATACCCTTGGTCCTTGTTCTTCTTCATCCCATTCCCTCGCATTCGGAGTAGAGCTATGAGATCCAGTCGCCATTGTGAAGTGAGATTCGTCAGTCTGAGGTGATGGTGTAGTCTGAGAAGAAGAAAGAATTTGATCCATCGAAGAAGTTCAAGTTTCCTTTGGTTAGTTTGATCTTAGGTTTCCTAATGTTTGACTTCTCAGTCGACTGTTTCTGGATCTGTTGGAGCTACGCCATGTTTTGGATAATCATTATCTTTGGTTAGCTAGATTAAGTTTTGGTTGTACCAGGTTGCTCTTAACCATGTATCCCTAGATCTCCGTGTGGTTTAGTATTCAAAGTCATGTAATCTTTAGTGTAATCCCTGATTTACGAAATGTAATCGCATTTTCCCTTCTGGTTCTTGCTTTGAATCTCGGGATGAGATTCTTTTTAAGGGGGGTTGGTTGTAACACCCCTGGTGTTACGAGCTCGTTTAGCACCGTGATTTAGACCTAAGTATAATTTTCGAAACAAGTTTCTTGGGTTTTTAATTTAAAACATACTAGAGGCGATAAGCGAATCCTGTGTGACTTAGTTTCATGGACTCAAATAAACGCTCAAGTTAAATTACTCAGTGCCTAGAAATAATTAGGAACGTCCGATAACGATTCTAGCAAATAAGTAGCGAACGACTTGTTTAATTGGTTAAGCATGAAAAACAACTTTTATAAACAGAATAAAATCCATTAATAAATTGAACGATATATATATACATATACTCACGGGTTTATTTTGATAAGCGTGGACGGATGAGAGAATGAGCGTAGCAGCTTCGTTTATTTTTCCTGACGTACAGCGTACTCGTTGCTTGGCATTTATTACCATCACGTCCCTGCACCACGGTGTGTCCGTTGGCCTGGCCCTGTCGTGTCCACGGCCCACTAAACGTCAACGTTCGACTGTCTGTTTCGTCGCATCGTCGCTGCGGCACCATCATTGCCTTGCTTGTCTCCGTTTCTCTGATTGCTTGTCTCTGCGTGTCTCTTCTTGGACAAGCGCAGTCGGCCACGTGTGTTTGCTTCCTTGCGACCTCACCCGGCCTAGTTGCGCTGGCTGTTTTCTCATTGCGTCACTCCCACTCCACCGCTGTGTCGCGCATAGAGCCGAGTCATGGCACCGTCTGGCCATGCAATCCACCTACCACGCCAGCCCAGGCTACTTCTTGAGCACGCTGAGACTGAACTATTGTCTGCCTACTCCCACGTCCGTGCTCTGGCCGCGTACGACGCTGCCTCCCTCGCATTGCCTCTTCCTTCATTTTTATGTCAGAACCTCCTAAATTATAGGACCCACATGCACTTGTCACTGTCCAACAACCTTTGACAACTATGCATATGTTCCTGGTAACTTAAGAAGTCTGTCGGGTGTCGTCGGGGAACCCCGAATCATCCACGATTTCCGAGCAGGATCACATTACAGAGTCAATGCAGTATTACAACATTTATTCAAATATATACATCAGAGTAAAGTAGCAGAAGTCTTATGATAACATAGTTTACAAACCAGTTGTTTCAAACCTTACAAACTAAGTTCGATAATTATTACAAACCATAATAGTAGTGGAGTGGCATAATTAACAAAACCATAACACACAAAATAAACATCCTGCCCAAGGATCACACAATCACTTATCGTCATCGACCTGAACAACAGTCATGCAGCAAGGTCCAAAACAGACCTGCTCATGAGGCTCACCTGCAACAAGGGTCAACGAACCCTGAGTACAAAAGTACTCAACAAGACTTAACCAAAATAAAAACTGAGAAGACTCAGGAATGCAGGCTCAGGGATTCAAGGTATGGCTTTAGCAATAATCAAAGTTCTTTTGCGTAAAAGCCCTTTAACAAAATTCGTTACTTCAAAGGTAAAACTTTATAAGTACCACATATGAGTCTGCCATGATCCGTAATGAGATCATGAACTTCATATCAATCTCTTTCTCAAACCTTACTCAAGTTCCAGTTATTAAACTATGATGATGAACAGAGAGTTGAGTCTCCATAACCGAGGAGCAACGATGATTCGAACCGATTATTAACCCAGCTAGGGATTCCAGATCACACGACATATGCAGGTCCCCGACTTACATATATCAACCTACCCTCGGATATTCTAAAACAAGAATGGGTCCACGCCACCCGAGAATACAGTACTCCACCATTCCAGCCCATGGCCACATGGGTACACGCTACTCTCGCCATCTCTCCACTCCCAGTGCGCGAGTAGCCATTCTCATAATAGAATAGCCGAGTTAAGGCTTACCGGAGTATGTGGTTAGTACTACAAAGTCTCATCTCACACAGTTCAACAACGGACGGACCTTAATCGACACAGGCGGAAAGAAGGCGCTCACAAGACCTCCATGTCATGTGGCTCTCACACACCGAGTCCGCCCGGTCTAAGTTTATTACTTCACATGCTCATATTTCATGATAACATCAGTAACCAAAGATCCATTTAAAACTCGCAGGTGATAGGTAATCACCCGACTAAGCATGACTAAGCGTAACTAGTCATTTACGAATAAAACAGGTAATCAAGGTAGTTATGGAAAACAAGGCTGGTAATGCACCAATTAGGTTTCCAATTGACTCTTAATCACTTAATGCAGTATATAAAAGCAAAAGCGATAAAATTTGTAAAACACAAGGTAGGGTTAAATGCATCCGGGGCTTGCCTTCGTTGATGGAAAAGTTAGGTTCCTGCGACGGTCCACAAGTATCTGATCCGACCTCAACAGACGGATTAACCTCCTCCGCAACTTGATTAACTACCACGTGTTCACCTTCGTTCACTACACGTAGTAACAATGCTATGTTTAACATGATGCGGGATACGAAACATGATGCTTGATAATGGATACAAAATTAACAATTCGAATACAACTTTCCTTCGCGGTACAGTTGCAAGTCAAACGAACTAAATATTTTTCAAAACATATACATCAATTGCCAAGGATCATTATTAACTAATGACCCAAGGTCATCACTCAATCCAAAATTTCAAACAAAACCTAAATCATTAAAGGTTACTATTTTCTTTTATGAATTAATTATTTAATTCAAAATTATGAAATAAATCAACTTATTCTAATTGAGCTCAAAATTTTTGTAAAGGTTCATCACATGATAAGTAAGTGACAAAACAAATTTCATAATTTTTGGATAATTAAATAAGCCTAGAAAAATCATGGAAATCTATTTATTAATTAATTGAGCAATTTTCATCACATCCATAAATTACTGAAAAACAATATTTCATATTTTTATTAAATAATATACATCACAGAGAGGTCACACAAAAATGTTCATAATTTTTGGAGCTCTAAATAAATCTACACAAAAATAACAAAAACAGACACTATTCATTCAAATATGAAAAACAGAAAATTCATTTTGAACTACACAATCGCTGACATCGGGTCCCACTTGTCATCTTCAACCTCCAGCTTTGACCCCGACGGCGACGGCGCTGACCGACGCTAACTCGCCGACGGTGAGTCCAACAGCGATGGCTAAGGTACCAAAACGTTCACAAAGACAAGGCGCACCTACTGATGTCCCTATTTGCACTAATTACGGCCCTATACTAGGTCAACGCCGGCCATGGCGGATGCGGTGGTACAGCGACGCTACACCGGCGAAACAAAGCTGGTAACGGTGAAACAAAGTCTGGGAAGCATCAGTAGCTCACCATGAACACGTTGGAGTCAAAGACCGAGCCGAAGGAGCAACAGCAAGGTGGTTCCACGGTCCGAGCAAACACGGCGGAGCGAAACTTCATTGGTGGCGCAATTCGAATACAACTTTCCTTCGCGGTATAGTTGCAAGTCAAACGAACTAAATCTTTTTTGTAACATATACATCAATTGCCAAGGATCATTATCAACTAATGACCCAAGGTCATCACTCGATCCAAAATTTCAAACAAAACCTAAATCATTAAAGGTTACTATTTGCTTTTATGAATTAATTATTTAATTCAAAATTATGAAATAAATCATCTTATTCTAATTGAGCTCAAAATTTTTGTAAAGGTTCATCACATGATAAGTAAGTGACAAAACAAATTTCATAATTTCTGGATAATTAAATAAGCCTAGAAAAATCATGGAAATCCATTTATTAATTAATTGAGCAATTTTCATCACATCCATAAATACTGAAAAACAATATTTAATATTTTTCTTAAATAATATACATCACAGAGAGGTCACACAAAATTTTTCATAATTTTTGGAGCTCTAAATAAATCTACACAAAAATAACAAAAACAGACACTATTCATTCAAATCTGAAAAACAGAAAATTCATTTTGAACTACACAGTCGCTGACATCGGGTCCCACTTGTCATCTTCAACCTCCAGCTTTGACCCCGACGGCGACGGCGCTGACCGACGCTAACTCGCCAATGGTGAGTCCAACAGCGACGGCCAAGGTACCAAAATGTTCATAAAGACAAGGCGCACCTATTGATGTCCCTATTTGCACTAATTACGGCCCTATACTAGCTCAACGCCGGCCATGGCGGATGCGGTGGTACGGCGATGCTACACTGGCGAAACAAGGCCGGTAATGGTGAAACAAAGAGTCTAGGAAGCATCAGTAGCTCACCACGAACACGTTGGAGTCAAAGACCGAGCCGAAGGAGCAACAGCAAGGTGGTTCCACGGTCCGAGCAAACACGGCGGAGCGAAACTTCGTCGGTGGCAGTGTTCCGGTGACTACAGTGGACAAAACGATCAAGCAACAATAGATTAAGCACCATGGCATCAAGACAAAGCCGTAGGTACACCGATCAAGGGCAATGGTTCACCGGAGGGCGCTGGCCGCGGTGAAACATGATCTCTGGTGAGGTTGCCGGCCGTGAGGAAGAAGGATTGCTAGCGGCGGTTCCTGGCGGAATCAGATGACCCAAGCTGTCTAGATGGATGCGCAAGGACTAGGCGAAGCTAGAACTAGCTTAGCTACGACGGTGGAGCACTACAGCGACGGTGGGAGCTCGCCGGAGATGAGCAAGGGCGACGGGAAAAACATAGCAGCGAAATGAAGGTCGCCGACGTCGCCTGATCTTTATAGCGCGGCCAAAAGAGTGAGGAGTCGACACGCAATGACCAGCTCATGCCAGCGAGAAGCCGAGGGCAGCCACAGACGCAACTGGAAGGCCGGAGAAGGACGCCGGCGGTGGGGCGGTGGTCGTGGTACTGTTCCTCATATTTATAGAATTGCCATCCATTTTAAAATCAAAATTACTCCCAAATTTGTATAACAACTCAAAAATCTCCAAAAATAAAAGTTGCTCAAAATTCAAAGTTCTACAACTTTTCTTTTATAACCACCCCCTAATTCGGTCTACATTTTGAAATGAACTTTTGAATTCAGATAGGGGACATTTAGGGAATTACGTCTTTTCAAATTACTTCAAATTTTTCATAACAACTTTGAAAACTCCAGAAACAAACTTTGTATAACTTGACAAACTCTACACTTTTGCTTTTAGGCTCAACCCCAAAATGTGCTTAGATTTTTAAATGAGTTTTTAGGGTAGGATTTAAATACTGAAAATCAGGGTTTTTCATAAAAATTCAAAATCCAACCAAAATTTTAAACTTGATTCAAACAATACAATTCAACACATACCACATAAATGTAAACTTGTTTTAGTGTATGCATATTGAAATTTTCACTAAATGCCAAATGCTTTGCAATGCATATGATGACATGGCAGGTTTTAGTATTTAAACACCTGAGGTGTTACAATCCTTCCCCCTAAAAGAAATCTCACCCCGAGATTCAAAGTCATAGGGTAAGTAATGGAAAAGGAAATGTGTCGCGCAAACACATACAAAATCTATCCATAAAACAGCTGAGGTCCCTTTACAAAACACAACTGGCAACAACCGAGCTCAACTAACACTACTCTATATTGACGCAAGAAACTCTGGAAATTTTTCTAGCAAGTAATCTTCAGATTCCCAAGTAGCTTCTTCTTCGGAATGTTGATTCCATTGTATCTTGTAGAACTTGATTGTCCTCCTTCGAGTAACACAGTCTTTCTGATCCAGAACTCGGATAGGATATTCAGAATAGGTCAAATCAGGCTCAAGTTCCACTCCTTCAACCTCAACATTCTGCTCAGGCACTCAGAGACACTTCTTCAATTGAGAAATATGGAACACATCATGTACAGCTGAGAGATGTTTGGGTAGCTTCAAGCGATATGCCACTTTTCCATACCTCTCTAAATTTTGAAATGGTCCAATATATCGAGGTGCCAACTTGCCTTTTACACCAAAATGGGTAACTCCCTTCATCGGTGATACTTTTAGATATACAAAACCTCCCTTGTTAAACACCAATGGTCTACGTTGTTTATCTGCATAACTCTTTTGTCGGGACTGAGCTATCTTCAAATTACTTTGTATTTGCCTAACCTTGTCTTCTGTTTCTTTCACAAGGTCAACTCCAAAGAATCTTCTCTCTCCGGGCTCAGACCAACTCAGTGATGTTCTGCATCTATGACCATAGAGTGCTTCAAATGGAGCCATTCTAATGCTCTCCTAATAACTATTGTTGTATGAGAATTCAGCCAAAGGCAGACATTCATCCCACTTATTGGAATAGTTAAGAACACAACATCTTAACATATCTTCAAGTACTTGATTGACCCTTTCAGTCTGACCATCAGTCTGGGGATGATAAGCTATACTATATAGGAGTTTGGTACCTAACGAAGCATGTAAGTGTTTCCAAAAGCTAGAGACAAACTGTGTACCCCGATCTGACACTATGGTCTTTGGTACCCCATGTAAACTCACAATTCTGTCTAGATACATCTTGGCATATCGGATAGTAGGATATGTACTCTGGACTGGAAGAAAATATGCTGACTTGGTTAGTCGATCTACAATAACCCATATTGAATCAGAACCTTTTGATGTCTTGGGTAGACCAACAATAAAGTCCATACTAATATCCTCCCACTTCCAAGTTGGAATAGGTAATGGCTATAACTCTCCAGCATACCTCAAATGTATAGCTTTCACCTTTTGACAGGTATCACACTTTGCTATATACCGGGCAATTTCTATCTTCATTTTGGTCCACCAAAACCTTTGTTTCAAGTCATGGTACATCTTGTTGCTTCCCGGATGAATAGATAGCCTAGTAGCATGTGCCTCTTCAAGAACTGACTGTCGTAACTCATGAACTTTTGGTACCACCAGACGATTCTTGAACCATAGCACACCTTCATCATCTATGCTGAAGCATTCCGCTTTCCCATTCTTGATTCTTTCTTTGATATATGTTATACCCTTGTTTTCTTTCTGAGCAGCAATAATCTAATCTCGAATAGTGGCTTCAACAGTTATATTGGCCAAACTACCTTGTTGAATTACCCCTATACTCAACTTTTCCATCTCTTGGCATAAAGTCAAACCCATTGTTCTTACTGTCAGACAATTGCAATGGCTCTTTCGACTGAGGGCATCTACAACTACATTTGCTTTACCAGGATGGTAATGTACTTCCAAATCATAATCCTTAATTAATTATAACCATCTTCTCTATCGCATGTTCAAATCTGATTGAGTAAAGATATACTTTAAACTCTTGTGATCTGTGTAAATATGGCATGTATTACCAAGCAGGTAATGCCGCCAAATCTTCAGAGCATGGACAACTGCTGCTAACTCTAGATCATGAGTGGGATAGTGCTCTTCATGTTGCTTGAGTTGTCTAGAAGCATAGGCAATAACTCGGCCTTCTTGCATCAATACACATCCAATACCAATACCCGAAGCATCACAATAAATATCAAACGGCTTCTCGATATCAGGTTGGGCTAATACTGGTGCAGTGGTTAATAGTCTCTTCAAAGTCTGGAAAGCTTCTTCACACTTAGATGACCAGACAAACTTGGCTTGATTCTTCAACAACCCGGTGATGGACTTGGATACTCTAGAGAAATCTGGAATAAAATGACGGTAATACCCCGCCAATCCTAGAAAACTTCGAACTTGATGAACAGTGGTTGGTGGTTTCCAATCAAGCACATCCTTAACTTTGCTCGGGTCAACAGCGACTCCTTCAGCTGATAAGACATGTCCAAGAAATTGTACTTCCTTGAGCCAGAAGTCACACTTACTGAACTTGGCATATAGTTGATGTTCTCTTAAGCGGGTCAGGACAATTCTGAGATGTTTCACATGTTCCTTCTTGTTCTTGGAATAAACTAGGATATCATCAATAAACACCACCACAAACTTGTCTAGCTCAGGCATGAACACTGAATTCATCAGATACATGAAATGAGCTGGGGCATTTGTCAAACCAAAAGACATTACCAAGTATTCATATAATCCATATCTTGTGGTAAATGTCGTTTTGGGAATATCTTTAGGCTTAATCTTGATTTGGTGATAGCCTGACCTTAAATCAATCTTGGAGAAAACTTTTGCTCTAGCCAGTTGATCAAAAAGCAAGTCTATCCGAGGTAAGGGATACTTATTCTTGATGGTTACTTCATTCAACGGACGATAGTCAACACATAACCTCAGGGTCTCATCTTTCTTCTTTACGAAAATTGCAGGGCATCCCCAAGGTGATGAACTAGGTTGAATAAACCCTTTCTCAATCAACCCTTGCAACTGAGTCTTCAACTCGGCTAATTCCTTGGGAGGCATCCCATAAGCTCTCTGAGAGATCGGAGCTGTTCCAGGCTTTAACTCTATGTTAAACTAAACATCCCTATCTGGTGGTAGACCGGGTAAATCCTCAGGAAAAACATCAGGGAATTCACAAACTACCGAGATATCCCTAATTTCCTTGACAAAAGTTGCACAAACTCTTCCCACTGATCTCCTTAAGGTAGGAAGTTGGATAAGAAGCTGAGAATTACTATCAGGCAAACTCACCCTTAATGTCCTATTCAAAGCATCTATAACAGCCTTATGCTGATACATCCAATTCATCCCCAAGATCATATCTATATCTTGATCCTTGAGAATAATCATGGTAGTGGGAAAAATATGCCCACCCAGGTTTATGGGTACCTGGTATACCATTTTCTTAGTACACAGATGTCCCCCGGGCGACTGTATAAAGAAATTTTCCTTTGTTTCCCTAATTGGAATTGCATGCTTTACGACAAAGGTTCTATTGATGAATGAATGAGATGCACCAGAATCAAAAAGCATAACAGTAGGGTGATCGGCGACACGAAACATACCCATCATTACTGGCTCCCCTTTCAGAATTTCCCCAGCTTGAATATAGAACACTCGTCCTGTCTTCCTCTCATCTTTGCCCTTCTGAGCATTTTGATTGTGGTTCTTATTCTGTGCTTGACCCTATTGTTGATTGGCAGGGGCCTTCTGATAATTTTGGTTAGCCTGCTTGGGATACGGACATTCCCTAGAGAAATGACCGGTCCTTCCACAATTGTAACACAGATAATTGTGACCCTAGGACATTGGAGCATTGCCACCAGGAGCATTGGTCTGTTGTGCACTCGGGTAAGTGATAGCAAGATGGACATTTGACTGTGGCCCGACTTGAAACTGCGACGGACGATAAGGATGACGATAATGGTTGACTGGATGATATATTATCTTTTGCCTCTTTTGATTTCCACCAAAAGATCCGGACGGCACATTCTTCTTTTTCTTGATCTCCTTATGTTGCCGATACTTTTCCTCAGAAGCAATTGCAACATTCACCGCCTCATGATAAGTAACATTAGCACATGCAGTCATCATTGTCTGTAATTTGGTATTCAGTGCCCTCATGAACCATTTCTTTTTCTTGGCATCTGTATTGACATGTTCAGATGCATACTATGACAGGTGATTGAATCTACCCACATAGTGCATAATCGTTTGATCCCCTTGCCTCAACACAAGGAACTCATCCAACTTCATGACCATCACCCCTTCTGGAATATAATGAGCTCTGAAGGCAGTACGGAACTCAGCCCAAGTTATTGGAATGCCAGCTGGCTGCATAGCTACTAGATTTGCCCACCAGGCACCTGCTGCACCTCTAAGTTGCTGGGCAGCAAACACAGGTTTCTGCATCTCTGTGCATGGAATAAGATCAAATTTCTACTCCATGGTCCTAAGCCAATCATCAGCCTCTAATGGTTCATCGGCCTTAGTGAACACTGGGGGTCTTGTATCGGTAAAATCAACATATGTAGCCTCCTACCTGTTATGATTACGGCCACGGTTTCCTTGCACCATATTCTGATTATGCACCATATTCTGATTACTCTGAGCTATCTCTCAAAGCAATCGAGCATTTTCAACAGTCACATGGACCAGGGCTGCTATAGCATCAGCTAAAGTCGGTGGAACTGGTGGTGGCTCAGGAACACCACCCTCTCCATGCGAAGAACCCAGAATATCCGAAGCACAAGTACGAGGCATCTGTTCATAACAAACCAAACTTTACTCACAAGCTTTTATTAAAAGATAAACGAGCGTACTACAACACATTACACTGGTTTACTTATTTAAGTACAAGTCCACACCTACACAAGACTACTAAACTTAACCAGATCTCACTATTTACAATTCTACTCTTCTCCTCGACCACATCAACCTTCGTGATCGGTATCCATGTCGGAAACATTCCCGCCTTCATCATCACTTTCATCCACCATCACTAATTCTTCTGGATCTTCTTCTTCTTCTTCCTCTTCAAGTTCATCATCATCAGCAATGACGACACCAGGGTCCATTGCATCAGCTTGAGGTTCATGATTTGGATCCAGGAGGTTGCTGAGCCTATGGACTCCTTCATGCAAGGTAGTATTATGTTCTTCTAAATCTTCTACATAAAATTCTAGCTCATGCGCTCTAGCTCTAGCAAAAACTTCCCTATGCCAAGCCTCATTTCTCCCTTCCACCATACGAACTAACATTCGCTCACAGTTCTTATGAGTGGTAGTGCGACACTTCAATTGATCTTTTAACTTGCCTACCCGGATGGCATCAAAGGCTCTATCCCTAGTAGCCTATGCTAACTCTGTTGAAAGCCTCCGTATCTCTGCCTGGGGATCAGGCCTAGAGCTACTACTACTAGCACCGTCATTTCTAGGGGCAAGCTGGTGACGAGGAACTCTTTTAGGCCCAATAGACTTACGGGGCGTTACCTTGGTGCGAGCCATACTGTAGGAAGCAAGATTAATCCAATTAAGACCATCAGATCAAAATCTAAAGAGCAGCCAGGATGGATTACATAACTCAACCCAGACTCACTACCCAACCCAGACTCAGGGTGAAGGAAGTAACAAGTGAATTAATCATGTTGCATGAATCGTTCTTACGAACAAAACATCAAAACTTATTAGGTACATAACCACAATTATTTTTATATAGGGCATAATAAGATTACTACTCCACCACACAAAACCTTTTTAATCAATTAAGGAATTGTGAGAATGAAATAAGATAAGTCAGAAGCAATTTGGACCAAATTAACAAGTTATATTTATTTGTCCCAAATCATTTTGAAGTTTTTGTAAAACAATACAACAAAGACTTTGTAACGATCGCTCTGATACCATTCTGTGGTAGAACCTCCTAAATTATAGGACCCACATGCACTTGTCACTGTCCAATGACCTTTGACAACTATGCATATGTTCCTGGTAACTTAAGAAGTCTGTCGGATGTCGTCGGGGAACCCCGAATCATCCACGATTTCCGAGCAGGATCACATTACAGAGTCATTGCAGTATTACAACATTTATTCAAATATATACATCAGAGTAAAGTAGCGGAAGTTTTACGATAACATAGTTTACAAACTAGTTGTTTCAAACCTTACAAACTAAGTTCGATAATTATTACAAACCATAATAGTAGTGGAGTGGCATAATTAACAAAAATATAACACACAAAATAAACATCCTGCCCAAGGATCACACAATCACTTATCGTCATCGACCTGAACAACAGTCATGCAGCAAGGTCCAAAACAGACCTGCTCATGAGGCTCACCTGCAACAAGGGTCAACGAACCCTGAGTACAAAAGTACTCAACAAGACTTAACCGAAATAAAAACTGAGAAGACTCAGGAATGCAGGCTCAGGGATTCAAGGTATGGCTTTAGCAATAATCAAAGTTCTTTTGCATAAAAGCTCTTTAACAAAATTCGTTACTTCAAAGGTAAAACTTTATAAGTACCACATATGAGTCTTCCATGATTCGTAATGAGATCATGAACTTCATATCAATCTCTTTCTCAAACCTTACTCAAGTTCCAGTTATTAAACTACGATGATGAACAGAGAGTTAAGTCTCCATAACCGAGGAGCAATGACGATTCGAACTGATTATTAACCCAGCTAGGGATTCCAAACCACATGACATATGCAGGTCCCCGACTTATATATATCAACCTACCCTTGGATATTCTAAAACAAGAACGGGTCCACGCCACCCGAGAATACAGTACTCCACCATTCCAGCCCATGGCCACGTGGGTACACGCTACTCTCGCCATCTCTCCACTCCCAGTGCGCGAGTAGTCATTCTCATAATAGAATAGCCGAGTTAAGGCTTACCGGAGTATGTGGTTAGTACTACAAAGTCTCATCTCACACAGTTCAACAACGGACGGACCTTAATCGACACAGGCGGAAAGAAGTCGCTCACAAGACCTCCATGTCATGTGGCTCTCACACACCGAGTCCGCCCGGTCTAAGTTTATTACTTCACATGCTCATATTTCATGATAACATCAGTAACCAAAGATCCATTTAAAACTCGCAGGTGACAGGTAATCACCCGACTAAGCATGACTAAGCATAACTAGTCATTTACGAATAAAACAGGTAATCAAGGTAGTTATGGAAAACAAGGCCGGTAATGCACCAATTAGGTTTCCACATGACTCTTAATCACTTAATGCAGTATATAAAAGCAAAAGCGATAAAATTTGTAAAACACAAGGTAGGGTTAAATGCATCCAAGGCTTGCCTTCGTTGACGGAAAAGTTAGGTTCCTGCGACGTTCCACAAGTATCCGATCCGACCTCAACAGACGGATTAACCTCCTCCGCAACTTGATTAAATACCACGTGTTCACCTTCATTCACTACACGTAGTAACAATGCTATGTTTAACATGATGCGGGATACGAAACATGATGCTTGATGATGGATACAAAATTAACAATTCGAATACAACTTTCCTTCGCGGTACAGTTGGAAGTCAAACGAACTAAATCTTTTTCGTAACATATACATCAATTGCCAAGGATCATTATCAACTAATGACCCAAGGTCATCACTCAATCCAAAATTTCAAACAAAACCTAAATTATTAAAGGTTACTATTTGCTTTTATGAATTAATTATTTAATTCAAAATTATGAAATAAATCAACTTATTCTAATTGAGATCAAAATTTTTGTAAAGGTTCATCACATGATAAGTAAGTGACAAAACAAATTTCATAATTTCTGGATAATTAAATAAGCCTAGAAAAATCATGGAAATCCATTTATTAATTAATTGAGCAATTTTCATCACATCCATAAATACTGAAAAACAATATTTCATATTTTTATTAAATAATATACATCAAAGAGAGGTCACACAAAAATTTTCATAATTTTTGGAGCTCTAAATAAATCTACACAAAAATAACAAAAATAGACACTATTCATTCAAATATGAAAAACAGAAAATTCATTTTGAACTACACAGTCGCTGACATCGGGTCCCACTTGTCATCTTCAACCTCCAGCTTTGACCCCGACGGCGACGGTGCTGACCGACGCTAACTTGCCGACGGTGAGTCCAACAGCGACGGCCAAGGTACCAAAACGTTCACAAAGACAAGGCGCACCTACTGATGTCCCTATTTGCACTAATTACGGCCCCATACTAGCTCAACGCCGGCCATGGCGGATGCGGTGGTACGGCGATGCTACACCGGCGAAACAAGGCCAGTAATGGTGAAACAAAGAGTCTAGGAAGCATCAGTAGCTCACCACGAACACGTTGGAGTCAAAGACCGAGCCGAAGGAGCAACAACAAGGTGGTTCCACGGTCCGAGCAAACACGGCGGAGTGAAACTTCGTCGGTGGCGGTGTTCCGGCGACTGCAGTGGACAAAACAATCAAGCAACAATAGATTAAGCACCACGGCATCGAGACAAAGCCGTAGGTACACCGATCAAGGGCAACGACTCACCGGAGGGCGCTGGCTGCGGTGAAATAGGATCTCTGGTGACGTTGCCGGCCGCGAGGAAGAAGGGTTGCTAGCGGCGGTTCCCGGTGGAATCAAACGACCCAAGCTGGCTGGATGGATGTGCAAGGAGTAGGCGAAGCTAGAACTGGCTTAGCTACGATGGTGGAGCACTACAGCGACGGTGGGAGCTCGCCGGAGATGAGCAAGGGCGACGGGAAAAACAGAGCAGCGAAATGAAGGTCGCCGACGTGACCTGATCTTTATAGCGCGGCCAAAAGAGCGAGGAGTCGACACGCAATGACCAGCTCATGCCAGCGCGAAGCCGAGGGCGGCCACAGACGCGACTGGAAGGTCGGAGAAGGACACCGGCGGTGGGGCGGTGGTCGTGGTACTGTTCCTCATATTTACAGAATTGCCATCCGTTTTAAAATCCAAATTACTCCCAAATTTGTATAACAACTCAAAAATCTCCAAAAATAACAGTTACTCAAAATTCAAAGTTCTACAACGTTGCTTTTATAACCACCCCCTAATTCAGTCTACATTTTGAAATGAACTTTTGAATTCAAATAGGGGACATTTAGGGAATTACGCCTTTTCAAATTACTTCAAATTTTTCATAACAACTTTGAAAACTCCAAAAACAAACTTTGTATAACTTGACAAGCTCTACACTTTTACTTTTAGGCTCAACCCCAAAATGTGCTTAGATTTTTAAATGAGTTTTCAGGGTAGGATTTAAATACTGAAAATCAGGGTTTTTCATAAAAATTCAAAATCCAACCAAAATTTTGAACTTGATTCAAACAATACAATTCAACACATACCACATAAATGTAAACTTGTTTTAGTGTATGCATATTAAAATTTTCACTAAATGCCAAATGCTTTGCAATGCATATGATGACATGGCAGGTTTTAGTATTTAAACACCCGAGGTGTTACAATTTTCTTCTCTCTGTTGCCGAAAGGGCGTCCCAGCCCCAGACTATAGTGTCGCACCGCAGTCGCTGGTGCCCTTTGCCCTCCCTCCCATGCTCCCGGGTGTCCCTCCATCGCCGTCCCTCACGAGCGCTGCTCACAACAACCCCACGGCACACCATCGTTCTACTCTTCTCTCTTTGCTGCCATCCGTCGACGCCACTGCTGGGTTGGTGTGCCGGGCATCCACCATGGTCACGCGCCGCCGCGCCGTGGCTTGCGCCGCCATCGGCTAAGCCCGCATCGCCGTGGAGCTGCGCCTCGCCTGCCGGCTCGTCCGCGCTCTTCTTTCCCCATGACTCCATAGTATTCGAGCCGCCTCGCCAGCCAGCCGCCCCGCCGAGCCCGGTGCTTGCTGGACCCACTACTCCGCCCCCTCCTCTGCTTTCCCTCGCGCGAGCGCCGCCCCTCCAATGCCGCAACAGCTGCTAGGGCCGAGCGCGCTAGGCCACCCGGAGCCAGGGAGCCGCCCTGCTGTGTTGGACCCGTTGTTCTACCCCGGCGCTGCCCCTCCCAGGCGTCGCCTCTGCCTTGGTCCACGCTGTGTCTAGGCAGGATCGGTCGTGGCCGCGTATCTCCCCGTGCCGCTTCTGCTTCGGCCGCACGTGGCCATCATGGCCACGCCACCGTACTGGACGATGCTGCTCCACCTCCGTTGTGATATCGCCGTGCCTCTCGCGGACGACCACGCCGGGGACCGCATCAAGTCGCTTCGTTGTCGCCGGCCACGTCCGTCCTGTGCCTGCTCTATTTAGAAGATGAGGTGAGAGGGGTAAGAATCCAAGACGAAAATTTATACAGGGTCCTTACTATGAATACGTGACCCATAGGAATAGTGCTGATTGTATGGCGAGGTGATTTGTTAGAATCTCAGGGACCGATTCGCAAATGTACCATGCCTCCTGCCTGCGCTGGGCTGGCCTGTGATTGCCCGCCTAGGCTGCCTTGGCCGCGTGGGCCGGCTGGTGGGCCGCTCGCGCGCCAGACGGACTCGCCGCGCCGCTTGGCAGGCCTGGGCCGTGCGGTGCGCCTGGGCCGCCGCGCCGTTACCACGCCACTGGGCCACGTGTCCACGGGCCGAGCACGTGTCCGCGGGCCGAGGCAAGTGCTGGTCCTCTTAGTTTTCCAAAGCATTTGTTAATTAGTTTCGGAAATAAACTTGCAAAACCAATATAAAATTTTGTAGGTGTCCAAAAATAGTGAAACCTATTTTGTTGAGTTCCTAAAATCATGATCTACCTGTTAGTACATTTTGTTCACATAGTTTGATAATATTCTTGGAAGCTATATAATTAATTTAAGGTACTTAATATTGTAAGAATATAAACTTGTAGGAATTGTTGTGATAAATTGGTAATATTGTTGAATCTAAAATTTATACAGTAGGCTCCTAGCAATATTAGGTATTCACTGTAATTTTTGTAGCTCAATAATAATTAGTTTGCTAGGTAGATAATGATGGTCTAATTCGAATAATGATTAAATCTATAGAATAGAATAAAGCAACAACCTTGGTTTATATAACTAAACTAATTGTTGGGAAATAACGCCTTATCCGACAACGTGTATATGTAGCCTAGGTACGGTCGTCGTTAAATCTAGCTCGTTAACTTGAGAGGCGTAAATCATATTTTACCGAGTCACGATTGCAGTTGATTAATTACGTCTTTGCATTGCATCGCATTGCATATCATATAGGTACGATGATGGATCAACGGATCAATTGAAGGATGAATGGGAATCCGAGGATGGTGTAATGGTATTCTCTCCAAGAGATGATGCAATGGGTTTTCTATTCAGATGATGGTGGCTGATCTGAAGATGCAGATACCAACTTTTTGATATATATCTTACCTAGGCAAGCCCCGGTGCATAACCCCTACTTTTCTGCAGTTTAAATTATATTTGTGCATTAAGTTTTAAGGAGTTGAATGAAACCCACTTGCATATATATATCTTTATCCTATGAGTCTTACTAGTATGGCAGGATCGTGTAGATTGCTATGCTATAGGACTCCGGTAGAAGTCGAGTGATTGCCTGTCACTCGCGAGAGATAGGAAATATATTACTGTATTATTATCACTTGGAAAATATAAAGGGTGGAAAGGAAAAATGGTGACCAGGCAGGGATATGGTTTGGGTATTGGTGGGTGTAAGAGGTTGTGTCGCCGTGGACGCGGGGCATGGCCTGGTTACACTGCTTTCCCTATCTGTGTCGGTTAAGGACCGATCGTTGCATAAGCCATCGAGGCAAGCCACAGATCTATTGTCCCGAGCACATACTTGGGTATGGGCGCTTGGAAGACTTGTTGCTCTCTTGTCGTGGGTTTCGGCTCTTTTCGGACCAACTGTCAGGGTTATATTTTTTTGGTGGCAGAGGTCCTTGCACCGCACTGAGTCCGGGACTCAGGGGTGGGGGCTTGGAGTCCTAGTTTGGATAGGGACCTAGGACCCTAGGATAGGAGGGTGATGGGTTGGTCCTGCTCGTGCCTTGGGTACAAGCAGGGCATGTGTTTTCGGGGCACCCAGCTGGGCACATTGGTTTGCGAATCGCTGCCGAGTCGGTACGGCTTGTCTTATGCCTAGCATCGTAGTAAGAACTAAAAGATGAAAAATGGAAAAAGGAAATCTGATTGCTTACCACCTGCTTGAAAGTAGCGCAGGTGCTTACATAGAATGGTTAGTTAATGAACCAATGCAGCTATTAATAAAAATCGAATATAAGGACGCACACTTAGTAATGCTTTCTGCAAATGCAATAAACCCACAAGCCAGATAGCCTTGCATATCCTTGGAGTCTTTTCTTTCCTCCTATCGGGTAAGTCTTGCTGAGTACAATTGAGTACTCATGGTTTTATTCCCCCTGTTGCAGGTGACATGTGGAGACTAAAGCTACCAATGTGTGTGGATTCCTCCTGGTGGGCTCAGAGAGGACTTCCTTTACGCAGCGATCGTAGTTTTATTTGTAACTCTCACTAAATGTTTTTATAAATGCAAGTTTATAATCTGTTTTCATAGTTTACATATCACTGCTTCATCATGCCATGAATAGATGATTATTTCCGTTGCAATTCTAATCACATGTCTATATTCCGCTATTACATTAAATTGATCATAACTCTGATAATATAATTATGTTCCGCTGTTATAATAAATGTTATACTCTGATGTACATGTGAAGTGATGTAAGAAATGGTTAAGAATGATGTAAGCTTTATTCTCTTATTTGTGATCCTGATGGCAAAAATGTGGATTTTCGGGTTCTCCCCTGTGTTGTGCCCGACGGGACCATGTAATTTGGTGTTCTCCTTCGAGTGCTTAGTGTCTAATAGAAGACGAGCACTCCTGGGAGGCATTAGATTTGGTAGTTCTGCCACATGATGTAATAAATATTAACCCTTTCTATTTGTACTTCTAAGATAGGTGTTTGATGTATGACTTGTGGTATCAACTGTCATTTGATAATATGATGGCGTGATTACTTGGGACTATCATATTATAATTCGTATTTGTGGATTTTCCTTTGTGGAAATTGTGGATCGTTACAAAGAGTATGTGATGCACGTGCAAGAATTGACTGAGGCAGCTGATGAGAGTGCACCCGTGCATGAAGAGGCAGTGAACCAGTAGAAGAAGCACATCGATGAAGAACAACAAGAGAATTTGTCTATTTTAGTTAGAATTGGTCACAACATTCTTATTCTGTTGAAGTGCATTGTAGGTTTGGATTGTTTTTAGCGCTATTTGGGATTGTATACATTGTATCAAGACTTTAATAAAATAATGCTCCAAGTCAAATAGCTGTGATAGGATATTAATTAATCATATTGAGGAATGGATATTTTGGACCTTGTTTTAATCATGCATGTTGTTTAATATATTGATATTGGCATGTTCAAGTTTTTGATATGCTCATGTAATGTAGATGAAACGGCAATGGATGTGCAATGCCGACCGCCGCTCCCAGGAGTTCATTTTGGGCATGCATGATTTTCTATGTGTGGTCGAGGCAAACAAGCGAAACGGTTTCATGTGTTGCCCATGAGTTCTCTTTAAGAACATGAAGGATTATGCTTCCTCAAGGATCGTTCACGAACATCTATTTAGGTCGAGTTTCATGACCGGCTATATTTGTTGGACGAAGCAATGGAGAAAGCGGGTTACAATGGAGGAAGATGAACAAGAAGAGGATGATGACAACATTCGTGGCTTCGGTGAATACGGTGCCTTTGATGATACTGCAATGGGGGAAGATGATGAAGAATAGGTAGTGGTAGATGATGAGCCCGCTAATGATCTTTGTCAGGATTATCGATGCACAGAGAGACAGCGAAAGTGAAAAGGAGGGGATTAAGTTTGAGCATATGCTAGAGGATCACAAGAAATTGCTATACTCAAATTGCGAAGAGGGGCAAAAAAAAACTAGGTACAACACTAGAATAGCTGCAATAGAATGCAAAGAATGGTGTATCCGATAAGGGATTTGGGGAGTTATTGAAAATCGTAAAAAAGTATGCTTCCAATGGGTAACAAATTGAGCGCCACTACATACGAAGTAAAACAGGTTGTCTGCCCTCTGGGATTAGATGTGTAGAAGATATATGCATGTCTTAATGACTGCATCCTCTACCACAGTTAGGAGTACGAGAATTTGGATGCATGCCCGGTCTGCGCTGCATCGCGGTATAAGATCAGGCTAGATGACCCTGGCAGTGTTGAGGGTGAACGCCCTAGGAAGAGAATCCCTGCTAAGGTCATGTGGTATGCTCTTATAATACCACGCTTGAAACGTTTGTTCAACAACAAAGAGCATGCAAAGTGGCTGCGATGGCACAAAGAAGAGCGTAAGGTACACACTATGTTTGGACACACCGCTCATGGGTCCTAGTGGAGAGCAGTTGACAGGGAATTCCTGGAGTTTGCAAATGATGGAAGAAATTTAAGCTTTGGTTTAAGTACGGATGGCATGAATCCTTTAGGGGAGCAGAGCATCAGTCATAGCCTGCAGCGCAGGAGTAGCATAGCAGAGCACAGGCAATACTAGAAATAGACTGGTCACACTAACACACACCCCAACCGAAAGACACCAAACCACCGTCTCCACATTAATAACCATCTATTCTCTGATCACACAAGTTTTCTGAGGCTACTCAGGCATGATCACATCATCAAAGGGTTTTTGTGAAACATTTTCACCATCCTCTGCATGCTTCATATCGTGTAGTCTTTCAATTGCCTCAGATTTTTGCAATCTTTGCATGGGCAGTACATGTAGCCTTGATCCACTTGATTACGTGCAGTATATGCTTTGGAAGCCGTGATGATGGTGTTGATGCCCATCAAGAACTGTGTGTCTGCAAATTTGAGACCATACATCCACCTTCGATCTATCTGTGCACAAAAAAAGGTGTTACATGTTTGCTATCATGAAAATTAAAAACTAGAGTCGTGCCGTCATGAACAACACCATCGTAGCTAAAAATTTAATGGTTTACTAGATGTCACATAGATGTGTTCATCAAAATCAAAACTGATAACCCTCTTTAAGAAAAAAATATTCAACTTCATGGAACATAAAAATGGCATAACTAATTACATAACTAAAAACTCGAGCCGTCGAGAACAACATATCCTTGTTAAAAATTTAATGTGTTCTTAGGTGTTGCATCGATGTGTTCATCAAAATTAAAATTATAGCCCTCTTAAAGAACAATTATTCTACTTCATGCCACATAAAAATTGGGAGAATGATTATAGAAAAAATCGGTGCCTTCATAAACAACAATTGTAGCTAAAAACAATGGGTTGCTAGGTGTCACATGGATGTGTTCATCAAAATTACAATTGTAGCTCTATTGATAAAACTCTACTCAATGAAAGAACTAAAGTATCACGTACTAACAATCATTAAAACCACCATGTAATTTGCTAGAAATTAAATGTGTTCATAGGCACCAACCTTTTGGATGGTGGATTCACCACAATTTGAATGACTTCCTCAAGATCTAATTGAAAAGTGCTCTCTAAAATAGAAAAATAACTAGCTTAAGAATCAAGCAATCTAGCCATCAAACAATTGAAAAGCTACAAATTCAAAGAAGTGGATGCTTGTTACTAACATTAAAGCAAGGGGATCATGTCCATCCTTCAAAATCCAAGACCTGCCTTGAGTAGTTTCGTGAAAAATAGCCACAGCAATAGAAGAAGAGACGAGAAAAGGCACCTTATTGGATGAGTGTGCTCGGAATGAGAGGGAGGAGGAAGAAGGAAGGAGGGTTTTGTACTGTGCAGCTACCACTGCCGACTCAAGCCACGAGCCGACAGTGATAGGCTCTATATCACTGCCGGCTCAAGCCACAAGCCGACAGTGACATATCACTATCGGTTCAAGCCACCAGGCAACAGTGATAGTCTCAGTATCACTGGTGGCTCGTGGCTTGAACCGCCAGTTACAGGGACCTTCACTGTCTGTTCTTTAGGACCCTAATCATTTTCAGATTTTCATGTTATGAACCGGCTATGAAGAGTTATCACAACCGGTTTAAAAGCGGCCGGCAGCGAATGTCAGTTCTATATTAGTGAGTGTAACTACTTTTTCACTCAATACACATTCGTGTGTAAAGTAAAATCTGTAGAACATATTAGCACATAGGTAGACTAGCTTCCAATCTTACGTAAATGACTGGTAAACTCGCTGACACAGCAGGTCAACTAGAACTGATGGTGAATAAGCACAACTCTCTATCCATGCTCCAATGATTGCAGTGGCCACGAATCGATAGTGGTAGAAGTTTTCGCTGTTGGTTTACTATTAAGGGGCTGTCTGGATCTCATTCTCGTAATGAGAACCTAGAGAGTGAATTTTGAATCTTGATTCTGGATAAATAAATAAATGAGGGATGCTTAATCTTATTCTGATTATTGACTTTGCACGTGAGAATCTTCAAATAGTAGGTTAAGGGTTCCTAGTTGGATTCTATAATCTTATTCTAGAATCTAAGTGTTTGGATCTTATTCTCAGTTTTCTATCCCATTCTCATTTTCCTTAGGTGACCCAAATAAGGCCCGCAACAACATTTTGCTAACTGTTTGAACTACAAACCAGTATTAATAAAGGCTGGACTTACCGTTGCTTCTAAAAATAGGGACATTTGTAGTGGCGGCGGCCTACAAATGTATGTTTAGAGACGACTCGGTTTAGAGTCCACTATAGAAGCGCCTACAAATTGATCCGTCTCTAAAAAACTTGTTTCTGAAAATCAGTTTTATATAGTAGTGTAATTAACACCAATACCGTACCATATAGGAGAAATGAAATTTCCCACGCAAGCTTGTCTCTCATTTCTCTCCGCTCTCTCTCCGGAAGTCCGGATCCAGATTTCGCACCTCCGTAGTCCGTACAAGTTCTCGTAGTCTAAAGTCTATACACTGTATGTACGTCTCGTCGGCTCATCATTTCCCTCCTCCAACTTGCGCATAATCTCCAATGGCCTCTCGCCCGGTTCCCGCCGTCTATGACCGCCACAGCGAGCTCAAGGCCTTCGACGACACCAAGGCCGGCGTCAAAGGCCTCGTCGACGCCGGCGTCACAGCCGTCCCACCCATCTTCCGCCACCCACCCGACCCCATCGTTGCAGCAGCACCCTCGGATTATCAAAGCCAGCACAACGTCAACAGCATCATCCCAACCATCGACCTCACAGCAGGCGCCAGCGCCACGACCAGGGCCATGCTGGTCGCCACGAGACGGTCGGATTCTTCCAGGTGGTCAACCACGGGGTGCCGGCAGCCGTCATGTCGGGGATGCTGGAGGCCCTGCGGACGTTCCATGAGGAACCGGCGGATGCCAAGCGTCCCTACTACACGAGTGACATGGGCAGCCGTGTCAGGTACCACAGCAACTTCGACCTGTTACACTCGCCGGCGGCCACCTGGCGCGACACGCTCTACCTGGATATGGCGTCGACCGGCCCGGGCCCCGAGGAAATCCCGCCGGCGTGCAGGTAATCAATCTCGGAAGTCGAAATATAGATGACATATCCATCAATCGAATCGTGCAATTGCAGAGAGGTAGTTTTTGAGTACACGAAGCAGGTCCAGATGCTGGGTGGTGCGCTGCTGGAGCTGCTGTCCGAGGCCCTGGGCCTCCACCGTAGATACCTGGACCACGACGCCGGCTGCGTGGACGGGGTCAGCGTCGTTGGCCACTACTACCCGCCATGCCCGGAGCCGGACCTCACGCTTGGCACGACCAGGCACTCCGACCCCAGCTTCCTGACGGTGCTCCTCCAGGATGGCGTCGGCGGCCTGCAGGTCCTGCTCGGCGGCCGCTGGGTGCATGTGCCTCCCGTGCCCGGCACTTTCGTCGTCAACATCGGCGACTTCTTTCAGCTCATGTCCAACGATAAATTCAAGAGCGTGGAGCACAGGGTGGTGGCCGTGGGCGCGGGGCGCCGCCGCGAGTCTCCGTGGCTTGCTTCTTCAGGCGGCGCGTCGCGGCGGCGTCGATGAGGGTGTACGCACCTATCACTACGGACACCGGGACGAAGCCTCCGTCACCTCCACAGTACAGGAGCATCACGGCGGAGGAGTTCATTAGCCATTATATGGGCAACGGCCTCGTCGGCAAATCTGCACTAAACCACTGGAATTTAATCTCACAAGTGACAAGTGACAAGTGTATCACTAAATAAGACTATGTTCGGCCGCAGGGGAGTCAATAATACCAACTCCCAAGATGATGGCCCTGGTCGCTTGAACTAATTCAACGCTACTTTTCAGCGAACGAACACCGTAAATTAAAATTGGTAGACCGGACGTTGAGTGGATCCCTGTCTATCACTCCGATCCCATCCTTGTTGTCTGTTGATAGTATTCCGTACATTCCAATCCCAGCCTTAATATATGGGAACGACTGGCGTCCGGACGTCGGGACATGGCAATAGGTGGGATATAGAGCCCCACGCAAAAGGAAACCGCGATGCATGTTTTTGTGCCCCGTCCCGTAGACCCCGCACTGCTTCCTGCCCTGACCGCCGCGCCCACGCTACTTCCTGCCCTGACTGCTGCGCCCACATGCGGGAAACTCACGTAGGTCCTAGTCACCTGCCCCGCTTGCGGACGCGGAGGCGTCTACTAACCTCGGGTGCCTGCACGGTAAGCGCCCCAGAAGGAGCAAGGCCACTGTTCACCGGCCACGGCGCCATTGCAACATGTGCAATTCTAGATCTATTTTTGAAATATCTAGATGAAATATTTGAAACATACGACTAAAACAGATGAAAGACTTGAAACATATGTTTAAAACATGCGTGTATAGCCATAGCAACATATGCAACATCCCGGATCTACTTTTGCAACATTCACATGAAACACTTGAAACATAAGTCTGAAATACCTGAAACACTTGAAACATGGTGGCGGCGACGGGCATAGCCTACCTGGTGGGGAATTGCGGTAGCCAGCAAGCTCAGGTCAGGAGGATGTCGAGAACAACGGCTCAGCATACACCCGGGCGCATGCGCCATTCCTGTCGCGGTGTCTTTGGCCGATCATGGGAGACAATGTCTGGACCGGCGGCGACCTCCGCCTGGTGGCATCGAGGTCGTGATGGCGCGGTGAACATCGTGGCAGTGATGGGCGAGGTAGACTAGATCCCGATGGGGAATGCAGTGCGGCGCGGCGCAGGATGTGGGTACGACGGGCGATGCATAACCAGAATTTTAGACTTCTAGTGATGTGGGCTTCTCCTGGTGTTTTAGCATTCAAATTTTAGTATAAACTTTCCCTGCCAAATGTCTCCTAGTGAGGATCACATGTGCTATGACTAGTGATAGTGTTTTTTAGAATTACACAGTACAACGCAGATGCCTACAACACGCACACATACTCTGTCGACTAAATATCGTCAATAGTCCCACCGAGGGGTATGTCCATGAAGGGTAGATTGTTTGGTAGAGGTGCACGTGATCAGAAATTAGATGGTAATAGAGACACAAGACACAAGATTTATATAGGATAAGGCCATCAAGATGACGTAAAATCCTACGTCCTGTGATCTGTTGGTTTGTATTGATGACAGAACCCTAGGCTAATCCTAGGTTCTGTATCAAGATCTAAATGGCCATAGCGACTAGGGAACTATGCCCCTCCTTAGTCCTTATATACTCTAGATGTATAGGTTTACAAGAAAAGTATCCTAGTTGGCTATATGTTAGGTATTCTATTTGGATTAACATGTATAAGAGTCCTAATAATCATATCTTCTAGATGCCTTGCAGTGTATGTCGACCAGAGCCGTGTCTCGCAAGTCTTGATATCGTTGGTCGGTCCATCCTTGATGGTGCGGCCCATGTCTTGCGCCATGGGTACCCAGAGTCATACCCCCTACAGCTAGTCCCCGAGCGCCTTGTATCCGCTTGGTGACACCGTCTTGATCAAGTCTTGGATGAAGCCGATTAGTCTAACTAATGACCTGGGCGGTGAAAATTGAAGTAGACCAGTTTAACTAGTGACCGGAGAGGTGAAAAATGGACGTCGACTAGTTTAACTGATGAGCAGACCAGTGAAAATGACTGTCGACCAGTTTATCTGGTTAGCAGACCTCGGACTTAGCCAAGTAAGGTTCGCCAATAGGATGTAAGGGGCTCAAGATTAATTTTGAAAATTCTTCACCTTAGATGAAGTGTAGCCACTTAGAATCCGTTTGCGAGTTTGGGTGATTACCATCCATGACTTAGTCAATAAGGAGGGTAAATTAGGAAAAAAACAATATATTCACCGCCAGGTGAAGTGTAGCCACTTAGTTCCCGAGCCTGCTGGAAGATGAAGAATGACTCTTGTAGCATGGTCAGAGAAATTGAATCCAAATATTTTTAGAGATCAAAGAAATGGAATGTGCTTAGCACGGCCCTACGAAGATGCTGGTGTCTATCGTGTGGCCTCGATCCGACCCAAGTAAGGTAATCTGGATAGTCCGTCATAGGTTTCGGGTGGGCAGTCTCATCACGGAGACCCCGTATCACCCCCACCTCGAAATTCCCAAATCACCGCAACTGGGATCGGAGGGAAGCCAGCAGATGTGTACCGACAAATGAGACGTAGCAAAATCCGGCCACCAAGGGAGTCCCCAGCTTAGCTGGCGACTCTTGCAATAAGAATCCAAACACCGAGGAGTCCCCAGCATAGCTGGCGATGATTGTACGAAGAATCCGAATGCCGAGGAGTCCCCAACATAGCTAGCGACAGTTGCACAAAGATTCCGAATGCCGAGGAGTCCCCAGGTTAGCTGGCGACTCTTGCAAGAAGAATTCGAATGCCGAGGAGTCCCCAGCTTAGCTGGCGACTCTTGCACGAAGAATCTGAACGCCGGGGAGTCGCCAGCTTGGCTGGCGAGCCCCCAGCATAGCTGACGATGAAGCCCAAGCGACGAACAATCCGACCAGCTGGTCGGTGAAGAAGCAAGCACCGAGCAGTCCAACCAACTGATCGGTGGCGAAGTAAGCGCTGAGCAGAAGCGAGCCCCGAGTAGTCTGACTAACTAGTCAGCGATAAAGTCCGACTACCGGGTGGTGCGACCACCCGAACGATGATCCTCCTGTCCTTCCCCACTGATCCAGTTTTCGAGCATAAAAAATAAGCTCGTTGACTGAACTAGGCCCCTGTAAAACAAATATGTAAAATGTGTAGTACATGATGAATCTTGCCGAGCAGTTGTAAATATAAACATTATGCTTATTTGGAGTATGTTCATATTTTAAATATGAGTATTTTCCTTCCAGTTGGTTCTTAATTTCATCACCAACCACAACTTAGCCCATACCCCATAGCGTAGAGTGTCCAGCACCCATTCACATGTAAGAGCACGAGCGTCGCTCAAGAGCCGCTGCCGACTACCCATAACGTAGAGCGCTGGCGCTAGTGCAGACTAGAAGCACCCGGGCAGATGGCTGAAGGAATTGTCGACGGTAGTCTGGGGACTCCGGACCCAAACCAGCCATAACACTGGTGTCTCGCCATATTACCTGGTCTACGGCTCAGAGGCTATCTTGCCAGCTGATATCGCTTTTCGAGCACCCAGGGTAGAGAATTTTGAAGAAGAGAAGTCAGCCATTGCCGACAGGAAGATGTTGATCGCCTAGAAGAAGAGCGCTTGGTCACATGTGTTCGCACGGCCAAGTACCTTGAGGGCCTGTGGAGATACTACAATCGCAATGTCCAGGAGTGATCCTTCGCGGTCGGCGACTTGGTACTCCGCAGGAAACAGAAGATGGATGGCTTGCACAAGCTCTCATCGCATTGGGAAGGCCCGTACATCGTTAAGGAAGTTAACCGACCAAGTTCCTACCATCTATGCGACTCCGAGGGGATAGACATCCCAAACTTCTGGCACATTGAGCTCCTTAGGCGTTTCTACCCTTGAAACGTTCTAGACAAAGATACGAACTTCTCCATATATGATAATTTAATAAAGATTTTGCCGTATTCTCCAGATATTTTCTCCATGTTTCTCCAATTCACTGCTGTTTTTTCTCTAATTTGTCGCCATGTTTCTCTTGCTGTTATTTCTCCAATTATTCTCCATAATTAATGAGTCCTCAACGTGCCATTTGTTCACCAAAAATTCTCCATGCATAAGATATTAAAGATATTCTATACTCCGCTCATGGTCCAGCCACATTTTTACACACGACATCCAGAAGCGGCCCTGACCTCGACTTCGCTCCTACACATGCACGAGCCACGCTCTGCGTTATGGACACTTAGCAGCGGTTCCTTGGTGATGCCCTCTTTCTTGCACGTACACGGGTGCCGGTCACTCCGCGCTATAGAGTGTTGGGTTAGTCAAGGCTGGTGACGTGATATAGAACCAACGGGAAGGAACATAACTCATATTTAAAATATGAACCAACTCCAAAAGAAAAACATAATGTTTTTTTACATCACTAACTAGCAAAGCTTAAAGTTTTCTACTAAATTTTTTCCTAATTATTTTGATTTTGCTGCTCCTTGTTGCCAAATAGGTCAACGTCACCAACCAGCTTCGTCGCTGCCTCCTCTGCCTCGTCCTCCAACTTCGTAATCTTCCTCGAGCTCCTCCCTTGTGCGAAGCCAGTGCCCATCACCTCAAGTTTAACCGAGCGATAGTGCGACCGAACCACTGCGAGCGTGTGGACGACGGCAGAGTTGGCGGCGCCGTGGGTGAATTGCTTGAAGCTCTCCTAGGCCCCCTTGCACCTATCAATGATCGCATCTGGTCGGGGAGGCCTGTCGCCAAGCTGCAACGCCATCGCCTTGGAGGGCTCAAATTCGATGCAGTCAAGCATGGGTTTTATCCCTGCAATCACTACCTTGCACACTTGTCCTTCTGGGCCTGCACATGTGCCCTGAACACCTAGAACTACGCCTGCGCGTTATGTCGGTATTCTGCAGCACAACGGAATGGCATGATTAAACATGTCCCTTACGCATGCGAGCATAGATCTCAAAGAAGATATCTTTATGTTCAAGGTCCTTGGTGACATGCTCGGCTCGCTCTCCTGCCTCCTCCTTTTCTTTTTGGAATTGGGCAACTGGCCTCACACTGACAGGCCGAGCTCTATCTCTAGGTCTGCAGCATGACTAGATCAAATGCGCAATCAAGTTATGACGACGAACACCTACATAGCCAAACCCGAGGATTTACCTTTCTGCTAACCAGCGATGGGGTTAAGCCGCTCCAGTCAATAACCGAATCTCCATCTCCAGCTGGATCACCTGTAGCTCCAACTCCTTCTCCGGATCACGCGCTTCAGTAGGCTCGGCATCGAGATCATTCACCGATGACTGCAGCCTCTTGTTCTCCGCAAGACCGGAGCCATCTCTTCTAGGAGGTGTCGGCGGTGTTCGGACGTCTTCATTACTCTGCAAGAATAGTTATTGTAGATCACACTTCACAACGGTCCAGCGACAAGGTTGTTTCAACTTACTTCAATCCGGCTCATCATGGCTGACTGGTCAGCCCTTCGCTCACCACCTCCTCTTCTAGCATGTCGAACTCGTCCTCGCGGCGAAGAACCGTGCGAAAGACTTGAGGAGCGGCGTCTGCAGGTTGGGCTGGCCCCCGTTCAAATTTTTCGACTTCCACAGCGGCTTCCCTTGGAGGCAACCTCCTTGGGCGGCACTGTGGTAGGACAGGACCTCCGAGGCCCATCTCCACCGGCTGTACGTCTAGGGGCGCCGCCTGTCCTGTGGGCGCAGGTGGATCCTGTGTTCTCCCTGCGGCTTCAGCTCCTTCTCCACCTACAGGGGCGACCGGCACGCCCGCTACGGTCGGCATCTCCGTACCGGTCGGCACGCCTGCTGGCCTTTCCTCGCCATGCACCTCGTCACTGTGGGTGGTCGGCCCCACAGCCGGGTTTGCTCCCTCTCGGGTCCGTTCGGTGCTCGGTGCCACCGGCTCCGCTTCAGGCTCATTCTTGGTGGCATCCGGTGGACTCAGATCCTCGGTTGACTCCGCGCTGCGTCAACAAAGTGCTTCCTCAAACATTAACCTATTACCTATAACAGCTACAAATGAAGGGAACTTACAATTTAGACTCCTTCCAAATCGTCTTGAAGCGGCGTGACCTCCCTGAGCCGCCCTGCCCAGCAACTGGGCCTACTGGCGATCGTACAGTTTTTGGGCTGGCGGCCTCAACAGTCGCTAGCGTGGCTACCTGAGCTGGCTCGGGGACTTGGCTAGCCGCCTCCCATGCTCAGCGCCTCTCCCTCATCTCCGCCCCAGCGCGTGTAGCTAGCGGGGGGCATCTATGTGGTCGGAGAAGGGGGAAACGTGGTCTCGTCATCACCAGACGAGTCTAACACAACCATCTTCCGCCTTTAGGGAGGGACGGGGTCTCCAATGCTGACACCTCCCGCATCGTGGTGCGAGGAACTCGATGTTTTCTTCCTCTTTGAGGATGGTTCATCTTTCGTTGGCCGTTTCCCCATAAACTTCTCACGAAGATAGGTGGACCGATCTCCTTCATTTTCGTCTCCCGGGCCGGCTGACCTCTCCTCATCAGCCCCGAGCTGCACTGATGCTAGGGACTGTTCGGCTGGGCATCAACAGCGACCGGCCAATTGTCCGACGGCATGGCAGAGAAGTATACCGCCTATTCCTATCCATGAATCTTAAAAACATGAATGAGTACATTGCCAAATGTTAAAGAAGAATCATACACACCAAGTAGACTATTACCCCCCGGAGGTGGATTCGTAATGTTCACTACCGGACTCCTTGAGTTTGCCGAGTGCTCGAAACACTCGGCAAAAGACATAAAACACTCGGCAAATGGTTCGCCGAGTGTAACACTCGGCGAACAGCACTCGCCAAAAACAGTGACGGCAAAGCCAACTTTGCCGAGTGTCTTTTATCGGGCACTCGGCAATGCCTTTGCCGAGTGCCCGACACTCGGCAAAGTTGAAACCGAAAAAAACCCGAAAAATGGGAATTTTTACCAAAAAAAAAATGGAATTTTTTTTATCGATGGAGGCCCCCACCGGCCAGCGCCCACCCATCTACGACATTTTTCGCATGAATTTCATGGCTATGCGGCCAACGCGAATCGAACCCGAGACCTCCCGTTGTGCACGTACCTCCTCTACCACTACACCACACTCTCACTTGTGTCTGGATTCCGTTTTAGTTCCCAATATATTATACTAAACCGAGTGTAAATTGTATGTTTGAGGCCCTAAACGAATTCAAATAAAAAGTTGTAAACTACAAAGTTTCATAACTTTTCGAGATCTACACTTTTAGTTTAGGAAGTTTTTCCATCCGAGGTCGTTTACAAAATTTGAATTTTAAAATTTTGAAATTCAAACACAGTTTTGCATAACAAGATGTTTTCAAATCAAAAAGTTGTAAACTACAAAGTTTCATAACTTTTCGAGATCTACACTTTTAGTTTAGGAAGTTTTTCCATCCGAGGTCGTTTATAAAATTTGAATTTTAAAATTTTGAAATTCAAACACAGTTTTGCATGACAAGATGTTTTCAAATCAAAAAGTTGTCAACTACAATGTTTCATAACTTTTCGAGATCTACACTTTTAGTTTAGGAAGTTTTTCCATCCGAGGTCGTTTATAAAATTTGAATTTTAAAATTTTGAAATTCAAACACAGTTTTGCATGACAAGATGTTTTCAAATCAAAAAGTTGTCAACTACAATGTTTCATAACTTTTCGAGATCTACAAAGTTTATTTTGGTTGTTTGGTCATCTATTCATCCAACATGGTCGTTCTAACATTGTTCACAAATCTTATATATCTCTCTTGTAGTTTCATAAACTACAAGAGAGATATGTTAGATTTGTGAACAAATTTATTTTCACTTTGTCGTATGAAGAAAAGACCAAAACAAACATTGTACATCTTGATGAGTTATACAACTTTGTAGTTGAAAACTTTTTCATTTGAATTAATTTACTGCTTCAAAATGTGCTTTGAAATTTTCTTTGCCGAGTGTCAAAAAAATAACACTCGGCAAAGAAGCTCTTTGCCGAGTGTCAAAAAAACACTCGGCAAAGAAGCTCTTTGCCGAGTGTCAAAAAAAACACTCGGCAAAGAGACTCTTTGCCGAGTGTCAAAAAAAACACTCGGCAAATAGCCTCTTTGCCGAGTGTCAAAAAAAAACACTCGGCAAAGGCGTCTTTGCCGAGTGCCCGAAAAACAACACTCGGCAAACCACCTGGCACTCGGCAAAGAGCCGGTCTCTGGTAGTGGTTGAAGGCTCTTTAAGGCTCCTTGATGGCAACATGCACCACGGTGTTGAACATCAACGCGGCGCGATGAAGGACTTTGTTCCATTCTATCGGCTCAGGCACCTCGCGGGTGCTGTCGGTCTCCCCTGTAAATTCGTTCTCAGGATGCACCCTCTCCTTACAGGGCTGTACTCGTCGGAAGATGAAGTTAGTTGCCACGCAAACTGCATCAAGCTTTTTGGGGTTCAAGAAAGTCAGGATCTCCCTCACCTGCTCCATGCCGTTTGAATTGGACCTTGTCGACCACGTCTTGTTGCTCACCGGCACTTGATCCACATCGCACAGTACAAACTGCTTGTGCTGCCTAATGTAAAACCACCTGGAGTTCCAATACTTCACAGATGTGTTGAGGGGGACGATGATGTACTGACTCATCATCCCATCCTGAAGCAGCAGATAAGCACCGCCGACCACTCTGGAGCCACTCCCTCCCTTGATTTTGAGGCAGAAGAAGTGGGGAAGGATTCCAAGATACGATTCACAGAGATTGATAAAGATAGCAACATGAAGGATGGAACTCAGACTCAGATTGCAGAGGCTGATGCCATAATACGCAACCAAGCCGTGGAGGAAGGGATGAATAGGAATGCCAAAACCACTATAGAAATAGTCCTTAAAAACAACAAGCTCGTCGGTGTGGGGCATTGGAAACGGCTCACTGGCTGCCGGATGCCACCCTCCGCTCGCTCTATCAGGGAGGACGCCGTGCACCACCAGGTTGTTGAGGGCCGCTTCACTGCTGATCGATGGCACCCTCTCCTCGTTGCGGTTAGTCCCGCGGGCTGCCTTCTTTGAGCTCGCGTGGCTTTTCTTTGGTGCCATCGGGCAGATCTGGCAAGGCGGAGGTGTCTATGCGATTGATTTTGCCCTACTGGCGGAGCGATTGCAGATGAGGAGGCACTTGCGTGAGGAAGAAGACGATGCAATTGGAAATGGGAGTGTGAGCTGGTGCTGCGACGGATTTATATGGATTCGACCCCAACCTTTCAACTTCTAGGTGTTTTGGGAAACCGCGACCCACCGCGCCACGCTCGCTTCTAAAATCTCCGCACGCATTCCTGGGCCGCTAAATGGGCCTAGTGGAAACACAATTCGAAGACGCATCACATTTGGGCTACAATGTGATGTTAAGATCTGTTAATATTTTTGATCCTATTAAAAATGCTTTTTCTTTGACCCTACTACAAGATAAATTCTTTATCTTCTAGTAGGCTTGGGGACTAAGTGTGTAAACTTCACCTGACGGTGAGTGTACTATTGCCTTTTGCAGTTAGCCAAACTCAGTTAAACTAGGGACCGGTTGTGTCTTCAGTTAAACTGGCGACTAGCAGGATGGTCGAATTGATGCATTCTCGGCTAAGCTGGGGACTAGTCGCATTTTCAGCTAAGCTGGAATTCTTCATAGTTTTTTCATGGATATTTGCAAGTTTAATTTTGATCCTGACACTAGATGCATTCTACATCTAATCTCAGTCTCAGGGACTCCATTGTGTACAATGCACCTTGCGGTGCATGTACTATTTTTTTGGCATGATATGGCCTTGACTAATTCTTGATTGCTACAAATTTACCATTACCATTCTCCCATGACTAAGTCATTGCTATTACTCAACTGAATGCCTTTGGCATTTAAGTGTGTACATTTCACTTACAATAAAGAATTTTCAAAAAAATTTGAGCACCTTACATTCTATTGGTGGACCTTACTTGGCTAAGTCTAAGGTCTGTCACCCAATTGAACTAGCCAGCATATATTTTTACTAGTCGGCTGGTCGGTTAAAATGGTCGGCGTCCATTTCAACAGGTCTAGCAACCAATTAAATTGGTTGGCTTTATTTTTCACCATTTAGGCCATCGGTTAAAATGATCGGCGTATGCTGGACTTCATGGACTCGGTCAAGACAGTGTCACCAAATGGATACAAGGCACTCGGGGACTAGCTGTGGAGGGTCTGACCCCAGGTACCCATGGCGCAATACATGGGCTGCACCGCAAGGGATGGTCCAACCCACAAGATCAAGGCTTGCGGCTCACGGCATAGCTCGGCGCACGCCGCAAGACATCTCAGCGACATTATGAAGATAACATAGAATCTGTTAGGATATGCCGAATGTAATATTTCATATAAAGATTATTTATTACCCAATTAGAGTTAGACCTGATTGGTATGTAACCCTACCCGGGCTATATAAGGCAGGTAGGGAACCCCCTCGAAACTCATTCAATCTCATACGATAGCTAATACAAACCGGCACAACACAGAATTAGGGTATTACGTCGAGCTGACAGCCTGAACCTGTCTAATCTTGTGTCTCTGTCACCATCTTGCCCCTGTTCACGTGCACCTCTCCGATCAATCTACCATCGTGGGTATCCCCCTCGATGGATTACCGAGCATATTTAGTCGATACACTCACCCCTATGAACACACGTACATAAACCCTACCCCTATGAGCACCTCCGAAAGACTGAGCCGGTAGATCTCAAGATTCATGAAGTCACCACTAGCGCCTTGTTGTCGACGGGGACGTCGCCTACCACTGAAAGCATAGCGACGTTAAATCCTGGAATTAATCTAGGAAAATGCGAGCACCCATGCCAAGTCGAGGACTTGAACCCATGTAGGCAGGTTCCACCACAAGGAACCTAACCAACGGATCTATAATATTTTAGTACTACTTAAAAACACTAGGAGAATTCCACCATTTTAGTAGTGATGGCCGCGTCGGCGAGGTGGAGTGGGGCGGACGGACAGCGGCACAACGTGGTGAAGAGCGATGGGGCAAGGCAAACTGGGGAGATATCTTTTTTGAGAGAGATGGGGGAGACATAGAGATGAGCAGGCCTATTGGGCCAGTCCGCTGCGTAGGCCTAGGAAGCCGCGTCTGGACGGACGAACGCTCACGTCTAAGCATTACCGTTTATCCATCTGTGTTCAGTTAGGCAGCGAACATATAATGGAAACTTCCAATCCTACCCTTAATCTATATACGTTCGGGCGTCCGGCGCCAGGAAAGCAACAATAACAGATTCCATCCAGAGCAGAAACACATACTCAACATATGCAGTCTTGTAGCCTTAATACTCCATGTTTTGTCACGGCAGCACATTAACAAAACAGACAAGATCTAGTCTCAACTATGAATCTATGATGACGCAACATACAACACAATCATAAATCCTCTTCTTAGTCCGAGATCATGGTTTTTGTACCATACCATGTCATCTCCATAATAAAACATGATAAAAGGAGCTTTGTAGAAGCAACTGTAGAGATAACTCCAAAGGGACAATGGACAAGAACAGGGAGAGTCCTAAGGCGGAAACTAGCAGGCAAGCAAAAGTAAAGATGAATTATGGACATGAAGGAAACTCTCAAGAAAAAACATGTGAAATTGTTATGCAATGCTCTGCTTCGAACTTGAAATGTTCAGACTGCCATGAACTTACAATGTTCATAGTATGAACCCATCTTTTGGCTAAAAACTAAAGGTGAGAACTGAGAAGTAACACTTGAATAATTAAGGACAGCATTCAATGCAAACAAAGAAACTATTTACATATATTTGAAAAAATTAGTATCCAAAAGAAATGACAAACACAAACAGATTAAAGTGTGCAGCTCTATGCATCACATGGTATGCATGCATTTAAAGAACCAACATGCACGGGTTGCTTTGATGGAAACTAGAAATGATTTGTTTAATTGGTAGGTGCCTTAGACCCTTTTTTTAGATAATGGATAAACATCCGGCTTCATCTACACAGGATAGAATCATACCACTTATTACAAACTGCTTGAACCCAGGTCCAAGCCCAAACATTTCCAGACTTAATTTAAAAGATCATCAAAGTTTAACTAGTGAAGACCAATCCGACAAGTAGATAACCATCCACATGACACAAAGAAACGCAACACAGCCTCCTCTAGTAGAGGACAAGCCTGTAGGAGGACCTCTCGCTTGTCTTCATGGCGTTGTAACTGTGCCCATTGCCAGAGCCAATGGGTTCCCCTGGATAGTGCCTTAGACCCTTAGTGGCCGCTACTATTGGAAGTTGATACCAACTTAGACTAAGGGAAACAGCTGGTCTCTCTGTGGCTCCATTCGTGTGCCCTTAAACCCAGCTTGATCTGCTTCTTTTTTCATCCAGAACAGTATTTTTTTCTCATAAATTCCTTCAGAATTCCTCCAAACTATCCAAATTCCTCCACAACCATACCAGCCGAACACCGTATCTCTAACTGACTCATCAAGCAGTACTGATCCACACACCAGTGTTCTAAGAAGGCAGTGTAAAGGAAAATGTATAAAACCAGGGATAACCTATAGTATAATTAAAATGCAAGAACGTACGAATATTGTTCTGAATCTATAAGATTCAGAAATGCTATACAACACACATGTGTTTTAGCGAAAAAAACACATGGATTTTTTCTCTCTTTTTCCCTCCGTTTTGCTGCGCGGGCACGGGCGCTGCCGTCGTGTAGGCCGCAGGCGCGGGTCACGCCGCCCAGGATCCGCTCTGCTCAAGGCCGAACATGGTGTCACGATTTGCCTCTCCGCTCGAGGCTGGCTGCTGTTCTGCTGCAGCTTGCTCCTAGGTAGCGGTGGAGGAGTCTGGCCGCACGCGTCCTCCAGCAGCCTCTCCTCCTCCTTCTCTGCTGTGATTTGTCATTTCATAGAAAAAAATTGTTTCTTGTGATCTGTGGATCTATGATCTTGTGATTTGTGATTGTCTGGAGATAGAAGAAGGTTGGAGGCTTGAGGTAGAAGAAGGGTGGAGGCTGTTGGATCTTAATTCTACGGTGAAAAAAAATTCATGTGTTGAAACTACATAAAACACATGGTTGTTGGATAGACAGACTCATAAGATTTCATGCTAAACTGAATCCTATAAGCTGCCAACATTCAACATGAATCTGGAAATATTAACTGTCCCTCCAAAACCAAACTCTTCCATTCACCGAACTGTATTTTTCTAGGCAAGCGTATCCAGTAAGATGTCACGACGATACTGAGAAGCCCGAAATCATGATGAATCAGAGGGGGCATTGCTAGGCAATGCACGGAGCAGTCAAACTAGTCTCTTACTTGACTGGCCATTTGGTGCAGACCATTTCCGAATTCAGTATTTCCTCTCTAGTAGTACGGTGCCAATGGGAAGGATTCATACCGAGCAAACCAATGCAGAACATCACTGCTACAGTAGCATTTATAGGGGCGGCTGGCGCTGGTTTGTAGAGACGGTTTTGTCAGCCGCCCCTACCACACCGTCTCTACAAATCAAGGGTTTATAGGGGTGGTTTTCAAGCCGCCCCTACAAATCGATTTGTAGAGGCGGCTTGTGTCACCAGCCGTCCATACAACTGTATTTGTAGGGACGTTTGGTAACACCAGCCGCCTCTACAAAAATAATTTATAGGAGCGGCTGTAATACCAACCGTCCTTATAATTCCTATTTGTAGGGCGGTTCACTCTAGAACCGCCCCTACAATACATTTTCACACCAAAAAAATTAAAAATTGAAAATTTAAGTATGACCAGAATATATGAACTGTAATGCGTCTGACTCACCTCTTTGTAATCATGGTCGATGAACACTTTTGTACCACTAGTGCTCTTCCTAGCCAGCCTACCCTTGTGACGAGAATCGGGTTTACCAATCCCTTTCTATACTTTTAGGTACTCTTGATAGCACTCGATGACTTCTTCAGTACTGTAACCCTCTATCATAGAGCCCTCTAGGTATGCATGCTTGATTATGCACATATCGACTTAGAACCGACATGAACCACTCGTAGGACCACATTTCATGCAAGTAGTAAGGGCCCAGCGCCTGTATCTGATGAACCATGTGAATCATAAGATGTGGCATTATATCAAAAAGCAGGAGGTAAACACATCTCCAGTTGGTTTTGTGTCTCCACCACAAATTCATGTAGGTCACTCAGCTCTTGCTTGCCAATCATCTTCTGTAAGATCTTCGAAAAGAAGTAGCACATGCGGGTGATGACCATTTTCAAGAACTCTGGCTTTATAGCCCTGATTGCAATAGGTAGAAACACTGTCAGCATCACATGGCAATTGTGAGCCTTGTAGTGTGTTATTGACAAGTCCTTCACCGACACTAGCTTCTTCACATTTGCTGAAAACTCAGTCGGGACTTTGATCCCCCTCAGGAAAGTGCATATAACTCTCTTCTCGTCTGGTGTTAGGTTGAAGCACGCCACTGGCAGAGTGTATTTTCCATTAGCCTCAGGTACCGGGTGAAGCTGTGGCATCACATTTAGCTGCACCATGTCTTTCCGTGCTTTCAGACCATCCTTTGACTTGCCTGTGTCCATCAAGGTAGCAATGAGACTCTCAAAGACATTCTTCTGCACGTGCATAGCATCAATGGCATGGGGGACCTCCAAGTTTGGCCAATAAGGCAGATACTGATAGAAGATCGATTGTTTCTTGAAAGGTCCACCTTCGACAGGAGGTGTGCTTCTATCTCTGTTTGTCCCATCCGGATTCTTCTTTCCATAGACAACGCGTATATTTTTCACCATTCTGTACATGTGTTCTCCGTTATGACGTCTCTCCGGAGGGGGTTCAATCTCTGGGGCGTTGTCATAAAATCTAAAGAACAATTTGTTGCGGTACTTGTGACTTGTCTTTAAGAAGCGTCGGTTCCTTAGATAAACTATCTTCTTGGATGCATCAAGATACACCCATGTAGTACCATCCAAGCAAACCAAGCATCTTGTCTTCCCTTGGGTCATCGCTAAATTCTTTGTGCTTCTCATCGAACCTTTGCCACTGACTACAATCAGCCGGGTGTGCAATCTTATCATCATCCACCTTGCGCTCATCATCCCACCATGTCATGAGTGCATCTTCTTTAGGGTTTAGGAAGATACGTCTCAAGTGGTCAGTCACTGGCAGGTACCACATTACCAAGACAAGAATTCTTCTCTGATTTGCATCGTTGCCAAATGGAGTGTCCTCTGGGGGCTAAGATTCTTATACCACCTTTTTTGTACCCTTCTTATTCCTTTTTTTCCCCATGGAGGCTTCATCCCCACCGTAAAGGTCATTGTTCTTGTACCGGCTGGCCCCACACCGGGGACATTTATCCAGTGACTTGAACGTTTCGCCACAAAAAAGTATAAAGTGGTTGGGGCATGCATAGATTTTTCAACCCCCATTGTCAATGGACTTATGACCTTCTTTGCTTGGTATGTGTTGGCGGGAACTGAGTTTGGTTGATGCAGCACCCATGACAGGAGATGTAATAGATCATTGAAACTATAGTCTGACCAGCCGTACTTAGCCTTCAGGATGAGTAGCTCAAGCACAAAATGTAGCAATGTCCAATGTGTCGTACAACCCTTTTCAACACCATACACAGTCTCCTTCGATGCTTTTGTCACCCTTTCCAAATTTTCTAGACCTTTTGGGCTATTTAGTAAAATCTCTGGTCCAAGGGCTCGAATCATGTCCTCCAAATCATCTTCATCCCTGACACGTGCTCCACCATCATTATTGGCACCACCTTCGTCATTACCATCCCAACCACCAGCATCACCACCTTGTTCATTACCAAACTCAAAATCCATTCGTGCATCAAGCTCTGCTAAATATTTGGACAGGGATTCTATGGTTTCGTCGTCGTATTCCTCCTCATCCTCGTCGTTAAAAATAACCGTTTCACCATGATGAATCCACACTGTGTAGTCCTCAACAAATTCTCGCATAATCAAATGTGATATGATGATAGTCACATCTGTCCATGCCATACGGTTCTTGCAATCTTTACATAGACAAATAATTGTATCTTTATTCTCTTTCAATGTCGTTGCATGCTTCTTTGTGGCTTCAATAAATTTATCCACCTCTTCACGGAAAGCTGCCTTATACCTTAACGAACCATACATCCAAGAGTTCTTGTACTCCATCTTTTACAAAAACAACAAAACAAACATTAAAGGACTACTTATTCAGATATATATAAAAATGAATCAAATTAATAATTACTTGAGAATAATTGTATATACTTCAGATATATATGAATATAAATCTAATATAATTACATGAAGCATACAAACACACCGTGGTAGAGGAAAATTAATTAATGGCCCATTTATCCATAAATAATTAAAATACATATTTATTGATTACAATAAACAAATTCAAAGACAACAATTAGCAACAATTATACTTTACCCAATATCTTTCATACAAACCCTAGTCCAATTTTATCAAACATAAATTTATAAAAACAAAATTAATAAAAAAGACCAAACCCTAGATCTAGATCCACATGCACATGAAACATGCATAAAACTAACTAATTGTTCACTAAAATCAAGAAACATGGACCAAATAAGGGTATGATCTTGTTCCCCTCCCTAATTTATCCTAGTACATTTAAAACTTGGGTCTAATTTGCTTCATAAGTAGCTCAAGCACCATAGAAGAGAGAGAAAAACAAAACTTTAATTACTCACTAACCAACCATTAAAACTTCAAAAAAAAATGTGGAATAGCATTTTCTTACCTTCTACAACCTCTCCACCAAAGGGTTTGAGACTAAAACCTTCCGCCCTTAGTAGAGCAATTTTTGGGAGGTGCCCAAGGCCTCCCCACCTTTCTTTCACGGGTTGGAGTGAATGACCCGAGGAGGAAGAAGGTGTTGCAGCTGTTTTATATGTGTGTCATTTGTAGGGGTGGCTGGTGATTGAGCCGCCCCTACACAGAGCTATTTATACAGGGGCATTTGTAGGGGCGGCTCAATCACTAGCCACCCCTACAAATAGCAATGCCAGGCATGGCTGGTGAGTGAGCCGCCCCTACAAATCAGACCCATTTGTAGGGGCAGCTCGTATCACCAAGAGCCCCTGCTGTTTCATTTGTAGGGGCGGCTGGTGTCTGGGCACCCGAGCACGCCACTGTAGGGGTGGCTCCATAACCAGCCTCCCCTACAAAAAATTCGTCCCGTTGCTAAAAATCATTTTTATGTAGTGTTGGGTTCAAAGTAGGCGAGCGAGATGCTCCCTGCTCCACTCTAGATGCAGCCGACCTCCACTCCTAGGTTCTACCATGCCATGGATGAAGCTCTCTCCTCCCCTCATAATGGCTTCTGTTCCTACTGCTTCACCCAGTTAGGCCCGTTAAGGCATGGGTTGGGCTTGACAACATGCTTCGGCCTGCTGATGCCTTTTGGGCCAGCTCCTCCCGAAGCCCACTTCTCTTCACTCCTATTATTGTTGCTCGCTCTTTTTGCACCTTTAGTAGTGGCCATTTCTTTGGCAATATGTCGGCTAGAAACCCCATCTAGGCTAACCCAACACAAATTTCATTATAGACCACGGTTGAATATATCCGCGCTGAGTGCATCGAGGGGGTTGGGAGTATTGGGATTGGGACCCAACCTCAGTCATTCCTTGCCCAATTAAACATGGTCCAAGTCAAAATGGAATACATGGTACCATTTGAAGACACATGTTTCAAAAACACCATTTGAAGACACATTAGCATTAAACTAGTAAGATGAATCCACACAAGTAGTGAGACAAGAGCTACTGTAGCTTTTTTTTACTAAGCTTTCATTTCTTTTACTAGATGTGCCCATACATTGCTACAAAACCAAACTTCATAAATGGGCAACAATGTTTAACATGGGGCAGACACTGCTTCCGCCGTCGTCACTCTGTTGGTTCAAATCATGGATAACACTTTGTTAATCATAAGAAAAGTCTAGGACCTATTGGTCAAACCCGCTACTTAGGGGCTTGTTCGAGATCCGCCCTTGTCAAGCCCACTTGTCCTCCCCACTGTCATCTCTCAAGATCTACAACTGTCCTAGATCGCACATCTTCTGCAACATTTGTCTCCTAAGGTCCATCACTGCTATGGCGCACCACCCAATCCACACCATGCTGCCCCTCTATTCGCTACATTGCTTCCCTATGCTGTCAGATTCCTAGGCCTCTTCACATCACAATTAGGCCTTGTCCTGGATGTCGTAGTCAGATTCACATCAATCAACATGTGCTAGGGGTGCGTTGGAGTGGAACATAAACTAAATTCTACCCCAATCCACCCGAACACATGTGGATTGAGGTGAATCCGGCAACATCCAAACAAGGCCTTATGGATTGCAATAGGGATGAGAGAGAGGTTGAGTGGAGAGACAAGGTTAGGTATGACAGAGGGGTTTCGAACGCAGGGATAACTCATGAACTCAAGGCCTCCACATACCTAGCTCAGTTGCTAATGAAAAGATCTATGGATGGCTAGAGCGTGGGTGAATAGCTTATAAACATTCCTTCAAGAACAAAAAATAGGAAGTAGGAAAGAATATTTGTAAGAAAGGTGGTCCTTAATAATACTACATGCCTAGCCTAGCACTTCAAAACAAGCATCCTACACAATTCTAGTTAGCAAGCAAGAACAACAAGCTACACTAGTTCACTCAAACTAAACGAGGTCAACTAAGCAACTAGTCGAGCTACACAAGGATGGCAACTACTCTGAACTATACTACACAACTAGTTGGCTACTAAAGCAACTACACAAGGTAAGCAAACAAATGAACAAGTTAATAGCTTTAGTAGAAGAAAGAAAACCACAAGGGAGACAATGATGACATAATATTTTTCTTCGAGGATCGGTTGCCTGCCGGCAACCTACTCCCCAGTTGAGGTGAGTTCTTGGACCACCACTCCTCTACAAGCCTCATGAGCACACAAGCTCTACCCTGAATGTGGGCACAAATTTATGAGATGACTAGTCAACAAGACACTCTCCAAGCCTCTCGATTCCAATAGAGTTGCTCTTCAAGAATTCCCCTGGGATGAACACAAAGCCCCTCCCAAAGGCACCATTCGATGTCCCCACACATTTACCAAGTGGTACTCGTCTGGTTTCAATAACACCAAGCCTTCTAGGTGGTGGCAACCAACAAGAGTAATAAGAGCACCTCAACAACAACGATCTCCTAGTGCAACAAGATGCAAACTCTCAATGCAATGCCCTACATTCCTCTCCAATCTCACTCAAAGTGAATCCAAGCAGGAAAGGTGAGAGAGGGGTTGTTGAGGTCTAGGGATGAGTAGTGATCAGTAGAAATGGTTAACAGAGTCTCACACCCTGATCACTAGCATAGAGTGTTTGAACACTACACCAAATTTCATAATCAGAAACTGGCAATGGTAAGTGGTAAAAATCAGAAAATATGTGTTAACTTTTGCTATGCATCTAGATATATGATTTTCCTAGATACATAATAAAACTTGTGTATATAGAAAGCCAAAATGACCTATAAATTAGAATGAAGGGAGTAGCACATAACGCATAATGCTTTTTTAGAGCATAGGTCAAGATTGAGACCTATATGTCCATATAATAGCTCTCCTACCACTACGCTATGGGCACTTTCTCTTAGGAGAATGAAATCAGAGCCCAAAACTGAGTAGATCAGACAATAAAGGGGAAGCTACTGTTGGATGGAGAAGAACAAAGAAGAAAAGGACAGACAAGAAATAAGAAGAAAGGAAGCGCTAGCGTAAAGTGTTTAAACACTATGCCATATTTCATGATCAGAACCGACAATGATAAGTGATTAAAAAACAGAAAACGCTACTAGAAATATCCACTTCTATGATGAAAATCTTAATGACGAATCTAAAACCGTCATAGAAGAGCGCTTTTTATGACGAATATTTCTGTTTCGTCATAGATCAGTGGTGATGATCCTCGAACCCTCCCTATCTATGATAAAATCAGGCATCATCACAAAAAACATCATAGAAGAGCACAGGGTTTCATCACAAATCACCCGTGTGACTCATCTATGATGACCTCCTTTAATACTGTGACGAACATGGCTTCATCATTGAACTAATTACATATCTATGACAAACAATATTCGATCTGTAACGAACGACGCTTCATCATAGATCTCCACATGGTACTTTCTACATCCGACGTGTACCTACGGGACCTATAGTTACTCATCTATGACACTGGCAATTCATCATAAAGGTCTTCGCTCGATCCTTTCTCCATGTGACGTATACATATGGGACCCTTCTCCATCCGACGTATACCTATGGGACCTGCAATTACTCATCTGTGACGCTTGCAATTCATCATAAAAGTCTCCGCTCGGTCCTTTCTCCATCCGACGTGTACCTGTGGGACCCTTCAGCATCTGACTTGTGGGACCCGATGGCTTCCGTGTCACGTGTACTTATGGAACCATTCTCTATCTCCATCTGACCTGTTGGACCTGACGGACCTATGGGACCCGACGGCTTGCGTGTCACGTGTACCTATGGGACCATCCGACCTTTGGGACCCGACGGCTTACGTGTCACGTGTACTAGTGGGACATTTCTCCATCTCCATCAGACCTATGGGACCCAACGGCTTGCGTGTCACTTGTTGCCGCCGGGGTTTAATAAATTCAAACTCAAAAAAAAACCATGAGACCTGGGAGTCGAACCCAGGACCCAGATCAAGGAATAGGCTATCTTCACCATTGCGCTAGATGCCTGGTTGTGTTGACATGTATTTGGAGTCCTAATCATAGTATATGTTGTCTGTGTGGACAGGTTGACTTAAATATTGGATGTATACCCTGCAAGTGGAAACAAATCTGTGCCCGTTAGACATACGGCGGCGGCGGCAGTGGAGGATCCCCAGTGTGCTGTGGTGGCTTAGACGTCCTTTTGGAGGCTAGGTAGCGGGTCTTCTCGGTGGAGCACGATGGCATTGGCATCCGTGTTTGTCATGTGCCGTGGCAGAGGCAACAGATCTGATCCGCATGTCTCCTTTCTCGCCTTTTCCTGTTCGCTTCACTGTTTTGGTCCTTGCTTGAACATGAGGTATACAAGAAACATTGTAGCGTTGTAGATCTGGTTAGGCCAATGCTGATGAAAAGAACTAGGAGGTGGCACTGGTTGGTTTTCTGCTGGTATCTTGGTTTTCTGCATATATTCAGTGTTCTTACTGTAAATGCATGTGTGCAACTAGGCCTGTTAATTGTCAAGTGCTTGCTTGATTATACCTTTTTGTCTAGGCAAACATACAGGCCCTTCGCTTCTACCTTAAACTATTTTTTTGTCCAGTGCTTGCTTGATTCTACATTTCGATTTCATATGCTCCAGTGCCACCAGTGAGTCCTTATGGTATTTTGAACTTGTAACATATTTGAGGCATTTCTATGCCAATGATGTCTACAAGGCTGTTGGATGTATTAGGATGCAGCACATATGTTTGCTTTCTGTGTCTTCTCCTTGTTGACAACCAAGTTATCCATTTGGTTCCAAACAAGAGGAAGGCATCGAAAGCAAATCAATGCTTTGTGTCCATCATTCACATCACTAAGGCCAATAATGTTTAAGCTGCATATGTTCCTACTGATGCCAATAATGATCACTACCACTTGTTCATTGACATTCTACTTGTGAAAACCGAGGAAGCTCAATTAACTACTAAAATTGTAATGATTACAGCTCCATTAACTGCTACTCTAGTTTGAGTTATATATATCTATGTGGTGCTACTCTAAATTTACATGAGGTCATACCATGAAAATTGTTAATGGTTATTAAAGTTGACTTTGATATGAGTTGTGGACTTCACTGATGGATCTTTGTTGGATTATTTTCCTCTTCAGAGATCACTAAGGAAGCTCTCATCATACTGCACACATGACAAAATGGAAGAGGCCCCCAACAAGAGGAACGCACTGGCCAGCCTCACGGAGGATGTCATTTTCGAGATCCTATGCCGCCTCCCAGCTCGCTCCTTATTATGTTGTAAATGTGTCTGTTCGCTCCTAGAAAAACCTCATCTCGGACCCCAATAACCATAAGAAGCTTACCCCAGACTATGGCTAGCTTCTTCTATGACAGTGAGGATGGCAATCAAAACTTCACCAGGATCGTCCGTGGTGTACGCCCCCTCTCCTTGGAATTCTTGCCCTTCAATATTGAAAATGTAGTTATCTCAGATTGCTGCAATGGCCTCATCCTATGATGGTGCCTTGGGGCTGATGGATACCGCTATGTCATCTGCAATCCAATGACCCAGAAGTTTAAAATTCTGCCACCTAGCACCCATGATGTTGGCCATGCTGTTGGTGAGGCTCGCTTGGCATTTGATCCGACAGCCTCCTCACACTTCCATGTGATTGAATATGTGGATGTCAACGTTGTGTGCGCAGGTGTGGAGATATACTCATCTCAAACTACAGCATGGATCTATAAGGAATCTGAATGGGACGAGCATACTAATGTGACATTTTATAGACAACCAAGTGTGTTTTTTAACGGTTGTTTGCACATTATGGGGCGCTCTAGGGAGTACCCTATGATACTTGTTGTAGATATGGAGGGAAACACATGGAGGAAAATTGATGGGCCTAGTGGTCTTCAACACTGCATGCATCAAGCTTAGGGTCACTTGTGTGTATGTACTGTTGGTGGTCCCAATGATTCTAAGCTTTCAATCTGGATCCTTGAAGACTATGGTATTGATTATTGGACACTAAAGCATACTGCCACCACGCAGATCCTATTTGGAAGGATTAATTTTAGATTTAGTTTCCCTGATTTTGTTGATGAGGACATAGTGATTACAGTTCACCCAGAATAGAATTTGATTTTCTTTGCTAGGGAGGATGGAACAATCATCGCATATGACATGGACCGCATAAGTGTTCGCTGTCATCCCTACCCATGTCTTTCGGTATGGTAGACGTACCGCTAGAAAAGAGTTCATCTACAGACCATTCTATCTTCCTTATGCTCCCTTATTCTTGGATTCATTAGCAGAGCAATAAATAAAGCTGCTTTTGATGTATCCCTCTGTCATGCATTTTAAATGGACCAATGTTGTTTGCTTGACTATGGACATGTTAATTTCCTTAATGATGGATGTTGTCATTATTTCAGCTAAACTAGTGCGCCATCTTTGTTTTGTTTGCAAATTGAATTATTTGTTTGGTGCGCACACGTGTTACAGTGGTGTAACAGCACCCGTCACCATTTCATCCATTAATTCAGCTGTTGAGGGCACTCCAAAATACACAAAAATGACACTTCAAAAGCACTACAATGCACCCACCATATTGTACTACTAGGTTATGCTACTATTAAGTTACCCAAACTTAAAATCGTAAACGACACAGTAACAAGCATCATAGGATGACGAGGAAAACTATAGAGGATACGTTCAGATGTGTTCAAATGTATAGAGGTCGGACTTTCTTATGTGTGCAATAACATTTCAACACCAATGGCTCCTCTCTCTGCTAGACTGAGGCGACACTTGCGGTCAAACTTTCTTACATGTGCAATAACATTTTAACACCAATGGCTCCTCTGGTCTGCATTAGACTGAGGCGAGACTTGCTCCTCGCTGCAAGGTTCTTTCAAGTTCAACAAATTTTATCAAAGACACGAGTAGGCTTCAATAGAGATCAAAGGCTCTCATGAATGTTTAGCATATTATAGATCAGATCAAAGACAACTAGAAAGAAATATGCAGCAAAATGCAACCAACAGGGGCTACAAACCAGCTACAAAATGACCAAAGGACCTGAGCTACAGCACGCTCAACAGAGTTTAACCCACCTAAGGCCTTGTTTGGATGTGCATGTATTCATCTCAATCCACATGTGTTGAAGTGGATTGGAGTGGAATTAAACTAAATTCCATTCCATTCCACTCCAAAACATTTGGATTGAAGTGGATACACATGCATCCAAACAAGCATGTCTATGTATTCCTCTCAATCCACATGTGTTGAAATGGATTGGAGTGGAATTAAACTAAATTCCATTCCATTCCACTCCAATATATGTGGATTGATGTGGATACACATGCATCCAAACAAGGCCTGATACAAAGTTCAACAAAAGTTAACACCAACATGCAAATAAGAGTAAACATATTTTGCAAGGGTGTCTCGTAGATCAAACTTATTCATGACTACTAATACTACTGATATGTCCCACAGATCAAGGGTCGAGGTTGGAATGCAGGATCTCATCCATGTCCACCTTTGGTAAGACGGCATTGGTGGCTGGCTCAAAACTCTCGATTAGAGAGGCGATGTCATCGTCCGTTGAACATGGTGGAAAACCCTGCTCCGCCACTCCAAGATTCACTGCTGTGCCAATCTGAAGCTGGGTAGCAGCCAATGCTGTGGTAGCCCCCTGATGAATGGCTTTGATCACCATGGCTCAAAGGCAGGCCGGTAGGGCTCATAGGTGGTCCTCTATGGTGAATAGATTATCCACTTTTCCAATGGGGAAGGCCGTGTTACAGGCAGCTAGCATGGAGTATTGGAGGGTGCCGACCCGTGCACTCAGTACCATAGTAAGGTTCATCATGTGTTGGGCCTGCTCATTGGCGATCGCCAATTCGCCTCGTGCCTAGGAGGCCAGATTCTTGGAAGCATGAAGTGCATCACAATTGACAATAGTTAACAAATATTATAAACCATCAATATAACTTGCATAAGGGCATAAATTTAATCACCAATGAAGGTTTAGGGGTTTAAACTAACAAATTTCACGAGTTTTGGTGAATCTGTATTTTCTACAGGATTTATCTAGAAAACCATCAAGGTGGACCAACATATCAGATTTAATTGCGCTTATCCGCAGTGAAACCAATGTGGGAAGACTCTAGAACACTCTAGAACCCACATCACCAAAGCAAAGAGCGAGGGGATGACATGTGGGGCCGCTCGACACCACTGTCAGGCCACCTAGCTCCTGTGGGTCCCGCCTATCAGCTGTGTTGTTATGTTGATTCCCCACTGCCTTCTAGGATACATCTATGCCGTTCTTTAAGTTGGTTTGATCTAAGGGCTCATGTTGGACACTTCGGGCTATATATGCCAGCCCCTACCACCCCCTAGCATCGATAAGTCATCAAGTCTTTTGAGAAGATAGAAACCCAAATCATCCTCAGAGCTCCACCATATTTTAGGGCATAGCTAGTTAGGCTAGGTCTAGAGGGAGGCAAGCAGGCTTCGCCTAGATTCCCAATCGTGTCTATTGGAAAACAGTGGTTTCCAGTAGGTGGGACTAGGAGATTGCCAAAGCCCTTGCCCAGACAGGAGCCTAGGGCAATGGCATGTCACGTGGAGAGTGGGTCCGGACCAACTTAGGGTTTCATAAATGCATTCCAGTAACTCCCCCCTGTACAGAGTTTGTGTTCCCCTTTTATAGGGCGTTGCTTGCTAAGACTACTCTTTACAATTTTACCCCTTGATGGTTACAGTACATCCTCAGAATATTCATATACTAATACAAACTCCTAAGGGTAATTTGGGTGCCTTGTTCTTCAACCACTTCTGCTTGATGGGCCGCAACCGTGAGTTCATCTAAGGCCTATGGCCTGGCTCCACCGCCCCTCAGGAAGTCCCTCAACTCTTGAAGCCTTCATTTGGGGCGGCCTTCGCTTGTACCTGTGCACCGACTCTTCATAGCCTCCATAGGTGCCGCTCGAGCCTTCATCACTGGCTGCATTCGGGCCCCCTTCGCTCTAATCACCGGAGCCTCCGCCTCAGACCATGTTCGGGTGGCTTCGCCGTAGCCTCTGGACCTTTGCCCTGAACGGTCGATCAAGCAGAGGCTGCCATCTTCTTTTCCTGCACGTCATTCATAAAATTCGTTAACCATTAGCTCTCATTACTGCTTTGTTCCTAGCCTTCGCGTCTCATAACCATGTCCCAACAGTTCCCCCTTGAGGGCTTGGTCTGATGCTGGCGGGCCCTGCCCTCAAAACATAATCCTCGGGCTCTAAGGCACGAAGGCTCTTGTGCATGCGGCACACGGAGGCTTTCCCCCCTAGGATGCCTAGATCAGACCGTTGTGTTGGTGACATGTCGCTATTTGATTTGCCGTGGTGGCCGTGGAGCCAATGCATTTTGAACGGACATGACCGTTGGCCCTGGAAATCAGAGCATCACGGCGGGGGCTATATAAGGATGGTAGGTGAAGACCCCCCATCCCTATCCTAGCCATCGCTTTTGCTGTTGCTGCTTCCTATTCTGTCCCTTTTCGCCTGGCTTTCGCCTTGTTGGTTTTTGCCTTCGCTCCCCTTTTGGGTTGTTTTTTAGTTTTAGAAGTGGCTACGCCTTATAGTCCTCCTCCACGTGGTTTGAGGAGTGCATGATTATTAGTGAAGAGGTGCTAGGGCTTGAAGAAGATCTTTCTAGAGTTGAGGCCTCCATCGCAGACTTGATCACCGCTGAAGAGGCAGAAGACATGGCTGGCACCTCCAAGACATGGGTTTCAGGCCTTCGCTCATGACCAAAGACATGATTGAGGATTTGTGGAAGCTGGGCTACTTTGGGGATGCTAAGGTGAAGCCTCTGGAGAGGGAGATGATTCCTAAGCCAAAGGCTGTAGATGCCATCATCTTTAGGGATTTCTTCTTCTACAGCCTTCGCTTTTCGGCGGCGCGCTTCCTTCTCCATGTGTTAGAGGCATTTGAGCTATAGCTTCATCATCTAACTCCCAATGGGATAGTTACCCTGAGCAAGTTTTGCTGGGCATGCTTGTCTTATGGTGCGGAGCCTAACATTGGTACTTTCTGTGAGTACTATGAGCTCCAGCGCCAGCCCAAGTGAGTCAGCGCAGATCAGCTGGTGGCGCAGTATGGGACCTACGCTTTTATGCCATGTAGGGCCCAGAGGGGCAAAAAGTTGGAGATCTCCTTCGCCCAGAAGAACAAGTGGTCGAAGGATTGGATGCAATATTGGTTCTATGTGAGGACCGAAGGCATGACAAATACTGGCTTAGACGGGAGAACACCCGCTACCCACAAGCCTCTGTAATGACCCCAATGAGGCCTTTGACCTAGGGAACCCCAGGTCTAGGGACTGAAGAAGGTCACGAAGCATGCGACAAGGCCTTCACTCTAGCTTACTGGTACTCCGAAGGTCGTGACTTGGTCGAGGAGATGGTGGCGGCTAACTGCTAGCCCCTTGAAAGGAACAAGCCCTCTATGACCATAGACATGGTTAGGCTGCCTATGTTTGGCAAAGGTATCGGGGTCCCTTTCCCACGCTTCGGCTTTGAGAAGAAAGAGGGCCGTGCTATGGAGAAGCTAGTGAAGTCCGTGGAGGCAGGGGTGCATGAGATACTGGGCGAGATGTCCAATAGAGAGTATCTGGCATGTCCGGCCATCGTTGGTATGATCCCCCAGCTTAATAGAGTCTTTGAAGAATTCAGGATCCACCATGAGGAACATGAAGTTCCTGCGAAGGTGTACAAGTCCATAGAGGACAAGGCGAGGAAGGCCGCCGCCAAGAATACAACTACTGTGGTGGAGGCGAGGAAGAGGAAAGGGGCTACTGTGTCCAAGGTGATTACCAAGAGGCAAAAGACCAAGGTCGCTTCCACAGCCACTTCTGCTGATGCGTTCGCGGCTGCCTCCGCTAATGATGGTGAGGAGGTCGCCGAGAACATTGGCGGGGGCTCTGGCTCAACTGTTGCTAGGATGGGAGGTGAGCGCTCTGCCACCTCCTTGGATCTTAGCGGCAACAATTTGGCAAATACCGTGCTCTAGGGTACGCGCGGTGCCCTTGCTGCTGAGCCCTCAGCCATGGTGCCTATGCCCAGTGTTTTGGGTGATGGATCCTCTGGCTCTAAGGGTGATGGCGCTAGAGAAGGCAATGCTTCTTCGCCTAGAGAGGGGGAGACCGCTGGTACTGGCCTTCGCTGACCTATGGCTGGTCTCAACAAGGTGTCCGAGGATGAGGCAGAGGTGAGCTCTTTAGTTGCTTTGCCTCAGGGTGTAGGGTTTGAGGCCACTGGACACCATGCCGAGGGTGCTGGGTGCTCAGATAGTGTCCTGAGTCCTTTGCATCTTGGTAGGTCAATTTCTAGCTTTGCTTTTCCTTTAGTAGTTAAGCTTTCTTATTTTATGGGGACTTGTTTTCTATTTTCTAGGGGGCTTGACGGAGGCCCTTGGAAGGACTAATGAGAACCCTGATGACCCTTTGGGTGTGGACCTCACCCAGATTGGCTTGGGAACTTGGAGCAACAATGCATGGTATGTTTCTTTTTTTATTTCTCGGCTTGTTACTCTACTCTTTTTTGTGGCTGATGCTTGTTTGGGTAGATTCATTATCTTTTAGAGGCCATTGAAGAGCGTGGCACGCGGGAGGTGGTCAACTGCAATTTGGCCATTGAGGCCTTGAAGAATGAAGTGGAGACTCTGGAGGCCAAGAAGACTCGGCGTGAGGTGGAGGTTGGTGGCCTTCGCATAGCCCGTGCTGAACGAGAGGAGCTCCAAAAGAAGGTTGACTCGCTGAGTAAGGAGGTTGAAGGGGCGAGGGCTGCGAAGCGACTGGCTGCTGAATGTGCCTTGAAGGCCATTGAGGTGGGCGACAACCTTCGGAGGGAGGTGGATGCCGAGAAGGAGAGTGGAGTTGCTCTAAAGGCGCAAGTAGATGTGCTATCTAAGCGCCTTGAGGATGCCAAGTCCATCGGCCTGGCGACAGCTGAGCTTTATGTGGGGGCACTTGAGCAGTTCAGAGGCTCCACGCCACCGTTGCCTTCTGAGCCTTCGGCCTTTAGCATCTTCTTGTGGTTGAAAGCCAACTTCATGAAGCTACCTGACTTCGTTGGGGGTGCTATGGATTTTGGAGCTTTGGCCTCTGCTACAAATCTTTCGAAGATGTTGGCACAAGATGGATGCCCACACACGAGGGGCATGAAGGAGAGAGACCTTGAGGGTCCGGCTGACCTTGGGGTGACTTTTCACGATATCCGTAGATCGGTGTGCCATGATGTGAAGTCATTCTAGGTGAGATTTGGCCATGCAGAGGCTCGCTCTATGGCAGAGGCACGCCAGGCCAAGGTTAGTTTTTCCGTTTATAACTTGTTTGTCTTTGTCTTAGGTACTTTACTGCTTGCTTGCTGTTTTTATAACTTGGTGTTATTTTTTGCAGGAGTTAAAGAACAAAGAGGCTGCACGTGGAGCTGCTAGTGCACATTATTCGATGACTGCAGAGGCGCCGGCTCCAAAGGCTCCATCTCTGGCTGCTAAGGCCTCGAATCTCCCGGAGCCCGCGACTGCTCCTGCTGATCCAAAGGTGTAGTGTAGGTTTTAGTTTTTTGTTAGGCTTAGTCGAAGGCGATGCGCCATAGTTGTGTATATTTAGGTCTAAATTGTGAACTTGTCTTGTGTAGGTCTCCTTTGCTAGGACTATGCAGGACGTGCCTCCTGTTACTATGCATCAAGACGACATTTATGTTAATGGTGAATTATGGCAATATTGGTAGGAAAGTTTTCCCCATTGTTCTATTGACGATATGTTTGCTTTTGTAAAGTATGATATTGACAATGAGCGTGCGGAGTTTACCAGGTCGCTGGCTTGGCAAGGGCGTTGTCCTTAGTTTTTTAATTAACTTGCTTGGCTGGCCTTCATTCCTTTGTAATTGTTATTTGGGAGGCCTTAGCACCTTCTGTTTTTGTTTTGCTGCCTTCGGGCTTTTGTGTTATTGCGCTTCTGATGCGCTATTGTTGTAAATGTATCTGTTTGTAATAAACTTTCCCTTGATTGTTTTAACTGTGTTTTTCTTATTATAGGTGTTCCTATTAAGATTTTTGAGTAGGCCGAAGGGTTACATTTTCTTGTGCCTTGATTTCTCTTCTCACCTCTGCCTCTTTCGTTTCTGACCGATGTTGAATACGAGTTTGTGCTTTGGCACGAAAGATCTGGTGGGTTGGTTTTTGATGTTGGGCACCTTGCGGAGGCTTTTGTGCTTGTTTTGCTGCTCTGGCCTCCATCACTGCTGCTGCATGGAGTTGACAGGGAGGCACTAGCATGTCGCACTGGAGGAACTTAGGTGCTCGTGTTTGATCTTGCCGATGCCACAAAGGCTTTGGCGCAATTTGAGCATTCTTAGGAGATGCTAACATTAATTCTTGCTGCTCCTCAAGAGACCACAGAGCAATTTGGGCAAGCAACAGAGGTCAAAGAAGCATTTCTTGGATGCTAGTCCCGCTTGCACTTGGATTTTCTTGTTTTTGCCTGTGGTTATGCTGGAGTAGCCGTGCTCCCGTCGAACATGGTTGATGTCGGGTTGCGCCAGATGGTGTCTTCGGTTGCAGGGGGATGTTATGAGCCTTCATGCGATACCCTCCCACAACCTCTAACACTGACTAGCTGCTGTCAAAATTCATGTTACACCGGGCCATGAGGAGGCTTTACGACATCGGTTGGACGATGAGTACAACCTGAACGTGGCCTTCGCCGGGCAACGTGAGCTGCTGGATTTACGAGTCTTCGCATGATACCTCCTAGTCTCTCATTTCTAAGGAAACTCCAGCCTCCATCTTTTTCTATGCTGGCTCTATAGTGTGCTGTCTTTTGACTGGGTCTGTTGTGATGGTGGTGTGGCGGGTTTTATAGCCTGCCCATTGTACGTTTTTTCATAACACTTGGTGGTTGGCCGGTGTTTATTGCTTGGATATGTTTTAAAGTTGAGATTTCCTTGTACCTGGCATGTCCTCTGGCCTTTACTATTACTGTACTTTAGATATTAATTTTGGCGGTTAACTGAAGCTTGTTAGCGATAAGCCTCTCCCCGATGCCACGCCGAAGGTAGGTCTTTGTCAGGTTAGTTTTGGCCTTTTTGGCTGGTCTGATAAATCCTTGAAGCCTGAGTATGGATAGGACTTTGTCAAGGTTGTAGGCTAATTTAGCCGAGGAGGTCATTCCATTCTTTAGAGCCCTCGTCTAAAGCCTTGGAGGTCCTCTGTTTTAATTCTATCGTCGAATATTGTGGCAGCGTTCCTAGCCACTTTCGAACCTTCACCTTTTGTGTTGTTTTATTTTCTTTTTGGGGGGGGTTCCTGTGGCAGAACCGACCAATTTATAGGAGCACAATTACAATGGCAACCACCAGAGCGATCACACTGTCATACTTGAGCCCATATAAACCCAATAGTCCATCAAGTATCATGAAGGATCTTGAATAATCCAACATACAACCGAGATCGTACATGATTCAACATACATGCCACATGTTACATAAAGTTCACAAATACACCACCATATATCGAAGTACAAATAAAGTTATTGCAAACCAAGTTCAAATAATATAGTAGCGGAAGCAAAGATAGTTTTTAAACTAACATCTCACACTATTGTTCAAACACTTGCCAGTTTATGATCACATCCCACAAAAGCATCATAGATTAGATATATAGAAGTGCCTTGCCCATCGCATAATCCTCGTCCATAGCGGGACAGAAGCAGTTCTTACAATATCCATGATAGACTGCGTTATCTGCAACAAGTGGGAAATAAACCCTGAGTACAAGAAGGTACTCAGCTAGACTTACCCATCATACATCAAAAAATAAAGTGACTCCAAGGATCATGAAAGGCTTTATAAGTGGAGCTAGCTTGACAACATTTTGCATGAAAGCCACTAGTTGAGCTATACATTTATAATTCGGTAACCAAGTAATTATAGCTATTCATCTCTAGATTAGCAACTAACCTATGCCAAAAATGTGGTATATCATTAGTGATAGAACAATAGTAACCATAGCCAGTTATTATACCATTCTCAGAACCATTCCACTTGCCGTTAACACTACGATAGAAGGAAGCTCAGTCAAGTTTCTCACTATCCTGGAGAGACGGCGATTCAAATCGATTGCAACTAGCTGGGCTAGTTATTCCTAACACAAACCTAGGTCTACTAGCCACGGTAGCCTTAGGTCACCTTTGGTACAACTTAGGTCCACATTTCGTGGGTTCGATCAACGCCGCACAATCAGGGACTCAACCGGTTGCTAGGACGATCAGGACTACCTTGTCCTTGGGCTCACGTCCGGCTCCCCGCACATTCTTACTACCTCCAGTGTGTGCACTCTAACAAAATGAGGCCCGGCCTGAGTTGAGCTACTCGGCTTCGTGGTTGGAATGAGTTATTCGGCCAGCTAAGTGAAAGGCATGCGTTCAAAATGACCAAGGACCAACAACGATGTGGTCCTTAATCGGTGTAGATGGAATCACATGAGTCAACCTACAACATAGACTCCGTCTGGCCTTGAATTACAACATCCCTTGGTTCTTTTACACGATAGACCGTGGTTCAGTGTCCACCTATCTCTCGCAGGTGATAGGGAATCACCTGACTTCTACCGAGCTAAGCATGGCTAAATAGTTATTCAATCTTGGACCTACATAGGGTTCAAGGTATATTTCTAGACAAGGTAGTTCCATGAATCAAGTGTTTCCAATCAATTCTTATAACCTAATGCATCAAACATAAGAGGACTCAAGTGATATTTATAAAAACATAGGAGGCTTAGAATGCTCCGGGGCTTGCCTTTCAGGAAAGAGGTAGGTCTAGTGATCAGGGCACTCTAGGTAGTTCTTCTAGGAACCTGCTCCTCACTTTTAGTAGCTACCTGTTGTGGTGCCTCCTGATTCTCCTCCTCTTCAGCCTTGAAACTCCAAGAGGGTGATTCCTTCGGGCGATCCTATATGCATGAGCACGAAGTAAGGTATCATGGATGCATAGGTAATGACATGGATGATATGATATGATGAATTGCATAATCATAAATGTCTTTAACAGCAAGGCATTAGGGTGATAACAAGGATTAACTTTCTGTTACTGAGTAGGTGCATATCTCCTCTCTAGTAATTAAATAAACTTTCACTAAAGCATTTTCTGGACTGCAAGACAACATGTCACTTGTTTTGACCATAACTAGAGTTTTACACATCCGAACAATATGATCGTGGACTTTCTAGAAAGCTTATAAAATTATCTACAACTTTCTTATAATTCTCTTAAGGTGATTCAGTAGCTATCTAGATCAAACAATTCAAGTTTGCAGGTCGGTCCAGAGGACAAGTAGATCTGATAGCATACTTCCAAAAGCTATAACTCTCCAACCATTAAACCTATGACCATGAAATTTTATGAAAAGATTGATGAGTAAGTTATCTACAACTTGGTTATTAACTAGTTACACAAAAAATGTTATTATCTTCATGAAGTTGTTATCACAACAGAAACTACACATGCAGCCATTCTATTGAATTATAGAGCCCTAATTAACTAGTTACCTATAACCAATTAATTCTAAGCACAACTACTCATATCAACATATCATATGCATCACAAGCATCACAGAAAACCTCATGGTTCAACCCAAGTATTTCATTTATTAATTTCCTTATATAACAGGGTGATTTAAAGGATAAATATTTCTAGTGCCCAATAAATCCTAAGAAATTTACAGTACCTACATATGACCTCAATAGTCTACTATACAAATTTCATTCCATTTGGATAAGTATAGTCACCTCTACAAAAATGACAAGTTGCATAGGCTTATTTTAGCAAAAATAGTTTAGCCTAGTGAAAAGTGTCAAACAATAGATTTCATATTTTTCCTACTTTCATCCTATCATAAGAACACTGTGTAAAAATTTGCATGATCATAAGTTATGTATATTTACCCCAATTAATTTCACCAGAAACTAGCAATTAATTAAGGTTAAATAGTAAAACCATATTTCAATTATGCCTACTATAGGTTTAGTATTTTTCCTAGCTATAGCATGTTAGCACAAGACCATCAAAATTGGAATCACATTTTTAGCACTTCCTTAGATCAAGTTATGCATTTTACAAGATAGAAACTATTTTAAAAGCACTTAACTAGCTTAATTTCATTCCCCGTGAAAATTACCCTAAACAGTAGGTTTTACATTTTTCTCACATAGTAAACTTCATAATGAATCCAACAAAATTTGGGTCACCCTAGTTGGACACTCCTAGCTCAAGATATGGATTTTTGAAGTTTGTTGCAAAATCTAGAAAATAAATAAAGAAAATCAAATTCCAAATCGAGCTCAGCGGCTGGGTGCACCCGGTCTAGTGCACTCAGAGGCGCTGACAGTAAGGGCCCACGGATCCACTGGCCCCACTTGATAGAAAGATAGAGCAGGGCACGGTGGTTGACCGGTGACAACTCGCCAATGGCGAGATCACTAGCGCTGAGATCGCCACCGATGTGCTCCCCTTGACACCCCACGTCGAATGGTACCCGTGATTGACTCAGTGGCACGTCGGAGCAAGCTTGACGACGGCCATGGTGGCATGGCAGTGATGCACGGTAGCGCATCGGCCAACCCTAGCCACGATAGGCTGGGGTGAGCTTAGCTATGGCTTCACGGTGACCTAGCGGACCTAGCAGGTGCAGATTAGGGTCATTAGCAGCATTGGAGGGGCATGGCCGCGTGAGTTGGCAATGGTGAGGTCACTGTTTCGATGAGATGGTGGTTGGTGATGGGTCTCCATCAAGGAACAAGCTGCTAGGGTTCACAACGGCGCTAAAATGCACGCTAGAGGGGGAAGACGGGGTCTAGTTGGTGCCAGCCACGGTGAGCTTGAGCTCACGACTATGGTGGATGCACAAGGCGCGGTCGTGTGTTCCCACGCTGATGCTGCGGTAGCAGTTAAACAGGCTATGGCCTTAGCATCTTGACCCCACGGTGACGACGGACCAAGGTGGAGGGAGGTTCGAGGAGCAATGGTGATGGCTGGCCATGGGCAAGCTCGAAGCTCGGTGGTGCACCGTGGCCATGGCAGCGACGGCGACACACAATGTGGCCTCACCTAGGCTTGAACGGCTACAATGGCGGGTCAGGGTGTGTCGGTGTTTCGAGTTACCACCGACGAGTAAATTTTTAATATTGCGCTTCTGGCTTGGATGGTGTGCTTAGAGGACACAAGGTTTATACTAGTTCGGGCAGAATGTCCCTACGTCTAGTTCATCGCTGTTGCTCATGTTACTAGCACCGAAACTTTATAGTAGGGGTTACAAATGGGCGAGAGAGGGATAGGTCCTAAGTCTTTGGTTGGAAGAATGAATGGGTGCTGAGAGCTCGGTCGTTGCTCAGCCGTGCACTTGTGTGTTTGTTATCTCATGGTTCAGGGTTTGATGGGTTCATTGGTCCGATCAGGTGTAGCATGAATTGATCCCCCTCATGGGGCGCCCTGCTTTCCCTTTTATAGGCCAAGGGAAAGTAGAGGTTACAGCGGAGGAAAGGAGAAGAACGAGAGAGAGGAAATCCTTCATGATTGTTGGGTCCTTCTTATCCTTCATGTGGGTTCCATTGACCCTAGAAATGTTAATAGGGATGGCTCCACATCGCGGCCCTATCCGTAACTGGAGCCATGTGCAAGCGTCATCTACTGGTCATGGCGCTCCACTCCGTCCTGGTGGACGTTGCGGTGAACTGACATGCTTGTTAGTGTTCATACAAGGGTTAGGCAGAATAGCACTAGTACGCCCGACGCTGTTCCTGATGTGAATCCTCGGGTATGGCCCGTCGTGGCCACGGGTTACATCAGGGCATGCCAGTCTCTTCCCTAGTGTCAGAGTTTTGATCGAGGCCCATACGCCTACAACTGGAGTGGTTGGTAGTGGTATGGGACCCCGTCGGGCAAGACGGAGCCCGCACCCGAGAGGTCAGGTGAGACAGAGCCCATGACCTTGGGGTTGGGTGAGGCAGAGCCCGCAACCTTGGGGTTGGGTGAGGTGGAGCCCGCGGCCTTAGGGTCGGGCAAGATGGAGCCCATGACCTTGGGTTCGAGCGAGGTAGAATCCGCAGCCTTGGGGTCGGGCAAGGTGGAGCCCGCGGCCTCGGGGTCGAGTGAGACGGAGCCCACGACTTTAGTGTTGGGCAAGGCAAAGCCCATGGTCTCAGTGTCGGGTGAGGCGGAGCCCGCCCCTAGAGGTCAAGCGAGGTAGAGCCCATGGTCTTAGGGTCAGGCGAGGCGAAACCCATGGCCTCGAGGTTGGCAAGGCGAAGCCCATGGCCTCGGTGTTAGGCAAGGCAAAGCCTACCCCTAGAGGTCGAGCGAGGCAGAGCTCGTGGCCTCAGTGTCGGGTGAGGCAGAACCTACGGCTTCAGGGTCGAGCGAGGCAGAGCCTGCCCCAAAGGTCAGGCAAGACGAAGCCAATGGCCTTGGGGTCGGGCAAGATGGAGTCCGCAGCCTCGGTGTTGGGCGAGGCAAAGCCTGTGACCATGGGGTTGGGTGAGGCGGAGCCCACAGCCTTAGTGTCGGGTGAGGTGGAGCCCACCCCTAGGGGCTGCCCAGAGGTCAGTCAAGGCGAAGCCCACGCACCTAGGGGACGGTTGGAGCCATAGTCGTGCTCGTGACTGCTCGGATGAACTAATGTTGATAACCATTAGCCCCTCCTCTTCGGGTACCCTAGTATTGGACCCCGATAGGGAGGTAGAGTAGATCATGGCAGAGCTATGTGCAAGATGGACTAGGCGGTGGTGATATGGTGGTGGCACACGAGCATGATAGAGGCGCATGGCGATGGCAACGGTGGTGTGTGCTGCTGTTGCTACTACGGGAGGGAGAGCAGAGGGATGAAGGGCGCAAATGAGCGAGGGGAGGTAGCAGCGCCTTGTCTTTGCCCTTTGGCACACCAGTGCGACGGCGGTGGGGGTGGCCATGGCACATGCCGGCCATGCAGTGGCCACGGCCTTCGGCCGGTCGGCCACTGCCGCTGTGAACTCTGAACCGGCGAGCTCGATTAGTCCGACTGATGGAGCAACTTTGAGGTGATATTACTCCTAATCCGTGGTGATTTAGTGAAAATGGTATTAGTAAAAGTTGTAGAGCTACATGTGATCTACAAATTTGATTTAGGGTGTATGATCTAATTCACCATGGTTTGCAGGATACAATGCTCCAAAGTGGTCTACCTTGAAACTGGAAATCAGTTTTGACTTAGCAAAATTTTCCAAGTCTAAAAATAGCACTTCATTGCCACTTTGGAGCTATTTTTTACTATGTTAGGCACTGAATTAGTTCCTGGCCCTTAAACAAAGTTTGTTCCCCATGTCAAGAACAACAACTTTTATTAAGGGTGCACTATCATGCAAAAACTCTATGCTATAGTTCAACTCTAGTCAAAGTAGTATCATGAAAAATGAAGTTTTGAGTAAACTAGGACTTAGAAGCAAATTTGGCCCATGTCATGAATACAAACATTGTTCTATTTTCCATCCTAGATGTGTCTAAGGTGTTTTTGTGACCTCACAACCATCTCTTGCACTGGTCACCCATGATCACAAGCATATGCATGTATATAATCAACATCACATGTGATAATATGTAAGAATAAGATGAAATTTCATATGCTCATGCTCATAATGCTTAGATGATGCTTGTGCTCATGAAATGCAAGTGCCAAATGAAATGCTTAACACTAGGGTGTTACAATTCCTCTTTATATTTTAGAGGTTTTTACATAGAACTTGCCTCATTAAAAACCTCACCTCCGCTAGGAGGCCCCTTTGTGAGGAAAAGAGTGCAAACCCTTTTGCATGAAAAGTGAAAATATGAAAAATGAAAAACTTGGTGACCTTCGCTTATAGTTCCATGGAGGCCACCTTTTTACATTTAGATGTAAAACCTACACAAACTGTCGATGTTCTAGGTGTGCGTTGTTGTTTTGCCTTCGCTGTCGGTCAGGTGGAATGACCCGGGTCTTCCGGTGGACTTTGCCAAGTAAGGGCCTTCCCATTTTGGTTGGAGCTTTCCAACATTTTTAGCATTAGGTCTTCTTCTGAGGACTAGGTCACCGTCTTGTATGATTTTCCTTTGCTATCTCTCCATTTTCTGGTTTGGTTTTGATACTTTACAATGTTTTCAACTGTTTCTAATCTTGTACCCTCAATCATTTCTTTGGAGTATTCTTCATCTTCTGTGAGTGCCTACTTTATGACACGGAGGCTCTGATGCCTGGCTTCTTTGGGCAGCATTGCTTCTTCACCGTAAAAGAGTTTGAATGGTGTGAAGCCTATTGTTCTAGAGGCTATAGTGCTATGGGACCACACTACCTTCGATAGTTCCTCTACCCATTTGCCTTTGCGAAGGTTGAACAGAGTCTTTGCTATTGCTAAAAATATTTCCCTGTTAGCTCTTTCCACTGTGCCGTTTGACTCTAGGTGGTGGACTAAGGCCAAGGCAACCTTGGTGCCTATACACTTGCAGAATTCTTTGAAGTTTTCCGAGTTGAACTATTTTCCATTATCAACTGTTAGGGTTCTTGGTACTCTGAATCTATAGATTATGTTCTGCCAGAAGAACTTTCATTATTTCTGATGTGATTTTGGTGAGTGGTTTGGCTTCAATGCACCTTGTGAAATATTCTATGGCTACTACTGCAAACTTGTTCCCCCCTTGAGATGGTGGCAGTGACCCAACCAGGTCAATCCCCCATCTCTGGAGGGGCCAAGCGGGTGGGATGAGTTGTACAACAGTCGAAGGTTTGGACTGGTGCGGGGAGGTGCTCTAGCATGCTTGGCATGTCTTGAAAATCTCTTATGCATCCTTGATGTGGGTAGGCCAATAGAACCCTTGCCTAATGGCTTTTGCAAATAGTGCCCTTGGACCGATGTGTGAGCCGCAAGAACCTATGTGAATTTCTTGTAGGAGGTTTTTGCCTTTGCTTTGAGATATGCAATTGAGCAGCAGTTGGACAGTGCCTTTTTTGTATAGTATTCCCTCTACCAGTGTATAGTTTTTTGCTCTTGCTGCTATTCTAGCTGTGCTCGTTTCGTCCTCTGTGTGATGCACATTGTTGATGCAGTCTATAAACAATTGCCTCTAGTCTTTAGATTTAGTGACTAAGATTGTTTTGAATTCCTTCACCGTGGCCTGCATTGCTGGTACTTGCAGTACTTGATAAAAGGCTATATTTGGCATGGGCAAGTTGTTTGCTACCACCTTCGCCAGTTCATCTACTTCTGCATTTTCTGCTCTTGGTTTGTATTGCAAGGTGAATCCCTAGAACCTCCATTAGAGGGCCCTTACTACAGCTAGGTACTTGGCCAGTTCTGGTTCCTGTGCCATGTATTCTTTTTCAACTTGCCCTGCTACAACTTGGGAGTCTATTTTTACTAGTAGTGTTCTTGCTTCTAGTGCCTTTGCCTTGTTGAGGCACAATACAAGGCTTTTGTATTCTATTATATTGTTTGTTGCCTTGAATTCCAACCTTGCTGCGTACTTCATGCGGAGGCCGGATGGTGCTATCAGAATGGCGGAGGCCCCAGTGCCTAGATGCCCCTAAGCCCTGTCTATGTAAAGTGTCTAGATTTAGGGCTAGGGCTATGGGGCTTATTGTGCCAAAGGTGTCCAGTCTACCATAAAATCTGCCAATGCCTGCGACTTGATTGTTGTTCTTGATACATTGTTGATTTCAAACTGGGATAGCTCTGTTGCCCATTTCCCTATTCTTCTAGAGGCTTCTTTGTTGCAGAGTATGTAACCTAGTGGTTGCGAAGATGGCACTGTAATTTCATGTGCTTGGAAGTAGTGCTTCAATTTCCTCGAGGAGATCAACACCGCATATGCTATTTATTCAATTTATGCGATGTTCAGCTTTGCTCCTGATAGGGCTTCTGAGATGTAGTAGACCGGTTGTTGAATGACCTTTGGCTCTTCTTCTTTTTCTTGGACAAGCACCCCACTAACCGCATGGTTGGAGGCTGCAACATATAACAGGAGTGGTGCTTCCGGATCTGGCACTGTTACCATGAGTTTAGTAGCCAAATACTTTTGAGTTGCTGAAAAGCCCTTGATTGTTCTGGCCCCCATTCTACCTTGTCCCTACCTCCTAAAGCTTTGAAGAATGGGAGGCTGTGTTCTGCTGACTTTGAGATGAATCTGTTCGGGGTTGCTATTCTTCTAGTGAGTTTTTGGACTTCCTTCTTGATTGAGGGTTCCACCATCAAAATTATGGCCTTTGTTTTATTTGGGTTGGCTTTTATGCCTTTAGGTCCTATGATGTACCCGAGCATTTTACCTCTGCTTACGCCAAAGACACATTTTTCTAGGTTGAGTTTCAACCCGACCCCTCTTAGATTGGCGAAGGTTTCCTTTAAATCTACTATATAGTCTCATTCGTTCTTGCTTATCACCACGATATCATCAACATAAGCTATGATGTTTTTCTATAGCTGAGGGCCGAGGACTGCCTTTGTCATCCTAGCGAAGGTTGAACCAGCATTTTTTAGTCCTTCGAGCATTCTTGTGTAACAATAAGTTCTGAAAGGGGTAGTGAAGCTTGTTTTCTCCTCATCTTCTTTTTTGAGCTAGATCTGGTGGTATCCTGAGAAGCAATCCAAGAGAGAGAAACGCTGGCATCCTGCTGCTTTGTCAATGGAAGTGGGAATGGATCTTTCTTGCATGCTTTGTTTAGATCTATGAAATCTATGCACATTCTCATCTTTCCATTTTTCTTTGGCACCGGTACTACATTCGCTAGCCATTTTGAGTACTTAACCTCTTTGATGACGTTTGCATTTAACAATCTCTAAACTTTGGTTTTTGCTGCTAGGATCCTCTTCTCTAACATTTTCCTTTGTCGTGGCTTCTTTGGTTTTACTCTGGGGTTCATATCAAGGGAGTGTTGTATAATGTTCCTGCTGACCCCTTTCAGGTCGGAGGCTGACCAGGCGAAGACGTCTTTATTTTTTGCTAAGGTTTCTAAGAGCTCTGCTTCCTCTTCTTCTAACAAGTTGCCTCCGATCATCACTTTCTTGTCTGGGACTGCATCTTCTAGTGGAACTGTCTTTGTTTCTTCTTGGTCCTTGAGATCTATTTTCCCCTTTGTCGTGTCCGTAGGCTCCATTGAATTAGCTCTAGCTGCTTCAACGGTAGCTGCTTCAACGGAGTTGATATTACGCTGAGACTTGTAGATGGCTCTTTCTACATTTCTTGGTTCCTTCTGGCTACCATGAACTATGATGATTCCATGCAAGGCTGACATTTTCATACACAGATAACCCATGTGAATGGCTATGTTGAATTTGTTTGTGAACCATGTTCCGAAGATAGCGTTGTAGGGGTAGTAGAGATCTACTATGTCAAAGGTTACATATTCTGTTCTTGCTTTTCTTGACCTCTGAAGGAGACTGGGAGGAATATTTTTCCTAATGCATCTATCCTCTTCCCTGCTCAGCTTCATCTAGTCAAAGGCATTTACAAAGATGATATCTGTGGAACTTCCGGAATCTATGAGAACTCTATTGATTTGCCATCCTGCAATGTTGGCCTTGATTACCATGGCGTTGGTATGGGGGTAGCTCTCCAGCTGCAAATCTTGTTCTAAAAAGGTGATTGGTGTCTTTGACCAATTTGTGTAATGCACTGGGCCTTGAACTACTATGTTGTTGACCAACCTAAGGTGATCCTTCTTTTGTTTCTTAGTCTGGAATTCCATCGAGGAGCCCCCGGCTATAGGAAATATCATGCCGATGTTTCGATGGGGCGTGTGAGGGTTAAGTTGGTTCTCTTGGTTAGGTTCGTTTTTTAGTGTTGCAAGCTGTGTTGTTGGAGGCAGAGGCAATACCTCTAGCTGTCTATTATGTATTTGGGATGGCTGGTTGGTCTCAATGAATGTTATGTGTGGAGGCCTTGGGTTTATGTAAGTGAGGTTGGCCTCTGTCGGTTGGTTGTTAGTCGCCCCCTATTGTTGGGTGCCTAGTCTCCATGTAGGTAGGAAGTTTGGACAATAGGCAGCAGCTAGAGTGGATAGGTGAATTTGGGTGGAGTTTAGGCTTGGGTAGATTGGGCAGTGTTGTTGCTGAGATGCTGCGAAGGTATGGTTCACCTCTCTAGGAGGTTGTTATGGTGGAGGCTACGGATTTGCTCTGGGTTTGATCCTTTCTTAGGTCTCCTTGGTGTCTAGGCAGTCCCTGGTTATGTGCCCTTTGTTTTCTCCATGAAAAAACAATACTGCCTTCACTGCCTTTGATTTTGGTTTCTATTCCAATTCCTACCTTGGCTATTTCCCTTGTGAAAGGATCAAGATGCCCAAGAGGGGGGTGAATTGGGCTTATTCTAAATTTCTTGCACCAATTAAGCCCTACACTTAGCCCATTTCACCCTCTTGAGCCTAGAAATGTTTCGATTGTTCTACCACCCAAAAGTTTTGCACACTAGGTTCCAATCCTACTCTAGCTTGGTAATTCTAAGAATATAAAGACATAAATTGAATTCCTCAAATGTAAATGCTCAAAGTAATGATAAGGAGAGGAACACGGCGATATTTTTCTGAGGTATCGAAGAGTCACCACTCCCCACTAGTCCTCGTTGGAGCACCCGCGCAAGGGTGTAGCTCCCCCTTGATCCATGCAAGGATCAAGTGCACTCTATGAGCTAATTCTTTGACACTCTGTCGTGGTGAATCGCCCACAACCACTCACAACATGACTTGGGTCATCCACAAGCTCCGCCAGATGATCACCAAGCTTCCAATCACCACCGAGCCATCTAGGTGATAGCGATCACCATAAGTAACAAGCACAAACTCTCACTTGACTAAGACAAGCCTAATGAGAAAGGTGGATGCACACTTGCTACTCCCTATGCACTAATGAGGTCCTTAATCTTGGATTATCAAATCTCAATCACCCCACTAGGCTCTTGCTCTACCTTGCACTCCAAAGGTGCTCAGCTGAACAAATGGGCAAGAGAGCTAAGTTGGACGAGTGGGGAAAGTATTTATACTCCCCACATCAAAACATACGCGTTGGGGTCCGACTCAGCATATTTCGAGGTGACCGGACGCTCAGGTCAAAGTGATCGGACGCATCTGGTCAGTAGCCAATGGCTACATGATGCTAGCATAGTCATCACAGGCCGGACTCTGACCAGCATTTGATCACCACTCATTTGATGCATCTGGTCAGCAATTTCCTTCTCTGGATGCTTACTATTGTTGACCGAACATGGCCTCTAGTGTGTCAAGTCACAGCGTCTAGTCCTTCGTGAGTGCTGTTTGCTTTACAGTTGCACACACCTACACAACCGATCCTAACTAGGAGCCAGCGTCTAGTCAATGAGCAAGCCCTAGCTATGCGAGCTAACGCTGACCGGATGCGGCACCTAGTCCTTAACCTTGTCATCCATCATTTGAAAACCAAAACAATTTCCATCGATAGGGGCATGAAAACCATAATTGCCCAATCAATCACCGTTACCATGACCTACCTCAAGTTGCCTCTATAAAACACACATTACTCATAGTAATCTTGTGTCGTCATTAATCACTGAAACCAAACTAGGGGCCTCAATGCTTTCAATCTCCCCCTTTTTGGTGATTGATGACAACACAACCTTGAGTATGTATAAAAGATAAGTGAGGTTTTCGACATGCTTGGCTCATATAAGCAATTGACAATAAGAACAAAGGAGGGTTAGGCATGCTTATATGATCCAAGCCAACATAATGTACTCACGAGGTATGAAATAAGCATAAGTCCACAAAGTAAAACTCATTTGTATCGTAGTGAAACATGGAAGCAAAGAAAAGGAGCATAATCAAGTGGCATGACATATATATCAAGGTAGAAAGCACACATGTCACATAAGTCACACAATCACACATATTTTACATATAACATAATGCATAAGAGTAAACGTGAATGCATGAAGTATCACACACAAAAGAATGAGTCCATCTCACGCGCTCCCCCTAAATTTAACTTACTCGCTCCCTCTCCCCCTTTGGCGTCAAGCACCAAAACCTAAGGGTCGGACGATGGTGTAGCAATAGACGTGTTGGGCGCTGAGGTGCAGTGAGAAATCTAAAACTGAGCTGCATCATCCTCGGACCCTGAACTCTGAGTGGTTGGACCCTCTATCACTGGAAGTGGAGGTGAAATAGTCTAGGTCTGCTTAGTGGACTCGATAGCTAGGGTAGCCTATGGTAACCCTAAATCTATAGTAGTAGCCTGACCCTATGTCTCAGAAGGTGTGCTAGAGGAAGTGGAGCCACAACTGTCGCTGGCACTGTCGCTAAAACCTTAGGGGTGGGAATGAATGTTAGAGGTGGCTTGAACGAAGCAAGAGAGGACGGGATCATCTCAGAAGTCCCAATGACCAGAGCGACTATGGTAGGAGCAGGGACTTGAAATTCAGGCAGTGTAGGCTATCCTATGAGCTCACTGAATGTAGCACCTAAACTCCTAGAGATAGGGATGTCCGCCACTAGCACTGACGTGGACTGAGTAGGAGTGAAGCCTGTGACTATAGGAGTGAAGTGCTAAGCCTGCTCTATCCCTGGTGAAGCAAACCACTAACACACCTACATGGTATGTGAGGCAAACTATGCAGCCAGCTGTCCCTGACTCTGAAACCCACTAGGTTGTATAGCTGGAGTCACTAGGGTAGTAGTAGCAGGCTTACTGAGCTGTAATGTAGGTTGGTGAGGAGCACTCCCTGTGGCAGAAAAAGACATGCTGCATGAACCCAAGAAGATGCTACTGAATGACTAACTGTTGCTGCTACATGGCCTGTTGCTGCTACTGAAACTGATCCTGGCATGCCTGTGCCTAACAAGCCTGGTCCTACAGCATGCACTCAAGTATAGCAACCAAGGTGGGGTCTGTCTGCGGCTACTATGGCTATGGTGGAGCTAAGCTAGAGTCACCGGCCTCTCAATCGTGTGCACATGGTGGCATATGCAGGATAGGCTGGTAGTCCTCATCTGAGCTATCAATCGGGTCACTCTCGACCACATCCTCTTGTTGTGCCTCTAGCTGCTCTAGCTCTATCTCGGCAATGGCCCTGACGACCCCATCCTGCTCAGTTGCAGCCTCTGGCACCTTTGGTCTATGGCTCAGCTAGCTAGGAGTCCTCCCACGACTATGATGTAAAAGCTTGCTCATATCATACTATGTTAACTCTGTAGTAGCACCACTCAACTCAGCCACTATATCTAGGGACTTATGTGAAACTACCTACCAAATAAGAAATGTGATCTAGTGAGCATATGGCAACTCACGATTGCCTCTAAAACCCTCTGCTAAGGTATCCTCCATCTCTGAAAGCATCACATCCCAAATGTCAAACACTATCTAGGAGACCAAGTGGTGGACTAGCCAAAGCTAAATACGGGTCAGTCCCTCTCGATAGTCACTCCTCAGGAGTAAAGACCTCCTCATGACTGCATCAAGGATACAAGCTATACGTGTAAGGTCACGCGGTGTCTGGCTCGATCCATATCCAAATGGCTAAATGAAGCAAGCCCTAACCAAGTCTGTAGGTGGTAGTAGTCTGTCGTGAGGGCGTCTCGATGGCTCTGTCTATCCATAACAGATCTCATGAATCCAAATAGGAGACTCTGGAATCCTCAATATCTCTCTAACCCTCTGGCTCTATAGCTTGTAGTCACAGCCTCTAAAGGCAAAGTGCATGTGCCTCGGTTCAATCCACATGGAAGCATAAAATTCTCTGACCCATGATGGAACATATCGACTAGTCCATCCTAGAAGATCTGCCAGACCTGGCAGGTAGCTGAGGTGGGGACATATCTGCTCTCTTGCAATAGCAACTATAGCCTCAACGAGCAAACTCTCTATGATCTAAATGCCACACCACTATTGAGGTAGGCATTGTAGAAATCATCCTACAACACTATGTAGAACTGCTCTGAAGCACGCTCATCCCGCCTCGACGGAAACCACTCCTCAAACTCCACAAAATGGAGTTGCTACACCTGCCTAGTTGTGGCTGCCCTCATGTCCAAGTGTACCACTAGAGGTGGACCCTATGGTCTAGGAGGTGGACAAGAGCCACGTCTCTGTGTCTGAGGCCTCAGTCACACCTAGGTGCGAGTGCGACTAGAGCGTCGAAGTTGTGGCTACTCTGCCTCCTCTGCCTGCTGCTCGGTCTCCTTCGGAGGCTCAACCTCCTCCACTCGAGTGCCCTCTAGTGCATCCTCTAGAGCAACATGCTGACCTCCAAGCAAGATAGTACCAGGAGGACTACCAAGACTAGCCTTAAGCGGCTCAACTGTAGTCCTCTGAGCTAGTGACAACTGATCACCAATGTGAATACCACTGCCTCTGCCATCTCTCCCAGCACGCTCTACGGTGATGGCCACTACTGCTGCTCTCTCTATCACTATATCACCTCTCTTGCACTTCTTCTTTGTAGTGGTCTTCTTTGGCCCTTCCCCTTTTCCTGTGCTATCAGGCAAGGAGGACGCCTCTCATCATCATCGCCAAGACCACCCCCTACATTCTTGCAACAAGCCATATCTGACACTGAAAGGAACCACTGAACCTAAGAGAACTCACTACAAAAAGATACAACTGCTGCTGACCACTAACACTCCCACTAGATCACTGTCATCTGTCACTCAAGAGTCTTGGCCTCTGTTCCATACTCGTGAGCTTGGCCCCGAGATTATCTACCACTAAAACACTGACAAGCAAACTCACTACCCAAACTTGCTGCACAAGATAGAGTAGGAAGTATACATCAGCAACATTATGTACTAGAGGTGCGATGGTCCTTAGAAGAAGCAAGCAATTAGGTAAGTGAACATATGGAATGGCTTACTACCTTAGATCAAGTCCATGACCTACGAAAGGATGAGACACCGAGTGTGGGGGGCACCACACGAGAATCGACAATGTCACTGCATAGACATACGACCAACTAAAAGGATCAAGCAATGAACTAGATGTTGTTTAGGCATTATAACGAACACCTGGTGGGTGACAAGGGAACTCGCCTAGGGAGTTATGTCAATCAGCCAAGGGAATGCTGAGGATGGGCATACACGTTCGCTGGAGTCAAGAGAATCAACGGTGAGGTCGACGGAAGGACCACGACGGTGGTGGCAATCACCCACAGCGGCTGAGGTTAGGGCACCACGGGCGGTGATGGAGGGGCGTGAGCGTGGGTAGAGCAGTAGCCACGGTGGCTATGCTATGCGTGGGTGTGCGGAAGGGCGAGCAGAGTGACGTGGTGACGGTGCTAGGGTTTAGGCGAACGTGGCGGCGCGTCGTGGGTATGGCAATGCGGTGCGAGAGCGGCGGCACAAGGGCATGGGCACTGCAGCATGACGGCGCGGGTGTGGCGTGGATGCGGCAGTGCGGCACGAGGGCGCGAGCATGGTGGCACGAGGGCATGGACGCATGAGGGAGAAGAAGAAAAGTATGTGTGGGCCCTAGCGTTAGACAGAGAAAATATAGATCTATTTTGCTTTGACAGTTGCGACCGGATGCACCGGTGAAAATGACCTGACTCTGCCCCTGAAGTCCGGTTGAGTACAGAGAGGTCCAGAGAGCCTCAAAACATGATCGGACGCAGCCTAGAGTCCAGTCATTCCTATGTTCCAACTTGCCATGACCGGACATGGATTCAACTTGTCACCGGACTCGGATGGAACACTGTTCATCAACCAGTCTTTCTTAGCACTTGCATCTCCTCTAGATGTACTAACCAGACGCTGCCATGGGTGAGTCCTGGTCCCTACGTCTAGTCCTATCTTCCACAATAGTTTCTTCTCCTTTCTACGCGACGCTTTCTCCCAATCAAGTCCCAACTTCGATAAGACCAAAATAACCACCAATTGGGACAGATATGGAGAGCTCTCTCAAACCCTCAATTTTTTCAAAATAATTTGCCTTTGGCTATAATTCATTTTAGAAAAAATAAGCAACAAAAGAGGCGACGAGCAACTATGTGGCCACCCAATAGGGTTTATAACCAATAGGAGCTTCAAATGCTCTCTCTATTTGTGGACGAACACAGTGGATGCTCGAAAAAATAACAGAAAAGAAACGACAAAGCAACACATGCATATACAATGCAATACTTAAAAGAAAAACTAGTTGCTCATCAAGTTTGATCCAGAGTTAAGCTTCTTCACACGCTTTTCGGTGGTTATCTTAACCATGTTAGACAAGCCCTAAGTGCATTACTAAAAATTAAACATGTTTTATATTACAATGCAATGCAAGGGACAATACAAGCTCAATTTTTTGTGAAGTTACTTAGATCAAGCACATTGAGCTCATTCCTTAACCGACAAAATGTAGCCTCATCTAGCGGTTTTGTAAAGATATCCGCCAATTGATCCTCGATCCTTATACCTTCTAGTGATATATCATTTTTAGCAATATGATATCTAAAAAAGTGATGACAGATATCTATGTGCTTGGTGCGAGAGTGTTGAACCAGGTTATTAGCAAGTTTTACCGCGCTTTCATTAGTCACAGAAGAGAGGTACTCTTTCTAGAACTACAACATAGTCTAGAAGAGTTTGCTTCATAGTAAAGAATTTGTGCACAACAAGCACCCGCGGCAATGTACTCCAGCCTCGATGGTGGATAAGGCCACACTATTTTACTTCTTAGAGGTCCAAGACACTAGTGATCTACCAAGCAAATGGCACCCTTTGGATGTGCTTTTTCTATCAATTTTGCAACTAGGCATAATCCGAATTGGAATTAGCCAACTAGTTGGAATCTAGCTCCTTTGGGATACTAAAGACCAATGCTTGGTGTGTGCTTAAGGTACCTAAGGATTCTTTTAATGGCTAACCAAGTGAGCCTCCTTAGGATTAGCTTGAAATCTAGGCACACATACACACACTAAACATGATATCAGGCCTAGATGCGGTCAAGTATAACAAGCTACCAATCATAGAATAGTAGAGAGTTTGATCAACCGATTTACCTCCCTCATCTAGGTCGAGATGTCCATTAGATGGCATTGGTGTCTTGATTGGCTTACATTCATCCATTTTAAGCCTCTTGAGAAGATCCTTGGTATATTTTTCTTGAGAGATGAAGATCCCTTCTCTCATTTGCTTGACTTGAAAACCAAGAAAGAATGTAAGCTCTCCAATCATAGACATCTCGAACTCCTTCGACATCAATTCACCAAACTCTTTGCAATAGTCTTCATTTGATGAGCCAAATATGATATCATCAACATATACTTGACAAATGAAGATCTCTCCCTCAAGCTTCTTGGTGAATAGTGTGGTGTCGACCTTCCCAATGGTGAATCCCTTCTCAATTAGGAAATCCTGAAGGCGCTCATACCAAGCTCTTGGGGCTTGCTTTAGCCCATATAGCGCCTTGGACAACCTATAAACATGATTAGGATATCTAGGGTCTTGAACCTAGGAGGTTGATCAACATAGACTAGTTCATTTATGAAGCCATTTAAAAATGCACTTTTAACATCCATTTGATATAATTTCATTTCATGATGAGATGCATATGCAAGAAGGATACGAATGGCTTCAAGTCTTGCAACCGGTGCAAAAGTCTCTCCAAAATCCTAACCCTTCAACTTGAGAGAACCCCTTTGCAACTAGCCTTGCCTTGTTCCTCACAACGATGCCTTGATCATCTTGCTTGTTGCGGAACACCCACTTTGTTCCAATGACTCTTGCATCTCGTGGTCGCTCTTCAAGTGTCCAAACTTCATTGCGGGTGAAGTTGTTCAATTCTTCATGCATGGCATTTATCCAATCCGGATCTTAAGAGCTTCTTCTACATTCTTAGGCTCAATACAAGAAACAAACAAGTGATGTTCAATAAATAAAGCAAGTTTTTTAGAGCGAGTCATTAGCACCCTTTGAAGGACTCCCTATGATGAGATCTTGTGGATGTGCTTGTAGTAGGGGTGAATTTCTTCTATCAACCACTTGAGGAAGAGGTTGTGGAGCATCAACATCTTGAGCTTGTGCCACCATTTGGTCATGGGAGACGTGAGTATCTTCATTTTCTACTCTCCCATCTTTATCATCATCTTGTGGCACATTTGATGAAGAGGGTGGATCAATCACTTGTACATCATCTTCATCATCTTTGGGCTTGATGTCTCCAACCAGAATGTTCTTCATGGCCTCCCTCAATGGTTCATCACCTACATCATCAAGATTCTCATGTGCTCCTTGGGAGCCATTAGATTCATCAAATTCCACATCATATGTTTCTTCAACCAAGCCGATGGCATGATTAAATAGCTCGATATGCTTTGGACTTTGATGAGTAACCAACAAGAAAATCAATATCACAACGTCTTTGGAACTTGCCTAGGTGTTGCCGCTTCTTGTAGATGTAGCATTTGCAATCCAAACACCCGGAAGAATGAGATGTTCATGCTTCTTCCCATGGAGCAACTCATAAGGGGTCTTACCAAGAAACTTTTGGAGAAATAGGCGGTTGTATGCATAGCATGCGGTGTTGATAGCTTCCACCCATAGATCTTGAGGTGTATTGTACTCATCAAGCATTGTTCTTGCAAGGGTGATTAGTGTCCAGTTCTTTCTCTCTACTACACCATTTTATTGAGGAGTGTAGGTTGCGGAGACCTCATGCTTAATCCCAACTTCATCACAATATGCTTCAATATTTGTGTTGTCAAACTCTTTCCTGTTGTCACTTCTTATCTTCTTGAGCTTCACTTCAAATTCATTTTGTGCTCTCTTGGCAAACTTCTTGAAACATGCGGCCACTTCGGTCTTGTCATGAAGGAAGAACACCCAAGTGTATCTAGAGTAGTCATCAACTATCACAAGACAATAGAGATTGCCTCCCAAACTCTTGTAAGTTGTTGGTCCAAATAGATCCATGTGGAGAAGCTCTAGCACTCTTGTTGTTGACATGTAAGCTTTGGTTGGATGAGTGTTTGCAACTTGCTTGCCGGCTTGACATGCACTACAAAGCTTGTCCTTTTCAAATTTCACATCCTTCAAACCTCTCACCAACTCATTTTCATTAACTTCTTGAGTGAGCTCATCCCAACATGTGCAAGTCTTCTATGCCAAAGCCACCCAAGTGATGTTTTAGTGAATAAGCATGTCTTCAAGTTTGCATCTTCTGGAGGTGAAATCCACTAGATATAGGTTGTTGTATCTAAAGCCCTTGAATATAACTTGATCATCATCTTTCTTTGACACAACCACTTCCTTCTTGGTGAACAAACATTGAAAACCAAGATCACACAATTGACCAAGGATAGCAAGTTGAAGCTCAATGAAGCAACATATAGCACATTTGATATTGAGTGATCATTTGATATTGCAACTTTGCCCAACCTTGTACTTTGCCCTTTGAATTGTCACCAAATGTAATCCTTTCTTGACCATCTACTTCTTCATCTAGTGAGGTGAACATACGAGGATCACTGGTCATATGTTGAGTACAACCACTATCAATAACCCAATGACTTCCACCGGTCTTGTAGTTCACCTACACACAAGAGATCAAGCTTGTTGTTTAGGGACCCAAACTTGATGAGGGCCCTTGACTTTCTCAACTAGTGACTTAGCAACCCAAATTTGCTTAGGCCTATTCTTGTTGGGTGGACCCAAGAACATGACTTTCATCTTTCCACTAGAATCTTTTCTAAGCATGTAGTGAGCATTGAAGGCAAAGGGTCTAGCATGCTTGGGCAAGGGTTGTGGTGGTGGAGTTTCACACTCATGAGCAAAGTGACCTTCTTGTCCACACTCAAAGCATCTCTTTGGCTTAGGCTTTGACTTGTATTGTTGTTGATGTTGAGCTTGAGCTTTCTTCTCTTGATTTGCCAAGAACCCAATACCACTTCTATCCATCTTCATCACGGTGTTCATAAGTAGCTCACTTTGGAGATATTGGCCTCTTGTGAACTTGCTCAAACCTGGTCTTGAGATGCTCTTTCTCCAACTTAAGTTTCTTGTTTTCTTCTCTAAGTTCATCATGGTTCTTCTCCATCTTGAGTCTCTTGTTCTCTTCTCTAAGCATCTCATTCTCAAGAGCCATATCATGATTATTGTCAAGATTCTCTATCACAATTGTGTTGGTGGTTGATAGCTTTTCAAGATCCTTCTTGAGCTTTTCATTTTCATTCTTGAGCTTGACATAATCATCATAGTTGTCGGATTCAACCACTTTCTTGCCTTTGCTACTAGAACCTTGCTCAATGCTCTCAACAATCAAGTCATCACATGATGTGGCTATATCAATCTTAACAACATTGTTAGTAGCATCATGTGGCTCATTGGACAATAACTCATGAGAAAGAACAAGATTATCATGATTAATCTTGAGATTGAGTGTACTCTTCTTTTAGCAAGTTGTAACTAGTGGTGAGCTCATTGTGTATCTCCTCAAGTTTATCATGTTTTTCTCTAAGCTCCCTTTTAGAGGTTTTGAGCTCCTTGAGTTTGGATGACACAATTTTATTCTCTTCTCTAAGCTCATCATTAGCTTTTTTGGCTATGTCATACTTTGCTAAGAGTGAGTCATTCTCAAGTTCTAGCTTCTCATTTTTAGCTCTTGTCTTTCTAATGATTTTAGTGTATTGGTTTAACAATTTGACAAGATCATCATAAGAAGGTGATTCAAATTCTTCATCACTATCACTACCATTCTCATCATCACTAGCATTGTCATCACCACTACTATCATCATCATTTTGTACCTTTCATTCACCCTTGGCCATGAGGCATAGGTGTGTAGAGGATGATGACGAGTGGTGTCGATGAAGATAGTGAAGAGCCAATCACAAGAGCGGCCACCTTCTCCTTCTCATTTTCACTTTCATCATCGATGAGCCACTTGATGATTCAATGTCCGTGAGCCAATCACCAACAATATAGGCCTTGCCATTCTTCTTCTTCTTGTGAAATTCCTTCTTCTTGCCATCCTTCTTCTTGTATGGCTTGTTCTTCTTCTTCTCAATCATCATCATCACTTGAGTCATCTTTCTTGCCCTTGTACTTTTCTTATACTTGTCTTTCTTGGGTTTGGGGCATTGATGAGCTAGATGACCAAGATCTCCACAATTGTAGCAATCCATTTTAGAGATGGGCTTCCTTCTACTACTAGTGAAGAATTTCTTCTTCTTGCCATCAAACTTGACACCATTCTTGTTTAGCTTCTTGAGCATCTTGGCGGTTCTTCTCACCATGAGAGCAAGGCTTGCATCATCAATCTCATCATCACTTGAGCTATCATGATCAACTTTTGCTTTGCCCCTCTTCTCTTGGCTAGCCTTGAATGCCAAATCTTTCTTCTTGGTGGAAGAAGAGCCATCTTGTGGAGTGATGTGCATGTACATCTCATGTGCATTGATCTTCCCCAATATTTGAGTTGGCGTAGCGGTGGAAAGATCACCTTGATGAAGCACCATCACAATATGCCCATACTTATCAATGGGGAGGACACTCAAGATCTTTCTCACAACATCGGATGGTTGCATTTGAGTGAGTCCAAGCCCATTGACCTCCTCTACAAGAACATTCAAGCATGAATACATTTCATTAGCACTTTCACTAGGAAGCATTTCAAATGAATTAAGCTTCTTCATCACGAGGTGATAGCGTTCCTCACGCTCACTCTTGGTTCCCTCATGGAGCGCACAAATGTCCTGACCATAGTTGATGGGCGTCTTTGTGGTTCCGCATACGGTTAAAGACATCCTTGCAAAGGCCTCTAAAAAGAGTGTTTCTAGCCTTTGCATTCCACTTCTCATAGTGAATCTCATCACCTTGAAGGTTAGCGGGATCCCTAGGTGTTGGGAAACCTTGTGAGGCGGCTCTAAGCACTCCAACATCTAGAGCCTCTAGGTACGCCTCCATGCGAATTTTCCAATAAGGAAAGTCATCTCCCTCAAAGACTGGAGGGGGTCCATCCCCGTGGGACATCTTGCTCTTGAGCGGTTAAGCCTAATTCAAGGAGCACGAGGCTTCGATACCAATTAAAGGATCAAGATGCCCAAGAGGGGGGTGAATTGGGCTTATTCTAATTTTTTGCAATAATTAAGCCCTACACTTAGCCCATTTCACCCTCTTGTGCCTAGAAGTGTTTCTATTGTTCTACCGCACAAAAGTTTTGCACACTAGGTTCCAATTCTACTCTAGCTTGGCAATTCTAAGAATGTAAAGACATGAATTGAATTGCTCAAATGTAAATGCTCAAAGTAAAGAGAAGGAGAGGAACTGCGGCGATGTTTTTCTGAGGTATCAGAGAGTCGCCACTCCCCACTAGTCCTCGTTGGAGCACCCAGCGCAAGGGTGTAGCTCCCCCTTGATCCGCGCAAGGATCAAGTGCTCTCTATGGGCTGATTCTTCGACACTCCATCGCGGTGAATCGCCCACAACCTGCTCACAACATGACTTGGGTCATCCACAAGCTCACTAGATGATCACCAAGCTTCCAATCACCACCGAGCCATCTAGGTGATGGCGATCACCAAAAGGAACAAGCACAAACTCTCACTTGACCAAGACAAGCCTAATGAGAAAGGTGGATGCACACTTGCTACTCCCTATGCACTAATGAGGTCCTTATTCTTGGATTATCAAATCTCAATCACCCCACTAGGCTCTTGCTCTCCCTTGAACTCCAAAGGTGTTTCTCAGCTGAACAAATGGACAAGAGAGCTAAGTTGGACGAGTGGGGGAAGTATTTATACTCCCTACTTCAAAACATACCCATTAGGGTCCAACTCAGCACATTTTGAGGTGACCGGACGCTCAGGTCAAAGTGACCGAACGCATCCAGTCAGTAGCCAACGGCTATATGATGCTAGCACAGTCATCAGAAACCGGACTCTAACCAACGTCTGATCACCACTCATCTGACGCGTCCGATTAGCAATTTCCTTCTCTGGATGCTTACTGTTGTTCACCGGATGCAGCCTCTAGTGCGTTAGGTCATAGCGTCTGGTCCTTCATGAGTGCTGCTTGCTCTACAGTTGCGCACACTGGTGCGTCCGATCCTGACTAGGAGCCAGCATCCGGTGGATGAGCAAGCCCTAGGTGCACGAGCTAACGCTGACCGGATGCGGCACCTGTGCGTCTGGTCATCATCAAAGTCTCCATTCACCTCAAATTCTACCAACTTTGTGAACGACATTGACTTCAACCATTAGATTCACCTAGGTCAAGCTACTAGTTCATATCCCCCTTAATAGTACGGCCAAAGAAAAAACAAAGTTCTAAACTACTCTAAGTGTCTCTCCAATGTCAAACGACACTTAGAACTAGTCCGTCCTTAACCTTGTCGTCCATCCTTTGAAAATTGAAACTATTTCCATTGATAGGGGTATGAAAACCATAATTGCCCAATCAATCACCATTACTATGACCAAACTCAAGTTGCCTCTGCAAAACACACATTAGTCACAGTAATCTTGTGTCGTCATTAATCATCAAAACCAAACTAGGGGCCTAGATGCTTTCACCTTGCCTTCGGATTGTCTCTGGGGTGTGTTGTTTTGGCCTGCCTTCGCTGGTTGTTGCCCCTGTTGGCTGCTTCCTTGTTGTTCTATATTGAAAACTTGCTGGTTTTGTGCTTGCTGTGCTTGCGGCTGGCCTTGGTTTTTGTTGCCCTTCTGGGTGTTTCTGTTGTTGCTCTGGAATTGCTTGCTTTGGTTTTGTTCTTCTAGTCTTCTATGGAGGTCGTTGTCAAATCTGCAATACTTCTGAAATTCGTTGTAGAGGTCTTCGATGGTCCGAGGCTTTTCCCTGGCTAGATGAGCTGTGAATGGACCTATGCGAAGGCCTTTGATTGCTGCCTCTATAGCAACGTCCTCTGGGACATTTGGTGCCTTTGCCTTTATTTGCAGGAATTTCTGGAAGTAGTCCTTTAGGGCTTCTCCTTGATTCTGCTTGCATTGAAACAGGTCCATGGAAGTCAAGGATTCATTTGTGAACCCCTTGAAATTTGCCAAGATCATGTCGCGAAGGTCTTTCCATGAATAGACAGAACTTGGCCTTTATATCATTGTTTCTAAATCTTAGACTTCTTATGGTACTCTCTTCAACAACTTTGCAGGTGCCACAGAAAAATGGGGATGAATGTGGAATTTATGTTCTTTATTTCATCCACTGTTTTCTACAAAACAAAGAACTGGCAGAAGTTCTTGAAAACAAAAGATTGGAAGAAGATTTCACCCAGCTGGTGTGTCATCTGTTTCTGCCTTTATATCTCTTCTTTTACTGCCTTTTCAAATGTTTAACTAATCTGTTTTATCAATGTGGCTTAGCTTGATGATGGCTGGTTTAACCCAGAGGAACTAGAGAACTTTCGCAAGGATATCCATTCATTCCAAGCGTATGTGTCACCTGCTGTGTTCATTTCCTGTTTGCTAATTTGTGATTGTAAATCTCATTGCGCTTTTTTCACTTAATGCAGGAATCGGAATAACAAAATTGCAGAGTAGGATATACAGCAAAGATGGTGCCAAGTATATAAATTGGTAGGATAACAATCAAGTCATCACCTACTCTTATGCCTGTTGCCTCGTATCACTTGTCGATATATTAATCTTTCTTATCCAGGTAACATCATCCAACATGTAGATTGCTGAGTTTCACCTTGCCTTGTGGCTCATTCCGAGTACATTTGAAGGTTGTTTGACAATATGTTGTATTGCTGTTTTATCCATTGAAGAGGGAGTACATAGAGCTTCGCTGGCAGACAGTATTAGTTCGGCAGATCGTTATTATTACATTTATCGTATTTATTTAAACTATTGAACTTTGTAGTATATATTAGTATATCAGAAAGTGCTAGATTACCATCACCCTCTTGGATAATGTTAGTATGTATTCTCATTATAGAGATGCTGTAGTATACCCCTTAATGTGGGTATCGGCGTTACAGTTTCACATTTGTTGTGCCGAGATGGTGTTGGTAAAAGTAAGGCCATGTTTAGTTCCACCAAATTTCCAACTTTGACACTATGCAAAAAGAAGATTCCCTGTCACATCAAACTTGTGGTACATGTATGGAGTACTAAATGTTGACGAAATCAAAAACTAATTGCACAGTTTGGTTGTACTTTACGAGACAAACGTTTTGAGCCTAATTAGTCAACGATTGGACAATTATTACCAAATAAAAACAAAACGTCACGTGAAGGGGATAAACTCGCCAGAAGGTGTTGTTGCTTCCTATGTAGATTCTGCTGTTGCTGTTGTGAAGGGGATATATTCAAATCAGACGTTTTCCTTGTCATGTGCATCAGCACTGTTGGCTCATGTTTTGCTTACGAGCGGGCATCTGTTAGATTAGTACTGTTATGTCAGTTTTTTTTTCTAATTTGGGTATAAAGAAGATTCTGTGTTAACATGCCAATTGCCAGGAGACAATAAGTGGTGACCCTAATTTCCTGAGCCTGCTAAATTTGGTAGAAAATTTAGCACAACAAAAAAGAAAAAGAAAAAAGGGGCTAGATTATCTCAGCTCTCAAGTTTCAGTAGGAGCTGGGCCAGTCGTCCTTTTTTATGAAAAAAAAGAATCTCCAGAGAATACGTCCTGCATTGCTACTTGAGTGCCCAGATATGAGATCCAAGGGTGCCGACATCCCGTGATAAAATACAGCTAGGATCCGAGTCAATGTCGGTCGCTGTGCTGTACTACTAGTAGTAGCGGCTTCCAATGTACAAGGTTTATCGTTGTCTGCCTCGTTTTAACAGCTCATCGCAGCATTGGAAGACACAAATTACCCTAGTGAGCATCAAACAACTCATTGACTAGAGAGGGCATAAGAGGCTCAGAGCATGTGTTTATCCACGCCAAAAACGGACGGACCTCACCCAAACAGGCAAATTAAACAGTCGTCCTTCTCGAGGGCAGAAATACTTGTTTTTTTCTTCACTTGGTAGTACCTGCACGGACCATCTGAGAAATGCTTTGTTTACGGTGGCTGCCGCCGCCGCTGTTTGGTGTCTGCTGTTTGATTTCTTCTTAGGAGGATCCATGAACAATAGCAGCTGAGAATGCTTGCTGCAGCAAGCACAACTGAAGGTAGCCGATCCTATGTTCGTATAGGACAACCGAACAGTGTTTTTTGTTTAACAAAAAAAGTTCCGTAAGGGGTCAGCTAACTCCAAAGAACATCAGCTTCTCATTGGAATGAACAGCTACAGAGTCCGTATGTATCTGGACATGGGACATGTTCTTTAGTACGTTCTTTCTGATTCATTTTAGACCAGGATCTGCCTGTCGCCGAGCTTCCACGGAGTGACCGAGCAAATCCAAATATGCAGAGCCCAGAGCCCTTGGTCCATCAGATCCTCTGACCTCCGTTGGCTTGTCTCCATCTCCACGACGAAATGAAACGGACGCGTATTTTGTTCAGTGTATTTTTTTTTCCAGACAGCTACTGAGTTGCGCTCCAGCTACATTACCACTATCTTGTCAGTTCGCATGTCGACATCGATCGGAAGACCTTGGTCCAATGCTTATGCTCTAGGCTCTAGCCCGTCCAATTACAAAATCTGTTTTTTTTTTAAAAAAAATCACGTCTCCATCGACGTACAGAAATTACAACTTAAATTTGAATATTGTAAGAAAGATGCCATTACCCAAAGCGTTATACTCTAGGAGATGGATATTACATTAAGGCCCTATTTGGATCCTTGGAATTGAATTCATTTTAATGACTATAATTTAGACACAGATTAATTAAGCTAATATGGTTGTATATGAATATATTTGTATATTATTGGTAGTCATACAAGGAAGATACTTATGTGTTGCATTTCTACTGTAGAGAAGTGAATTGAAGAACATGCTATAAGTTGCAGAGTAGAAATATAGCACGATGATCTACATAATCAATTTCCATCTTACACCTTATGAATTTGATATAGGCTTATTTGTAAGCTTGAGAAAGTTATGGAACGTTAAATTTCAAGCTAAATAGCCTAATATAGGGAGTATATTCTAATTCCTCTAAAATGAAGACATCCAGACTACCTCTAAGAAAAAAGTAGTAACTCTAATCCAGGCTAAACCCCACGTCAGATACATATATGTGCGGTATTTTTTTTTTTGCTAAAATATATGTGCGGTATTTTAGGTTTGTTATAAGTTAAATGCCTTCAAATTTGACTAAATTTATAAAAACAATGTAGTGCAATTTTTAAGAGACTAAGATTAAAAAAATATTCCATATATATTGAATGGTAGATTTAGCTGAGCTAATTTTGCACTATATATATATAGGTGTTTAGAAAATTGATTTCTTTCAAAGGACTAAAATATAAATTTCTTTCAAAGCACTAAAATATCTTATATTTTAAAGCAAAGGAATTACTCCGTAGGTTCTAACCATTCTATGCGGCCCATGCTAAAGAGGGATGGGTGACATGTAGAAGGCTACCGACCAATGACCGGACCACAAGGTCCACAGGAGTCATGCACACAAATAGATTGAACAAACTAAAAACACAAAATTCTTCACGTGAGAGCTGGCCCTCTAGATAGAAAGAGTACCATAATTGGTATGAAAAGAACTTTTAATGACCTTTAGCTCCTTTATAGAGTACAAAAGAGAGAAAATAAATTAAAGGTCCATATTAGATTTGGAATGACCTCGTTGCATGAGTCCCAAGAACCGAAAGTCCACACAAACAAATACTACTACTAGATGTTTAATTGTTTTCAGTCTAATTAAGTTTATAGAAAATAACAATACTATTTGTGATATCAAATAAGCATATAATATGAAATATATTTTTTATAATAGTATACTTCTTTGATGTAATAATGTTAATATTCTTTTCTAAAACTTACTCTAGCGTAGTTTGACTTAAAAAAAAGTCAAATCCATTACATTTCAGGAGATAGTACATTTATGAAAACATATAGTTACTTCTCCACAAATGTAAGGATTCCGGCCATTGCCTATTCCAACACTTCCCCTCCCTCATCTTAGCAACACACAAAGGGTGAGAAGGGTGCTAAGCCATCTAGCTTGGCGGACCTACGTTTTAAGAACTTATCCAAATGTGATGGACATGGCTATCATCACCTGCTAGCTACCATAATCATTCATGGGGTAAGCCACGCAACCATAGATAACTATAGTCTGGACATCATGTTTACACTATAAGCTTGCTAGACTTAATCCTGGACACAAGATGGATTAGAGCACTCACTAAGTGGTGATCGGGTGCAAAGGTGTGCTACACTATTCTAGTATCTAGTATACAACTAAGTTTATAATTAAACAACATAATATACAAGGATATATTGTATAGGAAATGAAGTGCTACAATGAAGTATCTAGTATACAACTAAGTTTATAATTAAACAACACAATATACAAGGATATATTGTATAGGAAATGAAGTGCTACAATAGAAGAAAGGATGCGGGAGTTATACCAAACTTTCTAAAGACTAATTTGGAAAACCCAAGGCTAGCTTGACTAACTCTAACTCCCAAACTAAACTATCATACTATATACTCCCTCCATCCCAAAATAAGTGACGTTTTTTAGTTTTTGATACCATGTTTGACCATTCGCCTTATTCAACTTTTTGCGTAAATTATAAAATAAATAAATCATCATTAAAGTGTCTGTAATGTTAAATAAGTCATAACAAAATAGATAATATTTATATAAATTTTTTGAATAAGATGAACGGTCAAACAAGACGTCTAAAAGCAAAAAATGTCACTTATTTTGGGACGGATGGAGTATACTACTAGCAAGAATGTAATGGACCTTTTCTTTTCTTGGTGTGTTAAATGAGACGGGGTGCCCCTCTATTTATAGTAGTTGGAGGTGGGCCCATGGATCCAAATGAAGCCCCATGATCCCCATTGGATCACAACCACCATAGATGATAGAGACATTAGCCTAATTTTTCGAGAGGTATGATAAATCAATTGGTGGAGTACTCGATGTTCATGTTCTGGGCTCACTACTACACAAATCTTAACCGAGGCAGGCATTTTTTATTTGTCGAGGCGGGCATCACAAATGCCTCGGACCAAAGGTCACGGTTAATCGATCTTTACCAAGGAGGTTCAATGCCCATCTCGATAAATGGAAGAAAAAACAAAAAAGGAAAACCCGTGGACAAAGCCCAGCGAGCCCACTCACGGGCCCATCGAGCCCATCCACGGCGCCGCTGCCGTCGTCCGCTCACTGGACCTAGGCACCCGCTCGCTGGATTCGGGCACCCGCTCCTCTGACCTGAGCATCGGCCGGATCTAGGCGAGGGAGAGAGAGCTGAGGTGCCGCTGCTACAGGAACCTGCTGCAGAGAGGCTCTTCTGCGCGAAACCGCCATGGATCCGCCCGCCGCCACCGTGGATCTAAGCATCGGTGAGGGAGAGAGTGAGGGAGATGAAGAGAGGAAAAGAGAGGGAGATGGGGAGAGCTGACCTACCTCGGACCCATGCCGCCGCAACCCCGTTGTCGCACCTCAGACTTCGCGCACCGATGCGCAACACTATGGCCCCGTGCCGCCCGGCTGTGCGCCACCGTGGCCGCGCGCCACGGCGGCCCCACGCCGCCGCGCCGCAACCGCCCTAGAGAGAGAAGGACCGGAGAGAGGCGGTGGAGAGAGAGGGAGGTGGTGGAGAGAGAGGGACCGAATAGAGAGAGGGAATAGAGGGAGGGAGCTGCTCATCCTTACGCGTCTGCAGCGCCTATGTTGTGCTAGGGACGGTTGTGCCCATCCCCCTCATGTAAAAAGGCCCAGCGCCTAATTAGTCTGAGGACCAATATATAAATTTGTGAACCAAAGGGGGTCGGGAGGAAGATTGCCTCCTCTCACCTCCCTTATAAATACAACCCAAGGGGCAAGGGCTAAGGGGCACCTGACTTTCCCCAACCCTAATATTGGAGCACTTATTCTCTTTCTTGTGCGGGACTAGTTCCCAAGCTTCCCCCTCTCCCCGGACGAAGGAACCTTCGTCCTAGTTGGTGAGGGTACGAGCGACGGGCTATTACCCCACATCCTGGGAGAAAGAGACCGGCGGTTGGGAGACAGGGAGAGTGGGTTGGGAGTGAGGTTAGGGTTTTCATTGTGTTTATATACTCGGCACTGGTATTGGGCTTAGAAATGGTAGTGGGTTGGGCCAGATTTTAAGAGTCGGGCCTTATAAAATAACTACCTCGATTAATGATTTACCGAGACGGTTGCGTTAAGGCAACTGCCTCAGTTAATAAGCATTAACCGAGGCGGTCTCGTTACAGTGCCCGCCTCGGTTAGTGATTAACCGAGGCAGTTGCTGGGCTGGCTGCCCTGCCTCGAATAACCGAGGCGGGCAACTGGCCCAACCGCCTTGGAGGCCAATTTGGAAACGCTGCGTAAAAGAATTTGTGTAGCAGTGTCTTCTTAGCAAGTACGATTCAAGACCCTGCAACCAAGAAAGCTTTTCCGACACGTGAATAGAGAACACATTGCCAGGTCAATCCACAACCCGACAACGATGTCATGTTGTCGATGCTAAAGCCATGAACTAATAGTGGCATAACACTGCTGGGTTGGTTCTTAACCAACATTGATATCCACACTATCATTGTGTGTTCATTGCTTAAACCGACAGTGATAGTCATGGCTCAACCCAACAGTGATAGAGGGCTTTATTGCTGGGTTAATACGATCCCCAATCATTGTTCGGTCCTAAAGTTACGATCCGACAATGAAGCTATATCACTATCACCTTATGTACATTTGGTAGTGATGGGTTGACAGGAATTATGTGTTCTGCAGTGTTACGAGTTAATTTCTTCAGCAGGAAATTTGAATGTGTAACTAGAAACACAAACTATTTTGCAGACAAGCAACCGTAACAAATTACAATTTTCATCGTGTTTTAGCAGCAAGAAAATTGAAAATGCTAGTAGCTTGCTGTGAAGAAGAATCCCTGAACTAGCCAACTCGCATGCCACATCGTTTCGTTATTCAGAATGGACGAGAGGCCCACAGTCACTGTTGTGCTTGTGCATAGAGCCACACGACCCTCTGACTCTACGTCTCTGATTCATACGATGGGATCTTCTAGGTGCAATTAGTTGTAGTTTGCTTTGTTGCACAAAAGTTTGTTAATAAGGGAACTTGTATAAAACAACGCCCATAGTTAGTATTTTCCGCCAAACCTCTAAAACTGACGTTTTGTTTCACTACGGCGTGTCTAATAGTTCAGTCATGCAAAGAAAAAAAAATCTCTTGGGAAGCACGATGTTTTTTCCTGAAATAATTCATGAAAAAGGTGCGTTTGTTGACCATAGACACCTAGAACAGTTGTCAACATATTATTTGTGCTAGGTATTTAGACATTTATATAGGATTACACTAAATCTCAATCTTCGATTACTTACATGGACACAGTTACCATGTAGACCCTGAGAGAATTTAGATAACTAAGAGCAGAGCTCCACTCCTAGATTCTCTTGCTATGCTCTTGATTCTCTAGTGAAGTGGTTGTAATTGATTACGGTGGGAGAGCAGGGTACGGAGCATGTCATAATTGAGTCTGGAGAGATTCACATGGGTTTTGAACAGGGAGTAGTGTATAGCAGGTTTTTTTACTCCCACTTTCTAGTATAAATAGAGAAGTGATTATTATCTGCTCCCCAACTCAATCTGTGCAAGATTTAGCTATTTGGTTGGAGATGAATGATTCCCATGGAGAATCACTTCCAAAGAGCATTGCCAAATGACCCCTAAAATTTTATATTACTCTCTCTATTCTAAATTATAATCCATTTTGACTTTTCTAGATATAATATACTAAGAGCATAGCAACTTATAATTTTGCAACAAAGGGAGTGATATTTTTTTATATGCGATTCTTCATACTTTTGTGAATATCCTTACTGAAGATTTATATAATATAATTAATGTGTACCCTGCACAAGACATTTATATTTCATAACGAGGGAATATATCTTCTTTGATTTTGATGTGTAACGAGTTAATGGGCATCCAACCTATGGATCCACTCCATTCGCTTGAGCTTATCAGCCAGAATCAGCTCTACTTTTCAGCCATGAAACAGTGTTTTTCTCTCACAACAAATAAGCCATACAAATCAGCCGTAGCCACAATAAGTCCTGCTGTCCTCCTTCACGAAGCCACCCCTTAACATCTTTTACTCTATTATTAGGGTTATGGAAAAGAATGTTAACCATGGAGCTAATGCCAAGGAAAATCAACAATAACACCACTTTGGACCTAAAATACTTTGTGGCTAAGTAGACTTGTTGAGTTATCTGTGTGGATCTAGGGCTCAGTGGGGGAATAACCCCCGATACCCATAGGGCTTCACATGGGCTGAGCCGCCAGGGGAGGCCTAGCCCACAAGACTATGCCGCGCGGAGCACGGCACAGGTCGGCGTGTCCCGTAAGTCTACGTGAAGATCCTTGGCGATCAAGGAAGATCTGTTTGGATATGCTAGATACCGTAATCTCTGTAATTCCTATCGTGTAAACCGATCAGGATTGATGTAACCGACCTGTAACCCTACCCTCGAGCTATATAAGGCGGGTAGGGACCCCCTCATTTTCATCCCATCTCATAAAAGAATCCACCAAAGACACAGGGCGTAGGGTATTAGTCAAGCTAACGTCTTGAACCTGCCTAATCATTGTCTCTTGCGTTCTGTGTCACCATCTAGTTCCTTGACGCGCACCTTCACCGATTCATCTACTACCATGGACATACCCCTCGGTAGACTACCAATCAAATTTCGTCGACAGTAGCATGCCAGGTAGGGGGTGTGCATGCTGAATCCATGGCGAGCCAGATGGTCCACTTTCCAAGCTCCATGGTCCTTCCCGAGCAAGGCCAGACCTTCACGGTTGGATCCATGACCTGGGTCATCGGCGTCGATGGCATCGGGAAAGATCGTGGAGGCGGTGCAGAATCACCCTATGTAGATCGTGTTAACATCTGCAACAACATCTCCAATCTCGGTGCCCCACCGCTGGGTTTGGAGATCCATCGACAATGATGATATGATCACATCCATCGATCAGGTCACCAACGGCTTAGCCGAATGTCTGTCTCTCACGGAGTCGATCTTAGATGGGTCTACCATGAGCAACGAATTTCCTACACTCCAAGATCATCAAGCCACTGTGACCGAGCGACCTTCTCGGCCACATCGTATGAGGCATCCAGATTCAGATCTTATGATCATGGCTACTCTGGAGGGGCGCGTAGTGCGACGCCGACCACTCCCTGTTATCGGCCTACGCTTGGCCAATTACGAGGCCCCGATGGAGAACCCACCGAGGCCCTATCCCTTTGGACTGGAGGGTGCGGGATCCGCGTACCAGAACACCATCCACCACCTTTTCATCGACCATGTTGAGCGTGACCGCGCCAGCGACCTCTACATGATTGATCCGACTAAGTCCGATCAGCCCACGCCCATGGTGAACATGGTGAATATTCGCCAGCTTCTGAAGGAATCCCTCCACAATGTTCTGGATGAAAGCTCCGACCAGTATTCTAAGGGCTCGACCAAGACCGCCTCTAGCTGCCCTACCTTCCCTCTGGGATTCAGGGGCATGCTTTTTCTTGTTAGCCATGATAGCGTCACTAGAGACGGTGAAACCGCCGACGAGCACAAGGCTCGCTTGGCGAAGAACGCCCATCGCCAATGTCACCGAGATGCAGAAGGTGCTCACGGGGTAGACGAGGATGCAAACGGCCGCCATCATCGCAATATGGAGGAGGAGTTCGACATGGAGGGCATCTAGCTGGTGCAGAAGACGCCAAGCACCAATCTTGCCATTGTTTACAACGAGCTGGAGAAGCTCCCTCAAACTCTAAAAGTCAAGAAGATCCAAGCCCATGTCAAAGCGTCTCAAGTCCAAGTAATTGAGATCTAGAATCCCGATCCACCTTATTCGACTGCATCGGCTCACAACCGTTGCTCCCTCCACTCCCATCGCAATAGAGGGAGTCAGTACTAGGTCTCCGAGCACCCTTGACCCCAAGCAAGAGGCCCCTACCTCTATAGAGGATCCAAGGGCAACTATGAAGGATATTCAGACCACGGCGGGCACTCCCCTCGTCCACAGGGTTGCCGCGGCGGCAACTGCAACCAGGAGGTGAATCAACCCCTATCGCATGACATGTGTGAACATATCAACACCAACATCGATGCTCGTGATCGCATAGAGAACAGTAGGTCCGCACGCTATGAGGCCAAGATGGAACACCAGTGCTAGTTTGACACCAAGCATGGAGCACCTGGTGTCACCCAAGCACCACCTATCACCGGTGCCTCTGGACTATGCCCCTTCACCGTGAGGCTCCAAGCAGTTTGATGGTCAGCGGGCTTCAAGATCTATGGGGTAGACACCTATGATGGCAAGGACAACCCCATGCAGTGGCTAATACTCTATGAGATCGCCATGAGAGCCGTGGGAGGAAGTGAAGATGTGATGGCAAATTTTTTGCCCATCATGCTAAACCAATCTGCGAACAACTGGCTCCTAAGCCTACGGGAGGACTCCATCTGATCTTGGGACGACCTCAAGAAACTCTTCACCAACTACTTCATGGCCACGTGCAAGTAGCCCGACACCAAGTATGGCTTGGAGAAGCTTCATCTAACCTTCGGGGAGCCCCTATGTAGCTTCATCAGGCACTTCTCGGAGATGAGGAACTCCATCCCCAACATTAGCGATAGCAAGGCCATCGCGTTCACCAAGGGGCTCCATCATGAGCAGCTCCATGAAAAGCTATACCACATGAGGCCTGTGACCATCAGCGAGCTATTGCAAGTAGCAAATGGCTACGCCGTTGTCGAGGAAGCCTAGTGGGCTGCCCGCTCTTTTCACCACCAATGCTGCAACGACGACCATCGCGAGGAAAGGCGCTACAATGATCGCGACCACCGCCACGACAATCATGAACGCCACCACGACGACCGCGAGCATCGACGTGATGACCACCTAGATAGCTCGAGAGGTAGACAGAGCCATCACTGTAGGGCTAATAACTCCGTCAACACCATCAACGCCCGTTGTTGGTATAAATTAATGCACACAGTATAATCCGCAAGCGCATGTATATTATACTGATATAGCAATTCATTGGGAGTACACAATTTTATATCGAACTCGAGGAAATGTGTGTGAGAATAACCAAATCTAACTTAACCCAACTTCACAATCAAGGCTACATAATAGGAGCGTAGAGGAGACTGCTAAAATCTTCTAGTTCTAACTTCGGAAAGCTTTTTCTTCTATTGTTCAATTCTAGGGATATTACTAGAGAAAACACAGGTAGAGTATGTTTCCTATAGTAACAAGGTCCTGCTAGGCCTACTAACAGGAGGTGGACTACAAAAGATTCAACGAGGCTATAAGAGTCACCCTCGCGAGCTACCACCAATCTAGAAAATAGGGTACATCCACGAGTAACCGAGTCTAAGCACCACGCTTACACTACGAATACTACTTTAACCTAGGAGCTACAACTATTAAAGTACTCAAAAGAGAGTCACAAACCTGAAGAACAATATGAACAAGATGCTTACTTGAATTAGAAGTCGATTACTAGAGAAATATCAGAAGCAAGCTCAAGAACTTGATTCCGCCAGGGTACAAGCCATAGAGAGAGCACCGATAGGCCGGGACTCCTCTGAAACTCTTCCCTCTCACTCTATCTCACAATCTCTAATACAAGACTAGATCCTATCGAGGACTAATCCTCTCTTGATTGCTAGCCCTGATCCTGGTGGACATATGAATTAGGGTTTCTGGCTTCTTAGCTCTCAGGATCAAATGCCAATGCCCTAGAGGGGGGTTTTTAGGCTGGTATATATAGACCAGAGCATCAATCATGAGCCCTCGGATCAAACTAACTTGAATAAATGGTATAGATGCATCCTAGGAGGTGGTGGAGAACCAACATAGCAATAGGGATAACAGGTGGGACCCCTAGGGGCCAGGCAGCCTACATGTGGGGTCGCCTAGCCCCACATGTCAATGACATGTGTCCCGCTTCGGTGGAAAGCCTCCTGGAGTCTTCTAGAGTTTTCCTATGTCGATTACGCGGTGAAATTCCATGATTTCCTTTGACGAATAGGTCCTCCTTGACGGTTTTCTGATTAAATCCTGCTGAAAACATAGCTTCACCAAAACTCATGGAATTTGTTAGTTTAAACCCCTAAGTCTACATTAGCGATCCATTTTAGCCATTTATACAAGTTATATTGATGGTTTATGATGAGTGTTAACTACCGTCAACCATGCGCTAAGTGCACCCACAACACCGACTACACCAAGCTCATGGACGGTCTATGACCTATTCACAAGGACGCCAAGCATACCATGGGAGAGTGTAGAGGCCTAAACAAGGCGTTCTATGGCAACACGTCGAAGAGGTCATGACCTAATAACAACAAAACCGAGGATGGCCAAGGTGAAGATCGAGAGAGGAACAAGGGACCTTCCTATCAAGACCCTACCAAGACCGTCGCTTCCATCTTCGATGGTCGACCTACCTCTAAAGATAAACAAGGGCAGAAGCTTGTCACTCAATGCATCATGTCAATCGCTAGCTACGATGAACCCATCGCCGACCCCAAGTACCTCGACTGGTTGAAGCACCTGATTACCTTCTCCCGGGCTGACTAGTGGGTAGATATTCCATGCCTAGGGCATTTTCCGCTTGTCCTAGAACCCATCATCAAGGACATGCGCTTCCAGAAGGTCCTCATCGATGAAGAGAGCACCCTCAACATCCTTTTTGCTGGATCCCTAGAGGAGCTAGGGCTCAAGAAGGAAGACCTCATCCCCATTGACTCTTCGTTCTGGGGATTGTCCTCGGGAAGGCTTCTCAACCCCTTGGATAGATCACACTGCCGGTGTAGTTCGGCATCGACAAGCTCTTCCGCACCGACTACGTTAAGTTCCTGGTTGCCAACTTCAACACAGTGTACCACACCATCCTCGGCCGACCAGCTCTCACCAAGTTCATGACCGTGCCGCACAACACGTATCTAGTACAGAAGATGCCGACAGATCAAGGGATCCTCCCCTGTGGGCCAATCTCGATGTTGCCTACGCCTATGAGAAGGAAAGTTTCATGCTAGCTGAGGCTACCGACATCTCCATCCACATGCAGGACTGCCTCGCTTCCTCGCAGCAGATATCACCAGAGGACCTAGAGATCCCCACGATGGAGGCCGTCCAAGCATCAACCAAGTCCAAGGAGGTTGTTGACGGTTGTTAATGTCAATCATAAACCGTTAATATATCCTGCATATACACTTAATTCCATTACAAAACATAGGTATAGGCCGACTTTTCCATAGTTGATACAACCCTGCTCTTCTTTTCCCCATGCTCCCATCGCTCTAGCACGCTGGTTTGCAATCCCTCTGATCAATATTGCTTTGTTTCTATAAGTTTGACTATTGTTTACAAATTTCGTACATGAAAATCAAACTTAAGATGTAAAGTAAAATCAAACTTTGTGAGAAGAAGCTTTTGTGACAAGTAAGGCACATTATTTAAAAACATGGGACAAATGTTCTATGCTAATTAAAATGTATTTTGCCATACATAGAAGATGACCTTTAGCTCTATGACAACGCTATCCTTGTTTGAAATTATTTGTACATCCCTTTGGGTATGTGTTGTCCACTAATCTAAAACAATGAATGGAGCAGAAGGTTCAAATAAAATGCCAAGATCCACAAAAGAAAAGACAAAAGGATGGCTTGATAAGAGGATGAGAAAGGAGTGTGACATAGGAGACAAGATGCAAGGTTGTCAAGCAATGAAAGTTTCAAGCAAAAGGAAAAGACCATCACAAGTCATCTACTCTTCATCATGTGGTGTCATCACACTCCAATGATGTAGGTAACATCTTAAGGTAAGTGGTCATTATTTAAAAGGCTTTCCTTTGATCTTGCTATTCACATAATTAAAGAAACAAACATGTTTGAGTTACAACTTTGCTTGATTCAATCTGATTAACTCAACATGGCTTGTTCCTTAAGCTTGCTCATAGCACCACTTTCTTGATCTCATAGTTTAACCAATTGAGCTAAAATGTTGTATATCGTATCTTTGGAAGATGATAGTCATAATCGAGTAAAGTTTGATACATTATGTTAAGATGGACAATCCTTCCATATGTTAACCAACTCCACTCTTTTTGACAAATGTATTCAAATGTCACAATCATCCTTCAGATCTTATCACCCATGTTGAAAGAATGAACAGTGCACATAACATCAATCTTATCATGATTCAATGTACCTAAGGCTAGAGAAGTATAAATAAGTTTTGGTTCTGTTGGTATTTTCCACCAACAGAGCCCATGCACTTGATCTCTACCTTGTCTTTATGAGCAGAACACACTTTGAGCAAAGTGTGGGGGAATCGATCCTCCAAATTGTACAAGTGAAAGTTCTGAACCGGCAATAATGATGCACACAAGATGTCACCAGTTTCTATTACTGATGGTTGACTTCGAAATGATAAACAAGGAGGAGGAACAAGTTAAGAAAGAATGAACCTGTCAAACCTAAATCGAACTCAAAACCAAAGACGGGTTTGGCAAAATAAGGTGGCACCACCATTAGAAGTGCCACTACTAGAGGCACCACACTAAAGAATCCTCAACTTCAAGAGTGAACCATACAAGGTATGTTACATATTCATGCACAATGGCAGGTAAGCATGGGACACGAGATGGCCAGCCTCCAGCAACAATAGCAATAGCAAAAATCAAAATTGGGAGGCTATGTTCCAGCACCTCCACATTTGCCCACCTCATTGAGCAACCACGACAACAACCAGCTTGGGGGAGAAGGCAGCCCTCGTGTATCTATATAAGTATTTCTTTTTTATTATTCTTAGTTTGCTTTATTTATATTTTACAAAAAAAGATGAATAACTAAAAATGAAATAAAAAGTTATCTTTATAGAAATATATATAGTTATAATGTGTGATCTAAAAAATGAAAACAAAAATAAAAAGAGTGTGTCTAGTTTGCTTTAATCTAATTTTAGGAGCTAAATAAAATAAAAAGGACTCTAAAGATAATCTCTTAAAATAGAAATGATGATTAGTTTCTCTATTGTAATTCCTTTCAAGTTCCTAGTTTTTAGCCTTGAATTATCCTAAATTTTGGATAAGATTGTTTGGATATAAGGATTTACTCTTAACTTGAAACTCATGGGTAGCTTATGCTTGATCTAAATCTAGGTAATTAACGGATATGATATGAGAAGGTCTAAGCTACTGTTATCTTGTTCCAAGTGACACTAAAGTTCTAAAGATTTATCTTTTGAAAAACACAAAAATGCTATGATGAGTTCCTATATGACAAAGCATGAATTTCTACCAAAGCCATACATGTTATTTAGGCTAGGAAAACTTTGACATTTATGCTGCTTGTTTTTGCATTGAGTTTTGTCAAGCTTTGTTGACCCTTATGAGAGGTTTGTCATGCTCTTAAAATCAAGATCACATACACACCACTCAAATATGAACTACTCCTACAATAGGGGTAGGCACAAAAACATGCCATTCCATTTAGATCCACCTCAAAATGTTCTACTTCTACACTGGGAGTGAACACAAAAACATGTTTGTTAGGTTTTTCATCCACCAAATTAATGCTCCAAGTTCTTTAAGCTATCTCTCAAAGTTTTATTGCAGAAAAAGAGACATGGGGCTATGCAAAAGTTATTCATGAAAAAAGAGAATTAAGAACAATGGGTACTTTGATGCCTGCCTGAAAAAAGAAAAGAAAAAAAAGAGAGATGAATAAGATAACTCCTGTTCTATCACAAAAATATTTCTAAGTTTCAAGAGAGAGATATGTTTTCAAGGAGCAAAGTAGAATTAGGTTAGCCACCACATATATCCACCTCATATATCCACACACATGCACATCTTGATTTGATTGTATGACTCAACTCTCTTTGGATCCGTTGTTTGACTTTATAATATATGTATTGCAAGTATGCCTGAGCTTTCTCCCTACCTATGAACTTCACATAATCCTTAGTGGTAGGAAGAGAAAAAGGCATAACATCTTTATTGCCTTGTTGAGGATCCACAAATACCACATATATTGTGAGACTTAAGAGTGTCATACAATGGAATCTCTGAGTTTTATTTTAAAAACTTATAAAAACTCTGGAACAATGGTTGAACAAAGAACTTAAGACAGTGCTTGACTTGATCATTCTGTCTTTCAATTACTCAAGACCCAAGTGAAGGCTAAGAAGCCCTATGGTTGAAGGTAATATGGGTAAGTTTGAAAGTCATATCAGTTTATTCTAATCTAGAGGAGAATTTTTGTTTGAACACATGTGTACTTTTGAGGTATGAAAATATTGTAGCAACTCCTGATCCATTGTTCTAGTTTAACTTTGCTCAAGGACTAACAAAGGGTAAGTGTGGGGGAACTTGTTGACGGTTGTTAATGTCAATCTTAAACCATTAATATATCCTACATATACACTTAATTCCATTACCAAACATAGGTATACGGGTTTAAACTAATGAATTCCATGAGCTTTGGTGAATATGTGAATGTAGGAGGATTTATCTAGAAAACAGCTCCCGGGACCACCGTCATACACTCTAAATAGGCAAACCAACATCAACAAGTGATTCAACCTGTGAAACCTATGAAAGACGACTCAAGACGGAGCCCAAGCCTTGCCACCAGAAGGAGGAGCCCACCTGGCACCATAGTGGGTTGGCTGGCCCAATGGGGAGGCCACCCGGCCCATGGGGGTGGCCCCTCACTCTCTGCCACCGCGTACACCTTGCTAAGATTTGGACCCTTGATTTTAAGGTAGTTTTAGGTCAATTTATCCAATGGTGATCGAGGGAGTTAACGCGGATCAATGATGTGGCGATTCCTTGCCCCCTACTCCACCTCAATTCCTTGCCCCCTACTCCACCTTGGCCTATATAAGGGCACCTACACCCCCTCCCTGGAGCCATCCTAAAACCCTAATTCATGTCTCTCATTCTGAGATCAAGATACACTAGGAGGATTAGGTCTAGACTCTCTAATGTAGTCGATTAGTAACTCGGGAGTGAGGCTCGAGTAGGGCTCATGCTCAGGATTCGAATCTAGTCTTGGAGGCTTGGCAAAGCCTTGTACCTTCATTTCTATATCTTGTAAGACTTATTATCAATTCATTATATTCCTTGCTTAGTTGAGGTTATCATTACTTTTGTGTGCGAGTTCATAGAGCGCTTAACCTGCTAGCTAGTTTACCATGGTTGGGCTAAGTAGCCAAGCCTCGTGTAACCATGGTGCTTATATGATGCTCTGCCTATGAGTACACCTAGTTCTCTGGTTGTATGGTAGCAGCGGGAGGTGACAACCCCTTCTATCCTATGTAGTCCACTCCGAATTAAGTAGGTTCTTAAATTGTAGGACCATAGTCATGTTAGTAGAGTTATCCTTTTGTGGTGCTCTACTGTCTAAGCGGCGTCCCCAAGTGCACAAGAGTAGAGTTAGTCTTATCTATAGTCGGGTATATATATACTTTGATCCTATAATAAGAATATCATAGGAATCTACCTCACCCCTTATTCTCCTGAGTTAACTAGTTTACATTATCTTAGTAATCTATCCCCTGAGTGTCATTATACATAAATTTCTATCATTACATTTACCCCTTACTCTAGCTGTGCTGGTATGTTGACTGATAGATGTTCCTGTATTACTCAATAAGTCTTTACTCCACTGTTTTCCTATGGTAAAATGTAAATAACGATACCTGGAATACTCCTGGTAAAATGCTACAATGGTATTTTGTGTGCTTGCGGAATCCTTCATATTCTATTTGCATTAAAAAATACCAACAGAGGTGAAGGAGGTGGCCCTCATCCTCGGCGACAGATCTAAGACCGCTCGGATCAGGGCTAGCCTCAAACCTAAATAGGAAGATATGCTCATTAGCTTCCTAAGGGAGCACGTCGACGTGTTCATGTGGAAACCTATGGACTTACCCGGCGTACCTCAGGAGCTGATCGAGCACTCCTTAAATGTCTCGGTGACTACCAAGTGGATCAAGCAGAAGCTTCAATGATGCATGCAGGACAAAAAGGACGCCATTAGGATAGAAATAACCTAACTTTTAGCTACCGGTTTTATCAAAGAGGTGTATCATCCGGAGTGGTTAGCCAACCTGGTTCTTGTAAGAAAAAAGAATAAAGAATGGAGAATGTGCGCTAATTATGCTAATCTCAACAAACACTGCCCTGAAGACCCCTTTGGCCTACCTCGCATTGACGAGGTCATAGATTCCATAGCCAGTTGTGAGCTCCTATGCTTTTTAGATTGCTACTCTGGTTATCACCGGATTGCCCTAAAGGAAGAAGATCATATCAAGACGTCGTTCATCACTCCCTTCGGCGCCTACTGCTACATGGCCATGTCCTTCAGGCTCAAGAACACAGGTGCTACTTATCAAAGAGCAATCCAGCGCTGCCTCAAGGACCAGATTAGGAAGAACGTCGAGGCCTACGTCGATGATGTGGTGGTTAAGTCTAAGACTACCGATTCCCTCATCGCTGACCTCACCGAAGTCTTCAAAGCTCTCAAGGTGTACTGATGGAAGCTGAATCCCACTAAGTGCATTTTTGGTGTCGCATTCAGTATCCTATTAAGCAACATCAACAGCCACCATGGCGTTGAGGCCAATCCAGAAAAGATAGCAGCGGTAACGAACATGAAACCACTGACCTATGTCAAGGACATTCAAAAAATAATAGGGTGTATGGCGGCTCTCAGTCGTTTCATATCCCGTCTAGGTGAAAAGGGGCTTCCCTTTTTAAAGCTCCTCAAGGCCCAAGAGAAGTTCATCTAGTCAGAGGACGCTGACAAGGCATTCGCCGAGCTCAAGTGATTCCTTACTTATCCTCCAATCATGACTACCCCCAAAAGGATGAAACCCTGCTCATGTACATTGCAGCGACTAATCGGGTGGTCAGCACAGCCATTGTTGTCGAGCGTGAAGAGGGTTGACACGCCTACAAATTCCAGCGCCCAGTTTACTTCATCAGTGAGGTCCTGAATGAGTCTAAGACTCACTACCTATTGACGGTCGTTAACACCAATTATAAATCGTCAACATAACTTGCATATATACTTAATTCCATCACCAAACATAGTTATATGGTTTGATTCTAACAAGTTCCATGAGTTTTGGTGTTCTCAATTGTCTCGTAGGATATTTAATTTTTCATAGAACAAAATTATCTTAAATGGTGAATTGGAGTGCACCATTGCGAAGAGCTCATAGAGCTGATCGAAATGGATATATTATTTGCTATATTTGGAGCTCAGAATGAAAAGATGTAAATTTCGCAAATAAAAGAAAAACTCCACATCATGAGTTGTGGGATTAATTGGGCCTAATTTAGAATTTGGCCCATAAAGGCCATGTGCATTTTAATGAGATATGGTGGAAAGTTTAGTACTAATGAGGCTAACTAAGAGGGGGAGGGTGCCAGGCGCCCCATATATAGTAGCCCCTACCCCCCCTCCCTAGAGCAATCCTGAAACCCTAATTCATATCATCATCTCAAGATCAGGGCATCAAGAGAACATTAGTCCTCTATAGGATCTAGTCTTGTAAATGAAAATATTGAGTTAGAGAGTGAGGGAAGAGTTTGGAGGAAGTACCGGCCTGTCGGTGCTACCTCTACAGCTTGTACTTTGGCGGATCTAGGCTTTTCTAAATCTACATCTAAGATACCTCTGGTAATTGATTTCTGTTTAAAGTAAGTTTCATGTTCTTCAGTTCACAGGTTTATAGTTCTTTTGAGTGCTCTAGTCCTTGTAAGGTCTCTGGATTAGAGTAGTAATTGTTAGCATAAGTGTGGTACTTAGGCTATCAGCTACCTATGTTTGCTCCCTGTTTCTTGGTTGTGTGGTAGCAGCGAAAGGTGATAGCCCCATCTATCCTTTGTAGTCCACACCGAATTGAGTAGGTTCTTAAATTAGTAGAACCGTAGTCATGTCGGTAGATTTATCTATTAACGGTGCTTCACCGTCTAAGCGGCGTTCCAAAGTGAACACTAGAATCATAAGCCTTGCTTTGCATAGGGTCATAACCATAAGAATCCTCTCTACTCATAGCTTAAACATTGATTGCTATCCCTAGACAAACTATTTGTTAGACAACACACACACGTTTCCCCATGGATACGATACTCGATAATACTCCGGGTGAAAACTACTTCGATACCCGTGCGCTTACAGATTTTGTCTCTATGTGCCTCCATAGGGGTCAACAAGTTTTCTGGCGCCATTGCCGGGGATACGGTTGCTGTGATTTTGTCAAACCAGGTTTGTCCTTGTATCTTTTTATTTTATTTATCTTTAAGCATGGATAACATCATGCCTATCAATCAATTTGCTACTCCCATGGACGCACAACTAGAGCCACTGAAATCTTTGAAACCTATCCTTACATCTAGCTATGAGTTGCGTCCGTCTTTGATAAATTTGGTCTAGGAACAATTGTTCTTAGGAGAAGGTGTTGAAAACCCATATACCCACCTACAAGAGTTTGAGCAAACATGTGCATGCTTGCATATCGTAGGCATGTCACATGAATTTTTAAAGTGGAAGCTATTTCTGTTCCCTTTGATGGGACGAGCTAAACACTTGTATATCCAAACCGTAGGAAGTGTACAAGGAGATTGGGAAGCTCTATGCTCTAGCTTTTTCTTATCTTTCTTTCCCATCTCTAGAGTGGGTAGCCTTCGAAGAGAGGTTCTATCTTTCAAACAGAAAGAAAAAGAATCTCTTGGTGCGGCATGGGCATGTTTTAATGACCAAGTCAACTCTAGCCCTGACTTTGCCACTCAAGACTATATGCTTTTACAACACTTTATATGGGTCTTAGTGGGGAGACCATATAGTTTCTTGATACATCTTCTAGAGGTGCCTTCTTACATTGCTCTGCTAGTGAAGGGAGAAAAATCCTTAGAAAAATCTGAGAAAATACCCCCTACACCAGCATTCGTGATGATGGCCCAGAAGACGTAGTTGAGGAAACTCCTTAGGAAGAACTTGTGATAGTTGAGCCTAAGCCTTTAGCTACTCCACTTGAAGCCTCAACTGTCCTCCAAGTTCCTGAACCACTGAAGGAGGAAGAAATCCCCCCTTTAGAAAATATGATTGAATTCGAGGATGAGCTCTTCTCTGATTTTGTAAACACCTCAAATTATTATGCAATAAGGAAATCTCCGGCACCATCAGTACCTAACTGGCATCTTCCTAACCCAAGCGAAGAGAAATTCCTTAAAAAGACCATGAAGGAGTTGATAACGATCATAAGCAATGAGTGGTTGGGAGAATCCAGGCTTTCTCCTAAAATCATTCGTTTAGATTCTCCCTCCACCTCTATTCATTGTCAGGTTCGTAAAACCTACTTCAATGCTCTTTATAATCCGGTTATAGGAGTAAATCTTATGTCTAAATCTTTTGCACATACCCTTCCTGAAAAAATGCAATTAACTCCAACAACCAAACTCTTAAAATGTCTCTTAGGGCAAATCCTTCCTAGTGAAGGAAATTTTCACCTCGTCCCTTTCAAAGTAGACAAAACCAAGGTGTACTTTAGTTTTTATGTTTTCAATATTTGGGAGTTCAATCTTTTGATAGGGCATCCAATAGAGAGACTTCTACATCAAGGAAGAAAAGGGGGTATAAATGTAAGTCTCAGGAAAAGCCTAAACATGTCCATCCCCTTCACTCGCACGTTACATGTTAAGACATAGTTGAGCCCCGAGCAAGATCCAATGGAGGAGATTATGGTAGTATCTCTCCTAGAAGCTTCCGACAAACATCTTGAAGAAGAAGCCCAGGATTTCATCCAAAAAGAAGAAGAACCACAAGATCCTTTCCCTTTTTATGAAACTTGAGAGCCGCCAAAACCCTCCATTGTGCTCGAACCCCTTCCATCAGGTTTGAAATATGTTTTTCTAAACAATGATAGGGAGTTTCCTGTGATTATTAGTGATAAACTCTCTGAAGATGAGACCCTTCGGCTCCTTACTATTTTAGAAAAGCATCGCTCTACTTTCAGTTACTCACTCGAACACCTCAAGGGGATTAGTCCTGCCCTTTGCACTCATCGCATTCCCATAGATCCAGCATATCCACCTCCTAGGGAGCCCCAACATAGGCTTAACAATATGATGAGAGAAGTTGTTAAGAAAGAGGTTTTGAAACTTTTGCATGCAAGGATAATCTATCATGTGCCATATAGTGAGTGGGTAAGCCTGGTACAAGTTGCACCGAAGAAAGGGGGCATGACTATGGTAAAAAATGAAAAAGATGAATTAATCCCACAACGAACAGTCATAGGATGGTAGATGTATATTGATTACCGAAAACTTAACAAGGCAACAAAGAAAGATCACTTCCCATTACCCTTCATCGTTGAGATGCTGGAACGGCTTGCAAAGCATTCATTCTTCTATTTTTGTGATGGGTATTTAGGTTATCATCAAATCCAGATCCATCTTGATGACCAAAGCAAATCTACTTTTACTTGTCCCTATGGAATATATGCTTATCGTAGGATGTCTTTTGGATTATGCAACGCACCAGCTTCATTCCAAAGGTGCATGATGTCTATATTTTTTGATATGATAAAATAAATCATGGAAATTTTTATGGATGATTTTTCTGTTTATGGAAAAACTTTTGATGATTGCTTAGAAAATTTAGACAAAGTTTTGCAAAGATGTGAGGAAAAGCACTTGGTCTCAAATTGGGGAAAATGTTATTTCATGGTTAGAGAAGGCATAGTGCTTAGACACTTGGTGTCCGAATGTGGGATTGAGGTAGACCGAGCAAAGATAGAAGTAATAGAACACCTACCGCCTCCCACAAATGTCAAAGGGGTACGAAGTTTCCTTGGTCATGCGGGGTTCTATCGTCGTTTTATAAAAGATTTTTCTCATATTGCTAGACCCCTTACAAGTATGTTAGCCAAGGATGCTCCCTTTGAGTTTGATGATGAGTGTTTAAATGCTTTTCAAATCTTTAAGAAAGCACTCATCTCTGCACCAATCATTCAACCTCCTGATTGGTCGCTACCTTTTGAAATCATGTGTGATGCTAGTGATTATGTTGTGGGGGCAGTTTTAGGTCAAACAAAAGATAGAAAGCATCATGCAATTTCTTATGCTAGTAAAACTCTGTCAGGACATCAACTTCATTATGCAACAACTGAAAAAGATCTCCCGACTGTTGTTTTTGCTATTGACAAGTTTAGATCTTACTTAGTAGGAGCAAAGGTTATTGTTTACACTGATCATGTTGCTCTTAAATATCTCCTTACTAAGAAAGATGCTAAACCTCAGCTTATAAGATGGATCCTTTTGCTTAAGAAAGGAATAGAAAATTCTATAGCCAATCACTTGTTAGGAATGTAGTTCGAGAATCCACAGGAGTTGCCTATCAATGATTTTCTATGGGACGACATGCTCCTAAAGGTCATAGAATCCAACCCCTACTATGCAAATATTGTTAATTTTATGGTTGCATGGTATGTACCATGAGGGGAGAGTAAGCAGAAGCTCATCCATGAAAGTCATCTCCACCTATGGGATGAACCATACCTCTTCTGAGTTTGCTCTGATGGACTGCTCAGGAGGTGTGTTTCGGTTGAGGAAGCAACCAAGATCATCGAGATATGCCACTCATCACCATATGGAGGACATTATGGGGCATTCTGCACTAATGCTAAGATCTGGCAAAACCATGTATGATGACATCAAGGAATTCATACGGAGGTGCTCCTGTGTCAAAAACATGTGAATATCAATGCAAGAGACGCCTTGCCACTCACCACCAACCTCCAGTGAGAACTCTTTGATGTTTGGGGAATTGACTACATGAGACCATTTCCAAAATCCCGACAGAGCGAATACATCTTGGTGGCAGTTGATTATGTCTCAAAATGGGTTGAAGCTTTACCATGTCGAGCTGCAAATTCTAATAATGCCAAGAGGATGTTTTCAGAGACCATCTTTCCACTCTTTGGAGTTCCACGCATGGTAATTAGTGATGGAGGTCCTCACTTCATTGATAGAAAGTTCTGACGCTTCTTATCCGATCATGGGGTCCATCATAACATCACAACACCATATCATCCTCAAACTAGCGGACAAGCAGAAACATCAAACAAGCAAATCTAGAATATTCTGTAGAAGATTGTTAATGAGATGGGAATAGCATGGAAAGATAAGTTACATGGAGCATTATGGGCTTACAGAATAGCTTACAAAACACCTCTTGGAATGTCACCATACCAACTTGTCTATAGGAAGACATGTCACCTACTTGTCGAGTTGGAATTCAAAGCTCATTGGGCCATAAAAAGGTGGAACATGGACTTTGAAGTAGCTGGAAAGAAGAAAAAATGCAACTCTCTGGGCTAGAGGAATGGTGAGAAAAGGCATATCATAATCCAAAAATCTACAAAGAGAGGACGAAAAGGTGGCATGACAAAAGATTGAAAAAGAAGGAATTCAAACCAGGTGACAAGGTGTTGTTTTTTAACTCTAGAGTGAAATTGTTTGGACATGGGAAACTACGAAGCAAATGGAAGGACCTCATAAGGTAATTAGCACATCGTCTCATGGAGCAGCCACACTTCAAAATGACAAAGGTACGCTTTTCAAGGTAAATAGTCAGCGTTTAAAAGTTTTCCATGACACACAATTGCCAGAAGAAGAATTGGATATAATTAACTTCATAGAATTTAAATAACATTTTCAATTCAACTTTTCTTCTTTACTCTACAAAAAACCCTTAAAAACCATGTTTACCTACTAAAGTATTGCCAGGATCTCCCTAGTCTTTTGTTGGTGCTTGTTTCCAAATATTGTTTATGCAAGGTAACCGAATTCAAGTGTGGGGGAGGCAAACCTCCCAAGCAGAGCACAGCATCAACAAATGTTGAAAGAACGATGACATCAACCAACTTGGGGGAGAAGGCACCCCATGTATCTAGGTAAGTATTTTTTCTCCTTTTGTTTTATTATTATTAGTTTGCTTTAAAATATATGTGTTAAAAATATGAATAACTAAAAGCAAAAATAAATAGTTATCCCTATAATAGTAAAAATGAAAACAAAATAAAAAGAGTGTGTCTAGTTTGCTTTAATTTCTTTTGAGAGCTAAATAAATAATAAAGACTCTAAGGCAAATCTCTTAAAATGGAAATAATGAATAGTTGCTCAGTTGTAATTCTTTCAAGTACCTAGTTTTTAGCCTTGAATTCTCCCGAGTTTTGGATAAGATTGTTTTGATATAAGGATTTACTCTAAACTTGAAACTCGTGGGTAGCATATGCTTGATCTAAGTCTAGGTAATTGACGGATATGATATGAGAAGGTCTGGGCTGCTGTTGATCTTGTTCCAAGTGACACTAAAGTTCTAGAGATTTCTTTTGAAAAACATAAAAATGCTACATGATGAGTTCCTGTATGACAAAGCTTGAATTCCCACCAGAGCCATACATGTTATTTAGGCTAGGCAAACTTCCACATATATGCTGCTTGTTTTGCATTGAGTTTTGTCAAGCTTTGTTGACCCTTATGAGAGGTTTGTCATGCTCTTAAAATCAAGATCACATACACACCATCCACATATGCACTACTCCTACACTGGAGGAAGGCACAAAAACATGCTTTCCATTTAGATCCACCCAAAAATGTTTTACTCCTACACTGGGTGTGAACAACAAAAACATGCTTGTTAGGTTTTCCATCCACCAAATAAATGCTCCAAGTTCTTGTTGATATCTCTCTCAAAGTTTTGTTGCAGAAAAGAGACATGGGGCTATGCAAAAGTTATTCATAAAAAAAGAAGAAGAAATGAAAATAGAGAATTGAGAAAAAAATGGACAAGTGTCCGAGATATTGAAAACAATGGATACTCAGAGGCCCACCTAAAAAAGAAGAGATGAATAAGATAGCCCCTGTACTCTCGCAAAAATATTTCCAAGTTTTAATAGAGAGATATGTTTTCAAGGAGCAAAGTAGAATTAGGTTAGCCACCATATATATCCACCTCATATATCCACACACATGCACATCTTGAATTGATTGTATGACTTAACTCTCTTTGGATCCATGTTTGACTTTACAATATATGCATTGCTATGCTCTAGCTTTTGTCCCTACCTATGAACTCCACATAAAGCCTTAGTGGCAGGAAGAGAAAGGCATAACATCTTTATTGCCTTAGTAAGAATCCACAAATATCACATATATTGAGAGACTTGAGAGTGCCATACAATGGAATCTCTGAGTTTTATTTTAAAAACTTACAAAAACTTTGAAACAATGGTGGAACAAATAACTTGAGACATAGTGCTTGACTTGATTGTTCTGTCTTTTAATTGCTCAAGACCCAAGTGAAGGCTAATAAGCCCCATGATTGAAGGTAATATGGGTAAGTTAGAAAGTTAGATTAGTTTATTCTAATCCGGAGGAGAAATCTTGTTTGAACGCATGTGTACTTTTGAGAGTAAAAACATTGATGCAACTTTTGATCCATTGTTCAAGTTTAGCTTTGCTCAGGGACTAGCAAAGGTTAAGTGTGGGGGAGCTTGTTGATAGTCATTAACACCAGTTATAAACCATCAACATAACCTGCATATATACTTAATTCCATCACCAAACATAGTTATAGGGTTTGATTCTAACAAGTTCCACGAGTTTTGGTGCTCTCACTTGTCTCATGGGATATTTAATTTTTCATAGAACGAAATTATCTCAAATGATGAATTGGAGTGAACCAATGCGAAGAGTTCATCGAGCTGATCAAAGCGGATATATTATTTGCTATATTTGGAGCTCAGAATGAAAAGATATAATTTTCGCAAATAAAAGAAAAACTCTACATCATGAGCTGCGGGATTAATTGGGCCCAATTCAGAATTTGGCCCATAAAGGCCATGTTCATTTTAATGAGATATGGTGGAAAGTTTAGTACTATTGAGGCTAACTAAGAGGGGGAGGGTGCTAGGCGCCCCGATATATAGCAGCCCCTACCCCCTCCCTGGAGCTATCCTAAACCCTAATTCATATCCTCATCTCAGGATCAGGGCATCAAGAGAAGATTAGTCCTCTATAGGATATAGTTTGAGTTAGAGAGTGAGGGAAGAGTTTGGAGGAAGTACGGCCTGTCAATGCTACCTCTATGGCTTGTACTTTGGTGGATCTAGGCTTCTCCATGTCTACATCTAAGATACCTCTGGTAATTGATTTCTATTTAAAGTAAGGTTCGTGCTCTTTTGTTCATGGGTTCATAGTTCTTTTGAGTGCTTGAGTCCTTGATAGATCTCTAGATTAGAGTAGTAATCGTTAGCATAAGCGTGGTGTTAGGCTATCGTCTACCTATGTTGGCTCCCTATTTCTTGATTGTGTGGTAGCATCACTTTGTAGTCCACACCGAAGTAAGCAGGTTCTTAAATTAGTAGGACCATAGTCGCATCGATAGATTTATCTATTAGCGATGGTTTACCGTCTAAGTGGCATCCCAAAGTGAACACTACAATCATAAGCCTTGCTTTGCATAGGGTCATAACCATAAGAATCCTCTCTACTCATACCTTAAATCTTGATTGCTATCCCTAGACAAACTAATTGTTATACAACACACACGTTTCCCTGTGGATATGATACTCGATAGTACTCCGAGTGAAAACTACTTTGATACCCGTGCTCTTGCGGATTTTGTCTCTGTGTGCCTCCACAGGTGTCAACACTACGCCATCTTGATTATATCCCAAAAGCTCTGCCACTATTTTGAGGCCTACCCTATAGCAGTGGTTACTGAGTACCCACTCAGCAACATCCTCCACAACAAGGAAGCCAGTGGTCGCATCATTAAATGGGCGGTCGAGCTCAGCACCTATACCATTGAATACAGGCCACGCCAGACGATCAAGTCACAGGCACTCGTCGATTTCATCGCTGAGTGGATGGATTTGCAGACTCATGTCCCTATTGACCACCCCGAGCACTAGACCATGTATTTTGACGGATCCCTCAATCTTGAAGGCTCTAGGGCAGGTGTATATTTCATCTCTCCATCCGGGGACAAGCTTTGCTACGTCCTTCGGATCCACTTCCAGGCATCCAATAATGCTGCGGAGTATGAGGCGGCATTGCATGGTCTCCATATAGCCATGGAGCTTGGCATCAAACACCTCATGGTGTATGGTGACTTTGCACTCGTCATCAATCAACTCAACAAAAACTAGAGCTGTACCAACCAGAAGATGGACGCTTACTATGCGGTGATAAGGAAACTCGAAGATAAGTTCTATGGAATTGAAAACTATCATGTGGTTTAGGCTAACAATCAAGCAGTCGATGAGTTGTCAAAGTTAGGGTCAACCCAAGCGGAAGTTCTAGCCGGAGTTTTCATCCAGGACCTTATGACCCCTTCCATTAAGCAGGGGCAAGAAGGCATTGAAGAAAAGCCACCTGTCGAGCAGATAGTCGTAGTGGTCCCTAGATCGAGTAGTGATTGGAGGACACCTTTCATCAAATACCTAACCACTGTAGATGTCTCGATTGACAACACAAAGACAGAGTGCCTCACCCATCGTAGTAAGCATTACATCCTAGTCGATGGAAACTTGTATCGCAAGAATGCCAAGGTAGAGCTACGTCAAAAGTGTGTCTCCATAGAAGAAGGTGAGAAGATACTCAAGGAGATCCACGCCGGCACCTACGGAAATCATGCAGCCTCAAGAACACTAGTCGGCAAAGCCTTCTGAGCTAGTTTATATTGGCCCTCAGCCATCATCGATGCAAAAGCACTCATTCATCGGTGTGAAAATTACCAATTTTTTGCTAAGCAAATCCACGTCCCAGCTCAGGCTCTATAGACAATTCTTGCTTCTTGGCCCTTCACATGTTGGGGACTAGATATGATTGGGTTGTTCAAGCCTATGCCAGGAGGTCCGCTGGGTCTACGTCTGCATCGGCAAGTTTTCCAAGTGGATCAAATACAAACCCCTTGTTCAAGCTACAACAAAAAAGGCAGCTGAGCTGCTCGATGACATCATCCATAGGTTCGGCCTCCCGAACAGCATCATCACCTACCTACGTTTCACGTTCACTGGCAGCGACTTCTAGGATTTCTAAGATGAAAGATGCATCTCAGTCAAGTATGTCTCGGTGGCACCCCGAAGGGCCAATGGCCAAGTCAAACACGCTAGTGGCATGATCCTAGACGCATTGAAGAAGCGGCTCTATGAGAAGGAACAGAAACACCCAAGCAAATGGCTCAAGGAACTACCAGTTGTAGTCTGGGAACTAAGGACCTAGCCCAGTCATAACACTGGCGTCTCCCCGTACTTCATGGTTTTTGGCTCTAAAGCTATATTACCTATCGACATTGCCTTCCAAGCACCCAGGGTGGAGAATTACAATGAGGAGAACTCTGTCCAAGCTCGGCTTATCGAAGTTAATAGCTTAGAAGAGGAATGTCTGGTCACCTATGTTCGGATGGTAAAATACCTCAACGACTTACGAAGATACTACAACCGCAGTGTCAACTATTGATTCTTTGTGGTCGGAGACTTTGTACTCTGTTGGAAACAGAAGATGGATGGGATGCACAAGCTTTCTTCACCTTTGGAGGGACCCTTCATCATCAACGTGGTCACTCGACCAGGGTCCTATAGATTATACGACATGGATGAAAGAGACATCCCAAACTCCTGGCGTATCTCCTTAGGTGTTTCTACCCTTGAAACGTTCCATTAAAAGGTATGCACCTTTCATATTTGAGTATTTAATAAAGTTTTTCACCCTGATGTTTCTTCATATTGTTTTTCCTATGATTACTCGCTAAGCAATCTTTCTTCGTGTATACCATCTTAATGTTGATGCTCGGATGTCCCTAGAGGTGGCCCTGTCTCTTGCTTCTCCCTACACATGCACGAGCATCCGCCCTCTGCATTATGGGTGAACTCCTTAGTGATGCCTTGTTCTTCCTACATGCACACGGGCTCTGTAATCCACGTTATGATTAATGGGCTAGCTAGAGCTGGAGACTCAGCTATAAACTAACTGGCCGGACGGTTTATAAACTAACTTCATTATAACACTAAGTCTTTGCCAAAAGCTCCTAAGACCTTTTACACAGCATTTAAACATAAGTTCTCTCTAATCTATTGGGCACTGCTCCCTCCTTTGCTGAACAGGTCGATGTCTTCGACCAACCTCTTTGCCAGTTCTTCCACCTCGTCCTCCAGTTTGGCAATTTTCATCGCATTCGTACCTCAGGCAAAGCTGGTCACCACCCATTCAAGGTCCACCGAAGGGTAAAGTGATCGCAACTGTTTACAACAAAATTTGGGAAGAAGAACGCGGGAACTCAAAGCTTCCAGGATTGTGTCATCAAGGAATCGATTAGATGTGAATCGGTATCAGCTAATTTAGATGTGATGTCAGAATCATCTATTTATGGATGACATCAGCAGACGGCGTTAATGGGCTATACTTGAGTGGTGCCAGGAAGATGTGTCAGACTCTACAAATAAGGAAAATTGGGGTCCAGGTTATTATTAAGTTAGGAAGTTTTTTTTTATTCCAAGAATTATAATGAATCGTATTTGAGTAGGATTGATGTTTAGGTTCCGGGTATAAATATTAGACCCTGGTTATTGTAAAAAGAGGAGATGAACACTCAATCAATACAATCTTTCTGGCTTTCGCCATCACATTAGGAGTAGGAGTACTGTAGATCTCTGCGAGTTCTTCAGCAAACAGGGCTGCATCAATTGATTGACCTCCAGCTTGCTTGTGAGTACCGTCATGACTTGTATTGTGCTTGTAAAGCTGCATCAGCTAATTGATATTTTATGAGCCATAATATAAGTTAGTTATCGATCTGTATCATAGTTTGTAAGGCTGCATCAGCTGATTGATCTCTTATGAATCATAATATAGATCAAAGTTATCGATCTTGTGTTAAATAACTTGTTTAATACAATATCACCAGTAATTGAATCTGCTAAGATTAGTAAGATTTCCTTACAGTTTTTTGTTAATTCACCAGTTATTGATTTTGCTATAATTAATGGTTTATTAATTATAACAAAATCACTCGATCGAGATAGAGATAGATCGGTATCATATCATCTCAACTGGTCGTCCTTTGATCTGGTCACGCTTTAAATCTTATAATTGATGGCTTAATTCCGCTATACTGGTTGTTTTATTTCTATTCCATTCAAACATAGTATGCATCCAAAGATATGTTTCAATCATGAATAAACTCACTAGTTAAGGTAATCTAATCTAATGACACTGCCATAGCGGCATCGATCCGGTCGAACCTCACTGGTAAGACTTTAGATTAGAAATTATCGATTAGTGGTCTTGTTCATGATCAAGATATGTACTCTATTTGTTTGCTATGACTACATCGGCTATTTTAGCCGATTTGCCTATACTCTCACGCATATAGCATGTTTTCATGAATCTATCAACATATGGATGGTTTTATATATTCTTTGGCTTTAGTTGATTATCATTATCATAGCTGCATCGATCTGATCGAACCTCACTATTGATGGTAATGGGTTAGACTCAAAATTGTTTATAGATTCATTTATATTATACAGTCGATTTGTTCGCATGTTATACTCTTTTCATCAAACTTATCGGCTCAACGCTTTATATCGATCATGTTCCATTTAGTCGATGATGCTTTCTGATGTTTCATGAGCATCGATTATTTTGATTTGTATCATTATCATTTAATATTAGCCAATAATCCTTGATTTAAAGATCTTCATTTTAGGGACACGCTGAATATCAACTATTATTCGATAGCCTCATTGAATCAGTTATCTAGCCGTATATTTGGAACTGTTTGGTGTAACACCAACATGTTCCATCTTAAATTACTAATAAGATTTTCTCTCCTTGTCAATTGTAGGTCAAATTGACTGGCACGTCATTGGGTTCTCAGAATCGGCTGGTTCTGTGTTGAAGCCAAGCAGATCTCTAGTTTCGTTCCACCTAGATCTTCTAGCTTGTAGTGTGTTGATCACATCGCCACATTTTTGTATCAACACACTTTTTGGCATGCCCGGTGGGACCACAATTGTCATGGTGGTTCACAACAACAAGGACATTCTTATGATACCTTATGAAGACTTACCTGATGAGGATAAACATGTCATTGAAGCTATCAACAAATCTGTTCATGATGCAATGCTGAATCATAATACAACTTTCTTGAATACATTCCACAATACCATGAAGGAGGTGTTTCATGGGTTTCCACTTGATCGGGTTGTATTGGCTTATTATAATATTTCACATTCATCGACTCAGGGGACTAATCAAGTCAGTACTAGCCATCAAGAAGCAGCACTAGCTAAGAGTGATGATGCTCAAGCAATTCAGAATTCATTTGAGCAAATTCAGGGTGCTACTACTAATCAAATGCAATATAATCCTAGATTATCAGATCAGCATGTACAACAGCCGACAAGGCAAATTCAGAATCAAATGGTTAATTTTGGTACATCAGGCCAAATACCACCGTCGACTCAAAAAATAGCACCATTGGTTCAAAGGATTCGTAGACATATAGATCCTGATGTTTTCAATCAAAGATTTCAAACAGTAAATCAGTAATGGGCTCGACAGATAGATATTCCCCAAGGATATCATTATGGTTCAGATTATAATACTCTCAATATAATTTCAAATCCAGGATATCAAGGAACTCATAATTTTAATCTGCAGATGGGTCAGCAATTGCCAAGAAATTCAAACTCAAATGCTGATGAATTGTTGCTCAGAGTAACCGAAATAATGAAAATTCAGTTTGGTATAAAACCAAAAGGGCAGACCTTTTTGTATAAACGTCCATATCTAGAGTGGTATGATTTAGTGGCCCTTCCTATGAATTATAGGCTTCCAGAATTTGCTAAGTGCACTGGTCAAGATTGCACAAGTATAATAGAACATGTTAGTCGATATCTACTCAGTTGGGTGAAGCCCCTGTTGAAGAAGCGCATCGAGTTTGTTTCTTCTCTTTGTCCCTGTCAGGACCAGCTTTCACTTGGTTTTCATCACTAGCGGTTAATTCCATTACCAATTGGAGTGATCTTGAAAAGAAATTTAATACATATTTCTACACTAGGATAGGGAAAAGAAAGATCACAAATTTGACAACTATAAAGCAAAGGGCTAATGAATCGGGTGTTGAGTTCCTTTAGAGGTTCCGAGAAACAAGAAACTTATGCTTTTCGTTGAATTTGATTGATGATCAGCTAGCTACATTGGTCATGCAAGGAATGTTGCTAATATGGAGAGAAAAGTTGCTTGGGTAAGAATTTGACAATTTAGGTCAATTGGCTCAACGGGTGGCAACACTCAATAGCCAATTCTAGAATATGCGCAGAGATACCCAATTCTAGAATAATGTTGCAATCGCTGAAGCTTATAATCCATATTTAGTCGATGATGATGATGAAGAAGAGGAAATTGCCGTAGCTGAATGGAATTGGGGTAAAAAGATAGTAATGGTTCCAAATCCTTAGGGAAAAGAAGTTGAAGAGAGTTATGATTTTGATGTTACAAAAGCAGACAAATTTTTTGATTTCTTGCTTGAGAATGGATAGATTAAACTGCCTGCCACTCATGTTATATTACCTCCTAATCAGTTGAAGAATAAGAAGTTTTGCAAGTACCACAACACTACTTCTCATACTAGTAATGTTTGTAGGATTTTTCGGCAGCATATTCAGAGGGCTATTCAACAAGGGAAGCTTAAATTTGATACAACTCAAAAAATGAAAGTTGATGATAATCCTTTCCCAAAGGATTAGAATATGGTTGATGCTAAGTTGTTCAAAGGGAAAGTTAAAGTTTTAACATTAGCCAGGGCAAGAGAAACTAGAATAGTTGATCTAGAGATGCAAATATCGACTAAAGAATATAGAGAAATTAAAAGGCGTCGTGACCAACAAAAGAGCCGATATGAGTAGGGAGAAACATCAAGAGATGGTGCAATGAGACAACGTGTTACATCTCGAATTATGTTGAATAAATGGCAATGGCAGAAGGAGAAGGATTATCAGCGCTGGTTAGAAGAGAAGGAATATCAACGTCAACAAGAAGAGAGATATGAAAGAGAACAAGCTGAGTCACATTGGAATTACCTTTTCTTCAGACATTATTGGAACGAATGTTTGAGATTGCCTACTAGGAATAATTGCCTAGAATCTAACGAACAATATTAGGAGTTTAGGCAATCTCAAGTCAACTGCCGGTCTATCCATGATCGAATTGAATATCAATGTAATGATGTGGATCGGTGCTTAAAAAATAGAAGCATTCATGATCGGCTTGGAAAGTGAGTTGTTGATCAGAACTAGGCCGATTATGAAGAAGATGATGAAGAGTATGTTTGGTAGGAAGGACAGTGGTGTTCAGGAGGTTTAACAAGAAGTCAGAAGAGAAGAGTACAATGCCTAGGGAGCAGAGAATTAGAACAGGCTCAAAAATCTAGTAAACTACAAGTATGGCGTGCTAAACAAACAAACGATAAGGGTCAACCATCGGCTAATATTTAAATGGCTTTTCTTTTACCATCTGAATTTAAAGCTCTAGCAGATCAAAAAGTTTATTCGGATTTTGATGAATCAGAGTATGAAGATATGGCAGCCCAGTTGACATTGATACAACAAGCTATATTTGATAAACCAATTAAGCATCGGCATTTGAAGGCTTTATATGTGAAAAGTTTTGTTGATGGGAAGTCGAAGAGTAAAATGTTGGTTGATGGAGGTGCTTCTATTAATCTGATGCCTTATACTACTTTTCGCAAGCTTGGTAAAGGACTAGAAGATCTAATTGAGACTGACATGATGCTTAAGGATTTTGGGAGTAATGTGTCCAAGACCAAGGGGGCAATAAATGTTGAATTGACAATTGGAAGCAAGACTTTGCTCACTACATTCTTTGTCATTGATGAAAAGGGTTCATATAGTTTACTCCTTGGTCATGATTGGATTCATGCCAATTGTTGTGTACCATCGACTATGCATCAATGCTTGATTTAGTGGCATGGAGACAATGTTGAGCTAGTTCATGGTGATGATTCTAGGAGTATAGCAATAGCTGATCCAATGTATTGGGAACTAGAAGATTTTGAGTGTTTTTCTAGCAAGCGATGGAAAGGAGGCTTCATTAGAATCAATGATGAAGGCCAACAACCGATCCAAAAAGTCAGCTCTGAAAGTTTGTTTTAATGGATAATCCAATAGATGGTAAACTAGGACATGGGAAGTTGAGAGTCTATATTGATTTTAGATATTGGAACAAGACTACACCGATGGATGGTTATCCGATGCCAATAGTTGATATGTTGGTAGATGCAGCGGCCGGGCACAAGGTAATTAGCTTTATGGATGGTAATGTAGGTTATAATCAAATTTTTGTGGCTGAAGAAGACATAGCAAAAATAGCATTTAGGTGACCTAGTGCAATTGGCTTATTTGAATGGGTTGTAATGACTTTTGGATTGAAGAATGCTGGTGCAACTTATCAGAGGGCAATGAATTATATTTTCCATAAGTTGATCGGCAAGACTGTTGAAATCTATATTGATGATGTGGTGGTGAAATCCAAAGGGTACACAGAACATCTGGTTGATCTGCGGGAGACTTTGGAGTACACAAGAAAATATGGTTTAAAGATGAATCCTAATAAGTGTGCCTTTGGAGTGTCAGCTTGATATTTTTTGGGTTTTATAGTCCACGAGAGAGGAATTGAGATTGGTCAGAAAAGTATGAAAGCAATTGATGAGGCAGTACCTCCAACTAATAAAACAGAATTACAATCTCTGCTTGGTAAGATTAATTTCATCAAAAGGTTTATTTCAAATATGTCAGAAAGGATTATACCATTTTCTCCTTTGTTGAAGTTGAAAAATGATCAAGAATTTAAATGGGGTAATGTACAACAAAAATCATTTAAGGAGATAAAAGAGTATATGAAATCTCCACCTGTGCTGGTTTCTCCTTAGCAAGGTAAGCCTTTTAAGTTGTACGTGTCGGCCGATAGTCAAACGATTGGATCGGCCTTGATGCAAGAGTTTGAAGGAAAGGAACGTGTTGTTTTCTATTTAAGTAGAAGACTTTTGGATCCAGAAATAAGATATTCTCCTATTGAAAAGTTATGTTTATGCTTGTATTTTTCCTACACTAAATTATGACATTATTTATTATCGGCTGAGTGTATAGTTGTGTCTAAAGTTGATGTGATCAAACACATGTTGTCAATGCCGATATTAAATGGGAGAATGGGAAGTGGATTCTTGTATTATCAGAATTTGATTTGAGGTATGAATCGGCTAAAGCAGTCAAAGGGCAAGTGATGGACAATTTTATTACTCAACATCATAAACCAAGTAATGGCTATGTGGAACCTATGCCTTGGACATTATTCTTTGATGGGTCAACGTGCAAGCAAGGGTGTGGCATTGGTATTGTTATTATTTCACCTTGGGGGCATGTTTTGAGTTTGCCTTTCAAACCAAACCAATGACCAACAATAATCAAGCAGAGTATGAAGCTATTCTTAAGGAACTTCAACTTTTTCAGGAAGTAAAGGTCGAGTCAATTGAAATATTTGGAGATTCATAGTTAGTTATTAATCAGTTGGTCGGCCTGTATGAATATAAAGATGATATTCTGAAGGGATACCATGGAGAATATCAAAAGTTACTTGAGGGGTTTCCTCTTACTTCTCTTCATCATATTCCGAGAGCATAGAATCATGAGGCCAATCAGTTAGCTCAGAATGCGTCAAGCTATCGAGTATTCCAAGAAATCTTAAGTAGTGAGACCTTGGCTAATGATTGGAGAGTTGAAATAGCCAATTATCTCAAGAATCCATCACAAAAGGTTACTAGAAAATTGGGATATAAATCAACAAAGTACATTTTGTTGGATAATCAGTTGTATTACAAAACAGTCGATGGGGTTTTGCTTAAATGTTTAAGTCAAGAGAAGCAAGAGTATTGATGGGAGAAGTGCATGAAGGAATATGCAGTGCTCATCAATCGGCTTATAAAATGAAATGGGTTATTCGCAGGTCTGGATATTTCTGGCCAACAATATTAGAAGATTGTTTTGAATATTATAAAGGGTGTCAGGATTATCAGTGTTTTGGTAATATTCAGAAATCGCCTGCATCAGCTATGAACCCAATAATTAATCCATGGCCATTCCGAGGATGGGGAATTGATTTGATTGACTAGATTTTTCCACCTTCAAGTAGAGGACACAAGTTTGTTTTGGTAGCAATAGATTATTTTACTAAATGGGTTGAGGCGATTCCTTTGAAAACAGTAACTTCAAAGAATATGGTTGATTTTATCAGGGAGCATATTGTTTATCGTTTTGGGATTCCTCAAACCATTACTACTGATCATGGGACAATATTCACATCAGAGGAATTCAGAGATTTTGCTGCCAGTATGAGAATTAAATTAATAAATTCTTCTCCTTATTATGCTCAAGCTAATAGCCAGGCAGAGACATCCAATCAAATTCTGATTAAGTTGATTAAGAAGAAAATTGAAGAGCAACCAAGAAAGTGGCACTTGACACTTAATGAAGCATTGTGGGCATATAGGATGGCTTGCCATGGATCAATTAAATCATCACCTTATGAGTTAGTATATGGGCATACTATAGTTCTTCCTTGGGAGATTCAGACTAGATCAAGACGTGTTGCATTACAAAATGATTTGATAGCTGAAGTCTATAAAAACCTTATGATGGATGATTTGGAGGACTTAAGTTGTCATCGGCTACGCGCTCTTAAAAATATTGAGGCCAATAAATTAAGGGTTGCAAGGCATTATAATAAAAAGGTCAAGAACAAATAGTTTTGTGAAGGAGAGTTAGTTTGGAAAGTAAGATTGCCGATTAGGTCCAAAGATAGTAGGTTTGGCAAATGGTCGCCTAATTGGGAAGGTCCTTATCAGATTAAATGATGTGCGCCTGGCAATGCTTATATTTTGGAAACACTAGAAGGGGAAGAGGAGTTTAATAGAGCAATCAATGGAAAATTCCTAAAGAAGTATTATCCTAGCATTTGGATTAATACTTGATAGTCGATTTGTTTAGTCATCGGCTCTAATAGCCGGTACCAAGAGGGTAAAGCCTTTTGTTTCAAAAAAAAGGAAAATTAAACTAAAGGGGTAAAAGATGATATGATATGTATCGCTTATAGAGCAAAAACACACACAAAGACAATCATGATTCATATTATGGCAGTTTCAGAGATGAATTCATGAGGAAAAGGCAAAAACTTTATTCATTCATCGTTTGCTCCTAATACAAACTAATCGAACACTTTGTTCATGACATCTTGGGCTGGTGTGACATCTACAATGGCTTCCACGTCATCGTCGAAGTCCTCAATCAGCTCCTCGTGCATGTCGGGATCATCGGCCATTGGGAAGCCTAGTTCCATGGCGAGGAGGTTGTGCCCGGTCTGGACTTGCACCGCGGCCAAAGCCAACGCTGTGACATGACGAATGCCATGGAGGGCAATCTCCTAGGCTCGCGTTCAGATGTCGTGCAGACGGTTGATGACTGAGAAGGAATTCAAAGGGTTTTGTGATAAAAGCCATTTTTAGATTCAGTTAAGTCAGTGTAAAGTCAGAAATTGGAAATCGGCTAATTCAAATCAGCTCTTCTAGCCGAACCAAAAAGTACAGTTATCATCAGGTATATGTGCTATAGATACTGGAATGTAAATTACAAGTTAAGACCATCATGAATTGCTCATAGTGCTTTCTGCCGAATAGCATCAACTTCTGCAATTTGTTGTTTATCTTCTTTGGCTGATCCAGGAATGCTCTCAAAACTGCTGCGAATAGCTTTGCCTTCTTTGACCATGGTCAACATTTCTTGCTTCTTCTGTTTGATAGCATTGGGGATCTAGGTCAAGTTGGACTCATGACGTTCGATGGTGGCTTTCACACTTTCTAGTTCTTTTTCAAGCTCAGCATGCCTAACTCTTAGTTAATTTAGTTCTGGTTTAATTTTGGAAGAAGAGTTCTTCAAATTGTCGGTCAGTTGTGCTAATTCTTTGACTTCCTGTTTGTTAGAATTCTTTTTGGCCATCAAAGCTTCATAGTCAATCAGATTTCTTTGAGCCTTTTTCACCTTCGGGGCCTAGTCTTCGATATTGGATATAGGTATCAAGGCCTCAGCACGATTTGGGGTCAAATTATCCTTGATGGCCAAGAAGATTATTCTCATTGGGTCTGCATCCTGGATCAAATCGGCTATATTCCTCTCGAGCATTGGTAGCGTGTCTTTTAGCTGATTTTTGGTCTCATCTGATAAGATTTCTTGAGAAGAAATGGCTGATGAGATTATCTTGCTTTCATCTATATATTCCTCAAAGTTGAAATAATAGCTCAAAGCTGGAGAGTTAAGTGCCTATATGTGAACAAAAGGAGTCTTATTAGAAATAGCAAATCAGTTGACAATGAGATGGATGGTGACAGGGAGATAGTACCTTTTCTAAAAGAGATCCTGGCTGAGGAGAAGGAACAGTCGATGATGTGTCAACATCCTTTTCAACATCTGGTTGAATCGGCTATGGGCTTTCGATGCTAGTGTCTGTAGGCATTAAGAAGCTTTTTGGTTTATATTTGTTATAGAAGGACAACAATAAGCATATGAATTTCTTACCATCAACTATTTGCTAAGTTGGAGAATCAAAGGTTTGGGTATCAGCATCAACAGGATCATTTTCAACTGTTGGATTGTTAGACCTTTGCTCTTGTGCAGATGTTTTCTCAGGTGGTGTCTGGTAAAGGAGAATGATCAAAGAAGAGTAAGGATTGCATAAGATTAAAAGGCTTGAGGACATACCTTGGTAACATCAAGAGGTGAAGTAGAGAGGTTCTCATCTTCTGCTATTTTGGGTCTATCAGAAGCATCGGTTGTTTCAATTGTAATTGGCTCCTTACGGGAATTAGCTGATGACAGGTTGGTAGAGCCGATTCAAATGCCTAGGACAACAATTCGGCACCCAAGGCAGATTGAGATGCAATAGTCGATGGCTGCAAGAAAGGTATTGAATTAGAAGTTGGATATCACCTTAAGAGGTAAGATAAGTTAAGTTACCTGAGCAATTGATGATTTTGTTATGTGAAGTCTCTTCCCAGTGATGGTTTTCTGAGTTACACCTTGGGTTGCCTTGCATTTTGAAGATAGATATGTGGGTATTGTTGGGGCAGCTAGGGTTTTCATCAACTTTTTTAGACTGGTGCAGTTGATCTCATTCTTGAGGCTAGACATGGTGGATAATATTCTATGGGATGCCCTTTCCTGTCCACGCTTGGTGGATCAAATTTGGTATTCTACAAAAGAATTTGTTAGATGAGTTGATAGGAGAACTTTTTAGATAATCCTTCTAAAAGAAAAGTAGTAAATTACCTCACTATCAGAAGCAAATTCTTCATCTAGGGCTAAACAGTTGGGATGAATTGGACTGTAGAAGAGGTGAGAGTGTCATTCTTGTCACCAGGAATCAAACAAATTTTAGGAGAAGGTAGCTCTTGTCCATTCATGCAGGCAAAGAGAAGGAAGGTCAGATCCTAGTTAAAAAACTCTAGAAGCTTCCATCATCTCACTGATACCTTCTCTTGGCTTTAGAGTGTTCCTAAAGAATAGCCGAGGAGGTAGTTGACCAAGGCCGAATTGACGGGCCACAAAAGAAGGATTATAGAATTCATAAGTTGGAAGGTTATCTGGGAGAAAAGAACCAGTAGCCATGTTGCCATGGCCATGGTGAAATTTGGTTGGCAGTACATAGGGTTTGATAATACAACTAAAAATTGCAGCAGCTGTGTCATCTGAGCAACCTATTTTAAACCAAAATTTGACTAGCAGAACTAGTTCAGTGTCTTCATCCTCATTATAAGGCAGCCAAGTCAACATGTTTGCTTCAAACCCTCTAAAAATTTTCTTAAAAAGGTGGCCTATATCAACAGTAATTGTTATGGCGGATGCAACTTCACCATAATTCATACACTGTCGAGTTCTTCCTTCTTTTCCATTATAATCTTTAGCAAAGTTAGAAGAATGGAAGCTCAGATTTATGAGACTGGGTCTTATAATTTTATGCATGTACAGATTCATCCATAATTGTATTAACCACCAAGGGCCACTGATGGTATGTACTGGTTCATTTTTCAGTAATTGAACAGATACTTGGTGCATCAGGTGATAAGCAAACCCCAATAGATATTTTCCGAGGGGGATTTCATTGCCGGCTGCTAGATGTTCTACCATGTATTTTATGATTATAAGTTAGTCCGCAAGATGACCCACAAAAGATGAATTTTTCCTGCCACATGTTCAGGAAAGCTACATGCTCTCTTTCATCAACAATCGATCCATCCCCAATATGGTTCAGAATATAGCTTGCCCATCCTGTGAAGTCTGATATTTGGGCAAATTTCTTAGACCTAGCACTTAAGAAATCATAGGGTTGCATTGATCCTATTATTCTAAGACCGATCAACATGTAAATATCGGCCAAAGTGATGGTCATTAGACTATGACAACAAACAAAAGCATTGAAAGTGTTGGACCAAAAGTAAGATGTATAAATTAGAAGTGAGTCATTCCTCTCCATTCTAGACAGTGAGTGTCAGGCATTGATTCAAGTCATAAATTTCCCAATCTCCAGCCTTTTTCTCTGATACCCTATGGAATTAATCCCTCCATCCCTTAGGCATTTTGGGCCAATTTCTAAAGGGAGTTTTGGTGTTCTAAGAAGACAAATCTACTATAGATTGTTTGAAGAGGATTCGATTGGTTTCTTGATTGATAAAATTGGATGGATTAGGGTCACCCATGGGTCCAGGTAATAGGCATTAGGAACAATAGCTGAAGGAATCATAGTTTCATTCCTCATTTCCTAGAAACTAGTTGGGATGAATTTAAGAAAATGGAAAATGCAGAGTAGCGGCTAACACTTGAAAGGAAGAAGTTTGAAGGCATACCTTAAGAACGTGGTCACTGGTTGCCATTGTAGCTAAAATGGATCTGAATCTGAGGAAGGTTACTTGAATAGCAGTTTGCTAGAACAGAGGATTTGCTAGGGTTAACGCTTTGGCGGTGGCGGCTTTGACTGTTGAAGTTTGCTCGAGAAAGAAGGGGAAAGTAAGTAGGTCGAGTGAGCTGGACATGATACTGTTGGGGTATTATATAGAATTTGGCCCGATAGATCAAGAGCCATGTGTTTATTTTGGGATGAACGGTTGCAACACGGTGAACAGATGAATAGGAATTTTGGAATAAAATTATTTTTATCCCAAAATTTAGGGCCATGTGTTTACACCAAAATTTGGGAAGAAGAATGTAGGAACTTAAAGCTTCTAAGATTGTGTCATCAAGGAATTGATTAGATGTGAATCGGTCTCAACTGATTTAGATGTGATGTCAGAATCGGCTATTTTATGGATGATGTCAGCAACGACGTTAATGCGCTATACTTGAGTGGCGCCAGGAAGATGTGTTGGACTCTACAAATAAAGAAAATTGGGGTGCAAGTTATTATTAAGTTATGAAGTTTTCTTTTATTCCAAGAATTGTAATAAGTCATATTTGAGTAGGATTCATGTTTAGGTTCTGGGTATAAATATTAGACCCTAGTTATTGTAAAAAGAGGAGACAAACACTCAATCAATACAATCTTTCTAGCTTTCGCCATCGCATTAGGAGTAGGAGTACTGTAGATCTCGATGAGTTCTTCAGCAAATAGGGCTGCATCGATTGATCGACCTCCAGCTTACTTGTGAGTACCATCACGACTTGTATTATGCTTGTACAACTGCATCAGCTGATTGATCTTTTATGAGCCATAATATAAGTTAGTTATCGATCTGTATCATAGTTTGTAAGGCTGCATTAGCTGATTAATCTATTACAAATCTTAATATAGATCAAAGTTATCGATCTTGTGTTAAATAACTTGTTGTTTAATACAATATCACTAGTTATTGAATCTGCTGAGATTAGTAAGATTTTCCTTATTGTTTTTGATTTATTCACCAGTTATTGATTTTGATATAATTAATGTTTTATTCATCATAATAAAATCACTCGATTGAGATAGAGATAGATCGGTATCATATCATCTCAATTGGTCGTCCTTTGAACTGGTCACCCTTCAAATCTTATAATTGATGGCTTAATTCTGCTATATCGGCTATTTTATTTCTATTCCAATCAAACATAGTATGCATCCAAAGACATGTTTCAATCTTAAATAAACTCACTAGTTAGTGAAATCTAATCTAATGACACTATCATAGCTGTATCAATTCGGTCGAACCTCACTGGTAAGACTTTAGATTAGAAATTATCGATTAGTGGTTTTGTTCATGATCAAGATATATACTCTATTTGTTTGCTATGACTACATCGGCTATTTTAGTCGATTTGCCTATACTCTCACGCATATAGCATGTTTTTATGAATCTATCAACATATAGATGGTTTTAAAGATTCTTCGTCTTTAGTTTATTATCATTATCATAGCTGCATCGATCCGATCGAACCTCACTGTTGATGATAATGGGTTAGACTCAAAATTGTTTGTAGATTCATTAATATTAGATAGTCGATTTGTTCGCATGTTATACTCTTTTCATCAAACTTATCGGCTCAACGCTTTTATATCGATCATGTTCCATTTAGCCGATGATGCTTTCTGATGTTCCATGAGCATCAGTTATTTTGATTTGTATCATTATCATTTAATATTAGCCGATAATCCTTGATTTAAAGATCTTCATTTCATCGATACGCTGGATATCGACTATTTAGTCGATAGCCTCATTGAATCGGCTATCGAGCCATACATTTGGAACTATTTGGTGCAACACCAACATGTTCCACCTTAAATTACTGATAAGATTTTCTCTCCTTGTCAATTGCAGGTCAAATTGACTGGCACGTCGTTAGGTTCTCAGAATTGGCTGGTTCTGTGTTGAAGCCAAGCAGATCTCTGGTTTTGTTCCACCCAGATCTTCTGACTTGTTGTGTGTTGATCACATCACCACATTTTTCTATCAACAGTAGCACTATGAATGCGTGGACAACAACTTCATGGGCTACGCTGCGCGTAAACTCCTTGAAGTCCAACCATGCCATCTGGCACCGATTCATGATCGTCCAGGGCATCGGATCGCCGGGTAGCCATGATGTCCCCTCGGATGGCTCAAACCCAATGTAGTCAAGTACGGGCTTGATCCCCGCTGTCATCACCTCCAACTTCTCGTCATGGGCCTTGACCTGGTCTCCGAAGACCTTGAATTGTGCATCTGCCTAATACTGATATTCTACAAACATACCAGTAGCATGTGTGCTAAGCACGCTCCTAACACCAGCAAGAGCGTAGATAAAAGAAGACGCACTTACGTTCAAGGTTCGTGATGGCCTTCGCTTTTTCTTCTGCCTCTTTCTTTCCCTTAAGGAGTTGCCTAATGGCCTTGTGGGAAAGGTCGAGCTCCATCTCTAGGGTTGTGCATTAGAGCCAGACACTTTATGATGCCAAACACCAAGAAAGCAAGATTTGGAGTCATAACTTTTTGCTGGTCAGCACTACGACTAAGTTGTCCGGCCAGCGAATGGCTATCCACCTGCAATAGCTGACGATCCTTCTCCAGTGGTAGGACCTTCACCTCTAAGTCCTCCCTACGATGGCGCTCTTAGGTCAAGTGTGCATGGAGGTCGGTCACCAACGACTGCAGCTCCTTGCTCTTCTCTAGCACCGGGGCCATCTCATCCAATTGCAGCGGGCGCTGCTCGGACACCTTCATAACATTCTGCAAAAAGCAAATTGTCAAAGCTCGGGTCTTGCAGGATAAGCAGCACAATATTACTATAGGTCTACCTCAATTTGGTTCACCATCGCTGATAGGTCGGCCCTCAACCTCTTTGTCTCCGCGCTCGCCTCCTCCTCTTCTAGTATCTCAAATTCGTCTCCACGACGGATAACCATGGGGACGACTTGAGGAGGCTGAGCGATCTCCCTCACAATCTCTTCAACTTCAATAGCAGCCACCCATGGAGCTGATTTCCCTGGTTGTAGCTATGTTTGGATGGGGCGTTCGAGCCCCATCTCCGCTATCGACGTCGTCCTAGACGTTCCATGGTCAGTAGCCGCAGGGGGATCATGCACCGTGTGTAACACCCTCGGTGTTATGTCCTAAACAAACTACTAAATCATGTCATGAGCATCATGTTTATGTAATAATGCATATGATAGAGTGTGTAGATGATTTTCTTGTAACCTAAATGAATAATAAAAATGTTAAATGGAAATTGATTCAATAGCTCATGTTATGTCAAGTACGGTTGAAAACCAATTTTTATTGAGAAAAAATATTATAGAACATGTGTGCAACACCTAAATAAAGTTTGAAGTACAAACTTTGTAGATGATAATGCAACTCTTGCTGTAGAAAAATAACATTGCTAGCTAGTATTTCTAATAGCTTAGAAATGGAACTTGAAATTGAATCCAGCTTAAGACTTAGAAAATTCCTCGTCTAAAGATAGTTCGACAGCACTATGTTTGGGAATTAATCCTGTGAAGAGGTGGTGTCATGTTTTAGCTCTGGTTGGTAGCCTAATAGGCCCTCTTTAGCATAGTGAAGGCGGTGTAGTTTCAACTTCAATAGTTAGCTTTTATCGATGCTTCAAAATTTGTGCACGAACACAGTCTCAGGATGGTTGGCCGGGTGGGCGCAGTCACCACGCTCAGGACCTTGACATCGCCATGCTCGGCCTGGCTGTGGCCTGGCGCTATGGGCTGCTGCGTTGTTGCCCCACCTCGCCACCGCGCTGCTGCCACCACCGCTGCCACCTTACCAAGCTACTGGGGCACAACCACTACCGCCATTGGTCGCTGTCATGTGGTGCTGCTGCCACTATGGCACCATGCTATGCTGCTATTGCTCGCCTTGTTGCCGCATGCACGTGGGCTGCCCCTACTGCCTTGCGCCATCGCCTCTCCTTAATGGCACTGCAGCCACACATGTCGTGCTCCCAAACTGCCTCTACACGCGGGCATGATGTTGGGCTACATTATCTCATGGCGAGCGTGTTGGTGCTATCTCGGGTTCGGCCTACCGCTTGCTGCCAAAGCGAGGACGGCCAGAACCTGGACCGACCCTTCTCCCTGCCACCTCTATCATCTGAGCCACGACCACGAAATCATCTAGAGAGAGATCACCTCAATCTGATTCAACGCATCCGCGGCCTTGCCATTAAGCCAGCTAGCTGGTCGACCCTATCATGCCTTGAGTTGAGCTCGGCCAAGCCACAATTTGGCCATTACCTTGCCACCGGGCCATTAAGGCCACGCCCGGCTGGTGCAGGTGGCAACTCGCCAAGAAGCTATGAGAGGTCGGCCCAGCTACGCTATTAGCTTTGCCTTGACTCCCTCTTCGCCCTGCGCTCATCAGCTAAACCGCTATCACTACCCTGGCACCATCGTCATGGTCGTGTTAGCCACGGTGCACTACCACACAGCTTGGTCACACGCGCCCAGCCCTCCTCCGCCATCCTCTACCCCAACTGTCACTTCAATTGACTCCACGGTAAGCTCCTGATGCTCACACGTTAGCTGGTTAGGCCTGTAGCTGCCCTAGTTCACCGGAATAGTCATGTCGCCATCGTGGATGGCCACGCGTCGCTGCAGTCCTCACCAGTGAGCCTCGCCACTCCTCACCACCACCCAGCACGGTAGTCTAGGTCAGAGATGGTGATCGACCCATTAGATGGGTCCGCACAGGCCCTAGGTGGTCGGTGTAGATACCCAGTGCCACCGCTCACCACGTCGCCATGCATAGGGTTGCCCGAGGGTGCACGCAGGGAAATTAGGAAAAACTCAGGACATTAAATGAATTCGCTAGAGAGAGAGAGGAAGAAATAGTGTTAGGACTTAGGTGTAATTCAAGAGAAGTCTGAGGGCTCTTTTGCAAAAGCGCCAGTGCACGCGGGCTCCTCCGCTGTGGGCCATCTCATGCGTGGGCCACGCGGTGGAATCAGTTTTTCTTTTTCTTAAGAAATTAGTAATAGCTTTCTATTTTAATTTCTGAGCCGATCTTTTGTAATTAATATGAAATCATATAGGTGTCCAAAAATTGTGAAACAAATTTTGTTAGGTTCCTAAAATTATTGTCTATCTGTTGGTATAGTTAGTTCATACATATCTATGTTGGAACTAAGGGCTATTAAATCGTTTGAACGTGTTTTATATTATTAGGGTAATTATTGTAGGAATTTTTGTGGTAAATTGGTGATAGCTTTGATCCTAAAATTTTTACAGTAGCTTCATTGTATTATTATGTGCTTACTGTAATTATTGCAGCCCTAAGATAGCTTGGTTGTTAGGTCGCTAAATATCCGTTAAACCTTTAATATGAATAAGAGAAGGATATTGACTTATGAAATGAAGCACTTGTTAGGGTGAGCTTGACACTTGATTTGATAGAGCTTATGGTTAGCTTAATATTTTAGTCATTAGAGCTAGCTTGTTAGTATGGCATATGTGTCCTTATTTTAAGAGTTATTGTTGCCTAAATACTAAGTTGTTGCATCATCATCATCGCATGCATATAGAGAACGAGTTGGCGGAGATCGTGATCATAGGCAATCACGAGTTCGAGGAGATCATTGAGGAGGACGAGGAGGAGATTCTCATGCAGGAGGAGGTCCTAGAGCCACAACTGACTGACTCAACTGACATCGCGCCTGCCCAAGGCAAGCCTCGGTGCATAACCTCTATTTTTCATATTCATCGCATATATATATATGTGTTGTGCATTTACATTGCAGGAGTTTTATGGAAACCACATGCATATATTTATCCATCCTAAGAGTCTTACTAGTGCAGGTTCGAGTAGCTGTTATGCTTAGGCTATCAGTAGCATGGGTAACCTGTCGTTATTCATAAGTAGGAATATTATTATTACTCTCCTGATAAAACGATGAAAAGAAAATAGAGACCGAGCAGGGATATGGTATGGGTATTGGTGGGTGTAACAAGTTATGTCCTGCGGCCACGACGCTTAGCTTGGTTACACTATTTTCCCTATCCGTGTCGATTGAGGACCGTCCATTACTGTGGATGGTAGTCAGGTCATAGACTTATTATCCTAAGCACATACTTGCTTATGGGAGCGGGAAGGCTCATTGCGCTTTTTGTCGTGGGTTCCGGCTCTTTTCGGACCGACTAATTGGAGGTGGGGAAAGGTGGAGGTCTAAGCACCATACTAAGACCAGGTCTCAAGTGTGGGTGCTTGGAGTCCAAGTTTGGACAGGGACCTAGACCCCTCGATAGGAGTGGAATGGGTTGGTCTCGTTTGTGCCTGGGGTACAAGCGAGGCGTGTGTTTCAGTGTACCTAGCTAGGATACATTGGTTCGCCATTTCTGTGAGATGGTACGACTTGGCTATGGTCTAGCACTGTAGTAAGAACTGGAGGATGAAATGTGGTAAAATGGTTCTGATTGCTCATCTCTTGCTTGTAGGTAGAACATGTGCTTACCTAGAATGGTTAGTTAATAAAGTAATCATGACTGCTAATAAAACTTGACCTTAAGGATGCACTATTAGTAATGCTTTTCGCAAATAAAAGAAACATAGCAAACTATATTGCCTATTATATCCTTGAGAGTCAGAAAAATATTTCCACTAGTTGGGTAAGTCTTACGAGTACATTGTGTACTCAGGGTTTATTTTACCCTATTGCAGGTGTAGCTTGAGGAGTTAGCTCTTGTGTGGAGGATTCTTCTAGTGGGCATAGATGGATCCATGTATCATTTCTGCTAGATGATTCTTCTGGTGGGCACAGATGGATCCGTGTATCATTTCCGCTAGATGATTATTACATTCCGTTGTTTCATTATTGCACTCTGGACTCTGGCATTGTAATAAATAATTTCCAAGACTTTATGTTGTATGAAATGGACTAAGTATTGTAAGCTCATACTCATTATTGGATTCTAGATGTAAAATGTGGATTGTTTCGAGTTCTCCCTTTGGGTGTGCTCGATGGAATTGTTCGTTTTAGCCCATTTTTGGGGAGCTTAGTGTCTAGTGGAAGACAAGCGCCTCTAAAAGTGTGTTATTCCAGGCGGTTCTACCACACCACACTACTTAGCGCATCCCCTGCGGTCTCTGCTCCTACTCCAGCAAGAGTAGCTGATGTCGCCGCCTTGGTCCATGCTCCCTCATAGCCCAGCATGTCTACCGGATCACCCTCATCGTGCACCCCACCACCAGGTGAGGTCGCCCCGGCGGTCGGCGGCTCCTCCACCATAGGGGCGACCAGTTCCGTGGCCGATGATTGCTCCACGGCAGCGGCAACTAGGTCTACTCCTACCCGCTCCTACCTAGTGTGAGGAGCCTCTAGCTCTATCACGTGCCCCACATCATTAGCAGCTAACAGTTGTAGGTCAGCAGTTGACTCCGTACTATGATAAAGAAACAATCTCTTTAGGCAACGACTTTGCACGTGTGATATATTGCAAATAAGAATACTTACAACTATGATTCATGCCAAAATGTCCTAAACTGGTGTGCCATTCCTGAGCCACTCTACCCCATAGCAGGTCCACCTAGCACTTCCATCGCCCTTGGGGTGGTCACTCCAGCCACCAGCATCACCCATGCAGCCTTAGGGACTACGGTGGTCGTCCTGGCTGTCGCAACTAGGGTCGCTCGAGCAGTTTCAAGGACTACCACTATGGCCTCACGCATCCGTCACCTCTCCCGCGTCTCTACCCCCGCCGGGACAATCAGTGGCGGCATCTCGGTGCTCGTAGGTGGTGGAACCGCTAGCTCATCGTTAGAGGACGTCTCTAACAGAACCATCTACCACCTCTGGGGCTAGGTGAAACCACCGATGCTAACTGGCCCCTCCTCACCTTGGGAGGGCCTCACTATTTTCCTCCTTTTCATGGATAGCTCCTCATCAATGGGCCAATTGCCTTGAAGCTTCTCGCGGACATACCTCGTTCGCCCGTCATCAATTCTAGCTCCATGGCTCTCTGACTCCTCCTCATCAGCATCCGAGCTTGGCTAATGCTGAGGACTGCTTGAATGAGCATCCACACCTCTCGGCTAGTCCACTGAGGGCACCATCGAAAAATACATCGCTCGGTCCTACCCATGAATCTTCAACAACATGCATGAATACATTGCTCAACAAAAAGGATTAAGCAAACATCCACAAAAGGACTCTTACCGTTGGAGGAGATTTCTAACACTAAAGGCCCTCTACTGGTCCCTGACGGATAGCTGACCTACGAGATTAAAGAGCATCGAGATCCAGTGCTTGACCTTGTCCCGGTTAATTTCCTCGGGCACCTCGTGCGTCCTATCGGTGTCTCCCACAATGATGCCATCGACTCTCTTGTGGTCAATCAACCTTAGGAGCTCCCTCACCTTCTCCATCCCGTTGGATCTGGGCCTCTCCGACCACTTGGAATTGCTCACCGGGATCTGGTCTACATCACACGCAACATACGGCTCCACCTGCCTGATATAAAACCATTTAGACGCCTAGTACTTCACATTTGTATTGAGCGGGACGATGATGTACTGGCTCACCATCCTGTCCTAAAGCTATAGATAAGCGGCGCCCACAACCCTAGATCTAGATCCCCCTGGATTTTGAGACAAAAGAAATGACGAAAGAGGTTGAAATGGGGAAGGATTCCCAGATACGCCTCGCAAAAATTGATGAAGATGGCTATGTGAAGGATAGAGTTTGGGTTGAGATTGCAGAGACTAATCACATAGTAATCGATCAGCCCATGAAGAAACAAATGAAGGGGAATGCCAAACCCACAGAAGAAATAATCTTTGAAGACAACTAATTCATCGGTGCGGGGCGTGGGGAATTCCTCACTGTCCGTCAGGCACCATCCCACCATCGCCCTATCGGGCAGTACGCCGTGCACCATGAGATTCTTGAGTGCTGCCTCATTGCTGATGGATCACGTCCACTCCTTGTCGCGGCTCACTCCGTGCGCCACCGTCCTCGAGCTCCCACGGCTCCTTTTTGGCTCCATCAAGCATATCTCAGGAGTTGGGTTGGTTTTTGTGTTTGAAATAGCCCTAATGGGGGAGCGATTGCATGGCACAGAGGCGTGAGCATGAGGAAGAAGATGATGCAACGGAGAAATGATGGGGAGTGTGCATCGGGGCCGTGGCGCCTTATAATGGTTCGACCCCTAAACCTTTGCCTTCAAGGGTTTTTGGGAAACCATGCCCGCCGCGCTGCGTTCATCCCCGAAACTTCCGTGCACTACCCTGGGCTATTAAATGGGCCTAGTGGGCCTATAAGATAAACTGTGTCATACGTAGGCTGCTGAGTCGACTTCAGCGCTAAGCGCTGTCCAACAGTTATTCTTTGACATTTTTCAAGCAGATTTTCTTTTCTTGACCCTGCTACAAGGTTCCTTCTCAATCTTCTAGTAGGCTCGGGATTACTTGTGTACATGTCATCCGACGATAACTGTACTGCTTCTCTACTTTGGATTTTTTTCTTAGCTAAGTTGGGGACTGGTTTCTAGCTAAGTTGGGGACTGGTCTGGCACCTGAAGTCTATTTTTGGACCTTGGCACCACGTAAATACTTCACCTACTGTCAGGCTCGGGGATTAAGTGGGCACACTTCAACTTGCGGTGAATGTGCTTATCTCTAGGACCTTGTCCTCTTCACAGCGACTAAGTCACAGACTCCGGTCGTCGTCGCTCTGTTTGGCTCTAAGAGTCAATTCTGCTTAAGTCATGGGTGCTAAGCATCCCTCTATGCCGTTGAGGGAGTAAGTTCCTCCACGCTCACTAAGTCAGGGACGCTAAATGTTTAACTTCGTCGCCTAGAAACTAAGTGGGCACACTTTACCTAAGGTGAAGTCCTCAAATTTTTTCACTTGAGCTCCTTACCTCCTTCTGGCAAACCTCAACTTCGAGGAAGTCCTGTTTCGGCTCCCAGTTAAGCTGCTCGGACATATGCTCCGACTGCTCGGAAGATTCTTTCAATAGCTCGGCTCCTAGTTAAACTGGTCGGAAGCCTGCCCTGGTCATTAGTAGCAAGTTGGACAGCTCGGACAAGCTCAAGATGGTGTTGCTCAGTGGATAAGGCGCTCGGGGACTAACTGTGGTGGTATAACCCCCGATACCCATAGGGCTTCACAAGGGTCGAGCCGCCAGGGAAGGCCCAGCCCATAAGACTACGCCGCGCGGAGCACGGCACAGGTCAGCGTGCCCCGTAAGGCTACATGAAGATCCTTGCCGATCAAGTAAGATCCGTTCGCATATGCTAGATACCGCAATATCTGTAATTCCTATCGTGTAAACCGATCAGGATATATGTAACCGACTTGTAACCCTACCTCCAATCTATATAAGGCAGGTAGGGACCCCTTGTTTTCATCCCATCTCATAGTACAATTTACTAAAGACACATGACGTAGGGTATTACGTTAAGCTGACGGCATGAACCTGCCTAATCGTTGTCTCTTGCGTTCTGTATCACCATCTAGTTTCTTCACGCGCACCTCCACCGATTCATCTACTACCATGGGTATTACCCCTCGGTAGACTGCCGACCAGATTTCGTTAACAGACTCTGCTTAGGCTCTTCAAAGTTCCTGCCAGGTCTAGACATCTCTGTTCGCTTGAAGTTATCGGCCCGACTTATTAGCCATGGTATATTTGTATTTCTCTCACAATAAATCAGTATCATCCGGCTTATCAGCCGTATAAACTATTAGTCGAACAGCTTATGCATATTGTTCAGCTGCAGTCTATAGCGCTGCTGCTACAGTGCTCCATGAGAGGAGAAAGCAAATCTTCTCTCACAAAGCATTGCAGATAATCCAAGGTGATGAGGTCTAATTTATTAGGTTGTCCATGAAAGCCTCCGGGATCTCCAGGGTCCGCTAATCTCTAGTGATAACTATTAGAAATCCTTTCGTACCAGGAAGGATGTAATTCTAAAATGGTGTTGACTCAAACGATCTAAAGTTTGATCAAAGTTATATAAAAAGATACATGGCTTGTTCGGATGTATAAGGACTTGTTGTTAGTTTGAACTAGGACCAACTAGTTATTAGTTGGCTAATAATTAGCTGGTTGAAAATTAGTCCCGTGCCATTTGGATCCTATGACTAATGGATAGTTCTATTTGGATTCAGAAAAAAAAATGGATAGCTCTGTTTCAAGACAAAGATATTGATGCGTCTTGTCTCTTTGCACTGCCTAATTGCGTGCAAAGACTAGGGAGGGGTGTTTTTTTACTTTTTTTGCCAACGGAAAGGGACTTATATTAAATCTTGGTACAACGTATCTTCAAATTACACATAAAAAATCTGAAATAAATAAATACATAATATTCTATCCAGATTCTTCCATCTTCTTCTCTAATGGCATCCCTCAAACGCCGGAGCCAAAGCAGTCCTTATGACGAATTCAACGACCAACCACAAAACATTGGACATGTCACAAGATCCAACACTTTGGAAACCAGCCCCGGCCCAAACGCATCTAAATCGTTGAAACAATATTGACAGTTGTATCGTCGGATACAACATAGGCTGCAGATTCATCACCTCAAGACATTAAATTCCTCTCCGCGACCATCGACGATGAGATCGATGACCCGGAGTCGCTGTCCTCATAGGGGGCTCCCAGAAATACCCCTCCGCTTGCTGATAAAGGCCACAAATTGGCCGTCTACCGATGAAATCGACACCTACAACGACGATCTTATCGTGGCAATCATCGAAATCATCACCGGAAACACGATCCAGATCGAAATTCATCTAATTTTGCCGAAAGATTTATTTAAACTGAGCCCTAAACAAAGTAGAACTAAAAACTACGAAAAAGAGAGATGGGTTCGTTCTCCTTACCTCCAGTAGGCGCACCAGAGAGGAAGAAGGAGAGGAGCCCTAGGTGGAGGCATGGCAGCCGTGAGTCCTAGGAGCAAGGGCGGCGGCGGCGTTTTTCTGTAGAGCCTAGGCAAAATACGCTATAATTGATTTGCACCTAGGGGTGTTTTTGACTTTCAAGATTAGTTGCCCCTATTAATCCCGATTAGCTGGGCTTTACCAACTAGTAGACTAACAATTAGTTGGAGGCTTAGCTAAAAATTAGACCCATTAGCCCATCCGTTTGGGTGCTTGTGGACTAATAATATCATATTAAATAAGTATCATTAAATTCACCATAAGATATATTTCCTTATATAACTATTAGGAGTTATACATGTTGATATTATTTTTTCTATAAATTTAGTTAAACTTAAGATAATTTAAGTTTCATCTTTTTAGGACAAATATAATATCTTTTGGTGTTGAATTTGGCCCTCTATTGAATGTAGGATTTTTTTTTAAATTCCTGTACTATTCCGGTGATTTTTTGTTTTTGCGAATACTATTACGGTGAAATTTTTACTGCCTTGAGAGTATTGCCTGATTTTAAAATAATCATCCTCTAAGCCGTCGAATAGTTTCCTCCTAATTAATTGACCACTACTCTCTCTGTCCCTAAATAACTGTCTTTTGTATTCTAATAAACAACTTTAACTAAATATATATATAAATATATTAATATTTATGATATAAAATTAATATGATTAGATAAATTATTGAATATATTTTTATAATAAATTTATTTAGAGATATAAATATTATATATATTTTCTACCTATCGAGTCGAACTTACGTCAGGAAAAAAACGACGTTTATTTAAGGACCGAGCGAGTGAGTAATTACCTACTAAAATTATCGATCGAATGGAGAGTGGCACAGTGCCATCCGTTGCAAGAAATGAAATCCAGAGGTTGGTAGGCTGGTAGCTACCGCTTCTGGAGTACTGGACCTGGACTGGACGCATCTGGCATGATGAGTCTTGAATGAGGTGAGCTGTGCCTGACGGCCACATATGCCAAGCCATGCCATTTCAGCCTTCGCGACGGCTGACGCACCGGGCTTGAATGCCTCTGACCTCTGACCCGACTTTACTTGGCTGCCACCACTCAGCAGTAAATGGCTTCTTATCGCTTCCTGGTACTCCCTCCAACGGCTACCTATTGTCTCAGGTAGGAGCGATAATGCCGATTTTGAGACGAGCAACCCTAGCTCCTACGCCCCTAATGCCTACGTGTTGGTTTAGTTTCAAAAAGTTTTCTAAAAAGTGCTATAATAGTTATCACATTAAATCTTGCGATACATGCATGGAGCATTAAATATAGACGAAAAAAAACTAATTGCACAGTTTTGTTAAAAATTGCGAGACGAACGTTTTGAACCTAATTAGTCCATGATTGAACACTAATTGCCAAATAAAAACGAAAGTGCTGCAGTAGCCAAATTCCCAAAATTCGCGAACATTTTTCATGCCAAAAAAAATGTGAGATGGTTGACACTTGAGATTTGACTGTAGGGAGTAAAATGTTCCAGCAAGAATATGAGTTCAGGCCTTGTTTAGATTGTAAATTTTTGCAATCTGGACACTGTAGCACGTTTCGTTTGTATTTGACAAACTTTGTCCGATCATGGATTAACTAGGCTTAAGAGATTCGTCTCGTGATTTACAACCAAACTGTACAATTAGTTATTTTTTTTACCTACATTTAATACTCCATGCATATGTTTAAAAATTGATGTGATGGAGAGAGAGTGAAAAAACTTGAAATTTTGAGGCAATCTAAACAAGGCCTCAGTGATTGAAATGAGAGCTGAAAAATGAGATGCCCAAGATTGCAGGCAAACAACAGGAATTATACTGCTGCAAAGAATGACTTCCAATAATCCAATTAGTGCACGTGAGACCAGAGTCAACCAATGCTCCACCTATGTCACATTTTTATTTTGCTGTGGGTGGAAGATGGCGATTTATATTTAATTAACATCCTTATTAAACAAAAACAATAAAAGCAATCTATTTATATCAAAAAATTATTTAAACGCGACAACTGTCACACTATTGTAAGTCTGGTCGAACCTTACTGTATCTACTAATTTATGGTAAATCATACGAAAAAATCAATATACATGTTCTCAATGAAATGAAAACTAATTAATCCACGTAAATGGTTTGATTTGCATTATGCATTCCTGGACGAAACAGATGGTCAAGTGGTCATGCCTACAACGAAATTTGAAACCTAGGCCTTGTTTAGATTACATCCAAATTCCAAGTTTTTTCACTCTCTCTCCATCACATCAATTTTTAGCCGCTTGCATGGAGTATTAAATGTAGGTAAAAAAAATAACTAATTGCACAGTTTAGTTCGAAATCACGAGATGAATCTTTTGAGCCTAGTTGGTCCACGATTGAACAATATTTGTCAAATAAGACGAAAGTGCTACTATTCATCGGGTTGAAATTTTTTCGCAATCTAAACGAGGCCCTAAATCACTTCCTTACCGAAAATCAGGACTCAGGAGCACAGAGAAACCGCCGAGCTAATCCCGCAGTCTTTTCGCGTGGCAGCAGACTTGGGAAAAGCTAGGCTAGGCGGCCCCGATATATATAGGGCCCGCCGGACGCCGCTACTGTTTCTTCCTTCCTCCAAAGCTTCGACGCCCACATCAACTGGGCACCGCCTCCTCCCTCCCTCCCTCCCTGTTCCGTTGGCTCTTGCAGCAGGGGCGGCCGGCAATGGCGGCTTCTTGGAGAGCCGTGGCGCTGGCGGTGGCCGCCGTGGGCTGCTGGCTTCTTGGTGGCGGTGGCGGCGTGCGGGCGTTCCCGGCCGAGGATTTGGTCACGCGGCTGCCGGGCCAGCCGCCGGTCACGTTCAGGCAGTTCGCCGGGTACGTCGACGTCGACGTCAAGGCCGGCAGGAGCCTCTTCTACTACTTCGCCGAGGGGCAGCAGGACGCTGCCGCTAAGCCGCTCACGCTTTGGCTTAATGGAGGTTCGTTGCTACCACCTACCACTCGCCTTCTCTCTCTCACAGAGTAAAGTAAATTTTGGTGGAAGTTGTGTGCTCTTGTTTTTACTCTGCCTGAACTGAAGCGACGATTTTGACAGGGGAATGCGGGGGGGTTTTTTTTCGGCTACTAGTAATCTGTCCACCGTCCTCCAGAATGTCTGCATCTGAATTTCATGAATTTCCTTGATGAAATTCAGAATTGAATCGTTTGGTTTCACTGTTGTTGAATTGCACTCGATTTGATTGATGCTGCAGGGATCTCAATCCCCTTGTTACAGTGCCTTGAATCTTGATGGACTTTGTTTTTTTTAACAGATCCATTGGATTCCAGTTCGCCTCTGTCTGGGGCCGTCTTGTTATCTGTCTTGTAGTTTCGTTTGGTCTTTTTAGCAGAAACAAAACATATCTGATGTTCTGTCACTTGGAATCTGGTAGCTGTAACTGTTCCATTAGACACATCAACACGTTGCTTTTAAAAATTTGTAATTAATCAATTTTCTCAAATATGCCTTTTTTAAAATTTAATAGTATATCTTTAAGAAATAATCTACTAGTATATTTTTTATTCGGTATCCAGCATATGTTTCCTTGTTCAGGTGGGTGGGGATTATGATGCCAGGTAGTGTTTCCTGGACTGGAAACAAAGGACTAGCTTCTATTCGTTACCTGCTCCACACCTGCCAAGAAAAAATAGCAAGGAATCATCATTATTAAGGCTTTGTTTAACCGCGTGTTTAGTTTCCACCCCAAAATCCAAAAAAGTGCTACAGTACCCATCACATCGAATCTTGCGATACATGGAGCATTAAATGTAGACGAAAAAAAAACTAATTGCACAGTTTGGTTGGAAATTACGAGACAAACGTTTTGAGCCTAATTAATCCACGATTGAACACTATTTGCCAAATAAAAACGAAAGTGCTACAGTAGCCCAAATTCCAAAATTTGGGCAACTAAACACGCGCTAAATCCAGGGCGTAAAGTTTTGGGGCGTTACATCACATAGGGTGTCGCATGTGGTGTTTGGATACTAATAAAAAAACAAATTACAGAATCTGTCAGTAATCCCCGAGACGAATTTATTAAGCCTAATTAATCCGTAGCACATGTGTGTACTGTAGCACCACATTATCAAATCATGGACTAATTAGGCTTAAAAGATTCGTCTCGTAAATTAGTCACAAACTATGCAATTAGTTATTTTTTTAAGTCTATATTTAATACTCTATTCATATGTCCAGACATTCGATGGGATAGAAAGTAAGCTTTAGGGGGAGAAACTAAACAAGGCCTAACTTGCATCTTGACACCCTGTTTACTACTACTAAGTACTAGGGTATCTTTGTAGTTGGATGTCACCATGACCATGTGACCTTGCCCGTTTAGAGCCTTACTCTATCGGGCTCTGTGTGGTGTGGTCCCTGTCACCCTGTGGATGTCAAAAGAAGTGAGAAATCATTTGATCCCCATGCAGCAAAAGACACACCGGTAGAAAGCTTCAGGCATAATTCGATTTCATCTCAGTGGATGAAAAGAAGAAGAATAATAATAAACTTCTTTCACGGAACAGTACATTTGTTACTGGTAACAACAATGACAATGAACTTAATGAATTATCAGGAAATGCATTTTAAAGTTGTTGGAGACATTCTCCCTGCTTAGAGTCTCAGCCCATTTGATTTGTCAGGTCCTGGCTGTTCTTCGATTGGAGGCGGTGCTTTCACAGAGCTAGGGCCGTTTTATCCGCGAGGAGATGGTCGAGGCCTCAGATTGAACAAGAAGTCATGGAACAAAGGTTGACCTTTAGGCTGTTGTTACATTTCCATCCCATTCTTCAGTAAGAATGGAAAGTGCAGGTCTTAACGTTTAGCTTGTTTCAATGCTGTTTTACCTTCAATTTGGCAGCGTCCAATCTTCTGTTTGTGGAATCACCGGCTGGAGTTGGATGGTCTTATTCAAACACTTCATCAGACTACAACACTGGAGATGTGCGGACAGGTTAGTTGCTCTGACAGTTAATTAATCATAGCGAACTAAGCTGGAATTCTGGATCTCACTGTTTGTCAATTTAACTATGCAGCTAATGACATGTACCAATTTTTGTTGGGATGGTATGCGAAGTTTCCTGAGTACAGATCAAGAGCTTTATTTCTTACTGGAGAGAGTTACGCAGGTAATGAAGTATTTCAAGTGTTAATTCTCATGTTTTAGTATAATCTGTTTGTCTTGTATGGTGAATGGTATTGATAAACAACAATGCAGGGCATTATATACCACAACTCACTGATGTACTTCTCACCCATAACGAGAAATCAAAGGGTTTCAAGTTCAATATTAAGGGAGTCGCTGTAAGTAATTGATGGTCTATGTCCTAAACTTCATTGTTCTTACTAAGTTTTAACTCAAAATTGCCTTGAACAGATCGGGAATCCGCTTCTCAAGCTTGATAGGGATGTCCCTGCAACCTACGAGTATTTCTGGTCTCATGGCATGATCTCTGATGAAATATTTCTAGCGATCAGCCACAGTTGTGATTTTGAGGATTACACCTTCAGTGACCCCCACAATGAGAGCAAGTCATGCAACGATGCCATTGCAGAAGCAAACAGTATAGTTGGAGACTATGTCAACAACTATGATGTTATTCTTGATGTCTGCTACCCATCAATTGTGATGCAGGAGCTACGGTTGCGAGAATATGTATGCTTGCTCCTCATGGTACAAAATGCAATGTACAGAATCATTTGTTTCCTCGTTTGATTGACTCTTTTTTATTGCAGGCGACAAAAATCAGTATTGGAGTGGATGTCTGCATGTCCTATGAAAGGTTTTTCTATTTCAATCTACCAGAGGTGCAGCAGGCTCTGCATGCTAATAGGACGCATTTGAAGTATCAGTGGAGCATGTGCAGTGAGTAAGTGTGCCAGTGCTACTTGTACCAGTTATTTTTTTTTGTCCTAACACTGTTCAGAATTTAGATGCTTCCATAAGTAGTTTTCAACTATGTACGTTCTGACAGTAAAGTTCCAAGAAAAGAGTTTTTTCGCACTTGTTATTACCTATGTATCCTCCCAGTATATATAATTCTAAAGAGAATTGCTTTCAAAAATGTTGAAAATACATACAGCGTATAAATAGTAGTTGTGATACGTAGAGAGAAGCCCAATTATCAGAAATTGAATATAAATGATTAGGTTGGTCATCTCTCCAATGCAAACTCACACGGGTCATTTGCATCATGTGCCAGTATCCTGAACTACAGCAATACCGATGGCAACATCAACATCTTGCCCACACTTCAAAGAATTGTTGAGCACAAGATACCACTTTGGGTGTTCAGGTGATGTAACTCTCCTTTACTTCATACATAAAACAGTTCACTTCATGTCAATATCTTGTGACACGATGACTCGACACTACAGCGGCGATCAAGACTCTGTTGTGCCCTTGTTGGGCAGCCGCACCCTTGTGCGAGAGCTAGCTCACACCATGGGGTTGCATGTCACAGTCCCCTACAGCACTTGGTTCCGCAAAGGCCAGGTATAGTTTTGCATGTCCAATAACCACAGTTTGTGTCCAACTTGACGAACTTGTTGCTCATACTGTATAAACAAGATTCTGATGCAAATAGAACTCTTCTGACCGTGGAAAAAAATCTTTGGCCATTTGCATTCTAGGTTGGAGGCTGGGTGACAGAGTATGGCAACTTTCTGACCTTCGCCACAGTGCGAGGTGCATCGCACATGGTGCCATTTGCACAGCCAGACCGCGCTCTCAGGCTATTTCAGTCAATTGTACTCGGGCAAAGACTACCAAACACAACCAATCCACCAATTGAGTAAGTGTATCTACAAAAGGTGGAGATAGAAAAAAGTAGCTTAGATTTTTTTCAGTTTTGCTACAATAGATTGGTTCATAAAGATGTGTAATGTGTTGGATGGTCAATAAGTTCTTTATTATTTATAAAGAGCAGAAATAATACTTTTAATGTTGTGATTATTGTCATTAATCATTACATATATCATCATTCTGCATCCCTCTAAGTTTGGAACAGAGAGGGATTTGTGCAAGTGACTGCCAAAATAGTATTCTTCCAAGCTCAACAGCATTTCACTAGTCCAAATAGATGGCAAACTCTCTATGCAATGCTGTGTTTAACTCGATAACTGAGAGTTCCTGTCGGCAGAGACAAATTCCTTAACTGAGTTATTTTCTGTACAAATTCCGCTTGGTCAGTGTGCAACAGCACATGGCACAGAAAGTGAATCTGCATCAGGAATAAAATAATCAAAAGCTTATCTGCATTGGATGGCACAAAGAATGCAATGAACTGGTAGGTAATACGCGGACAGGGCACACAGCATGGAAGCTGACCCAGTTGGAAGCTGGATGTCTCTTTGCTCCCCGATGGCTAAAAGCTGACTGTAACAAGATGAAAAACAATCTTTGATGGTCTTGGGCAGTACGAAATTATTGTCATGAAGCGAGATCAGGGCAAAGCCAAGTGTTGGATACTTGGATGGTGCCAACAAGGTGCCAGGTCAAGCAATTTGCAATTGATAAAGCTTGGCGCCTTTTTTCCATAGTTTGTCTCGCCATACCATACGTATCAAGAACGAATCCAAAGTATGTGATCCTAATCTTAAGTTTTAATATAGAGCATTGAACTTCCTTTGGACAACCCCATAGGTTACCACAGGGAACCGGCCATTATCTCGCAAAAAAAAAAAAGGGAACCGGCCATTAATTAACAAAGTGTGTCAACATTACTCATTAATGAAACCCAACTAGGGGGCATTGACCAAAGGGTGGCTGGTTGTAACACCCGTAGCCGCCGTCGACGTGAGCAAGACAAGGATACTGCCGGAATCGGCCACCGGAGCAGAGGACGACCACTGTCTCTCGCGGTTCTGTATTACAATATTTCGATAGTCTCTTACAGCAGCGAGTTCAGAATATAAGGCATACAGCCATTGGTCCTGAGGACCCACATGTCATAGACTAACTATTACATTAATAAGAGATAACGTCTTCTGTATTGAAAAGCGCCTTGTCTAGTTGCCGCCTTCGCCATCAGCCTTGAGTCGTGACAGCTCCCCCCGCTGAAGGACTGGCTTGTCCCCAAGCCGGAGCACCTGGAAACCTTTGCTTGACGACGTAGTATTCTTCCCAGGTAGCAGATGCTTCCGGCAAACCTGTCCAAGACAATAGAACTTGTGGTATTGCTGTGTTACCTTTCTTGACCAGACGACGGTCTAGAATGTGTTACGGTTGAGTAGAGGTTGCTTGAAGGTCAGTGACCACTGGCAGAGTGGAGAACACTGGTGTATGATCTGGATGGAATGTTTTCAGCTGGGAAATATGGAAGACTGGGTGTATGAGACTGTCAACTGGTAATTGCAGTGTGTAAGCTACTTTGCCGATCCTTTCCAAAACTTTGTATGGTCCAAAGAATTTGTAAGAGAGTTTGGGAAATGGGCGACTTGCCCCTGAAGACTGTGTGTAGGGTTGCAGACACAGTAACACTTGATCACCCACTAAAAATTACTTATCAGAGTGCTATTTGTCAGCCTGTATTTTCATTCGGTTCTGGGCTTGTTCCAGCCATTGTTTCAGGGCTTGTAAGTGATACTCTCGATTGTCAATGATCTGAGCCACAGATGGAGAGGTGTCTGCAGTGATGTTAGGACATGCACCCAGGTTTGTATCATAACCATAGAGAGCCTTGAATGGAGAGCAGCCTAAAGAGCTATGAAATGAGGAGTTATACCATAATTCTGCTAAAGACAGCCAGGATTTTCTATTCTTTGGGGAGTCTTGTACTGAGCATCTTAAGAACATCTCAAGGCACTGGTTAACTCTCTCGATTTGTCCATCTGATTGAGGGTGGTAGGCAGTGGTGAGATTGAGATTTACCTTGTACAATTTGAAAAGCTCTTTCCAAAAATTACTGACAAATATTGTATCTCTGTCAGTCACAATGGTCCGAGGAAGACCATGTAGCTTCACAATGTTGTCAAGGAACTGCTGGGCAATTGTTACTGTAGTATATGGGTGTTTCACTGTCAAGAAGTGAGAAAATTTGGTGAGCCTATCCACCACTACCAAGATCACATAATAGCCCTCTGACTTGGGGAGACCTTCTATAAAGTCCATGGACAGATCCCTCCAAACTCCAGCAGGTATTGGTAGAGGTTGCGGTATTCCTGCTGGATGAGTGTGACTGTGTTTAGCCTGTTTACAGATTGCACATTGGGTGATGTAGCTATCCACATCTTTCTTCATGCCTTTCCAACTGAAATACCTCTTCAATCTATGATAGGTAGCAGTCACTCCTGAGTGTCCACCAATAGCACTAGAGTGAAATGCTGCTATGAGCTTTGTCTGTAGGGCTGAGTTGTTAGCAATCCAAATGAGATTGTCTTCCTGATGAGTCCTTGATCTAGACTGAATCCTTTGTCATTGGGGTTTACTATGGCCAACTCAGTTAGTAGCTGTTGGGCTTTTGGATCTGTAGTGTATGAATTCAACACTTCTTGCACCCACTGAGGCTGAACCACTGATACTGCTTGAAGAGCATACAGATGGGCCACCCTGGATAAGGCATCAGCTGTTATATTTTATTTTCCCTGCCTGTAAATTATCTTGAATTGTAGTCCCATTAATCTGGTCATAGCTTTTATCTGTACGTCTGAGTGCAAATTATGCTCAGTCAAATAAGAGAGAGACTTATGGTCAGTGAGAATAACAAATTCCTGGCGTTGGAGATAGGGGCGCCACTTCTCAACTGCCATGATTAGTGCCAGAAACTCCTTCTCATAGATGGATAAAGTTTTGTGTTTCTCTCCAAGTGCCTTACAGAGAAATGCTATAGGTTGACCTTGCTGCATAAGCACAGCTCCAATTCCATCTGCACAAGCATCAGATTCCACTGTGAACTGAAGTTGAAAATTGGGCATAGCAAGGACTGGAGTCTTGGCCATTGCTGTCTTGATATTGTCAAAGGCCTATTGGGCTGCAGGTGACCATTGAAACTGCTTGAGTCTGAGAATGTTGGTGAGGGGCTTGGCCAAGATCCCATAGTGCTTGACAAATTTCTTGTAGTATCCTGTAAGGCCTAGAAAAGCTTTGAGCTCAGTCATTGAAGTAGGTGTTGGCCAATGAAGCATTGCTGTAGTCTTGGCTGGATCTGTGGCCACACCTTTGTCAGAGATGATGTGTCCCAAATACTCAAGACTGGACTAAGCAAATGTACATTTTGAAAGTTTGCGGTTGCTTCTAAGGGCTGCTAACACTTCTTGCACATGTTGGAGATGCTCAGCCCAATTAGCACTAATCATCCAAAAAGACCAACACAAATTTCCTGAGGAAGGGTTGAAGTATTTGATTCATAAGACATTGGAATGTGGCAGAGGCATTAGTGATACCAATGGCATCACTTTAAATTGATTGTGCCTTTGATGTGTTTTAAATGCAGTTTTGTGCTCATCTGCTGGTAACATTCTGATTTGATGATAACCAGATCTCATATCCAGTTTATTAAAGAACTTAGAGCCAGACAGTTCATCCAAAATCTCCTCAATGATTGGCATAGGAAAACTATTCTTGATGGTCAAGTCATTAAGTTTCCTATAGTCAACACAAAATCGCTAGCTACCATCCTTCTTCTTGACTAGTAATACAGGAGAAGCAAATGGGCTGTGGCTATGATCAATGAGGCCACTTTCCAGTAATTGCTTCACTTGCTTTTCAATTTCATTTTTGTGAAGTGGAGAATAATGGTAGGGCCTAGAGTTCACTGGTAATGACCCTGGTTGAAGTGGAATGGCATGATCATAACTCCTTGATGGAGGTAGTTGTTGTGGATCCTGGAAAACATCTGCATAGACATCCAGTAGATGCTTGAGGTCCTCAGGTATTGTAGGAGTAGGTGCTGTTTGTGTATGTGACACAGCAATAGAATCCACAACCACATAAGCCCAAATATCATTGCCTTGAGATGACTTGTAAACTTGTTTAGAAGAAATATTGTTGAGCTGCATAGGAGGACATTTCAGCCCCTGGAGAGTCACTATATTGCCTTTGTGCTGAAATTTCAGTGTCTTAGCTTGCCAGTCACATTGCATTGGACTGTTGGACTACAACCAGTCAAAGCCCAATATAGCATCATAAGGCAACTTGTCCAGTGCTATCATGTCAGAGTTGAAGGTGTGGCCTTTGATGAACCATTGCAGGTTTGAGACCTGTTGGTGTGTAGTCATCCACTGTCCATTGTCTAGCTTTACTTTTTGTGGAGCTATGGGTACTATAGGAAGTTTAGCCATTTGCACAAAATGAGAGCTAACAAAACTATGGGAGCTGCCTGTATCCACTATGATCAACATAGTTTTGTTCTTGAATGTGGTCTTGAGTTGAATAGAGTCTGCAGATTCAGTACCAGCCAAAGCATTTAGTGACAACTGGCAAAAATCCTCTGTGAGCATGTCATCTATAGCCATCTCATTAAGTAGATCCTCACTGATCTCTTTGTCTAAGTCATTGAGCACCAGTGCATTGAGTTGGGGTTTGTTCCTCTTGGTGCAGCTCTCTGCATGTCAAGGTCCAAACTTTTCCCCACAATGATAGCAGAGGTTGTTGGCCTTTCTATAATCTCTGAGTTGTTTGTCTCTCCAAAGACCGCCATAAGTTGGTGCAGGTTTGTTGTCAGTTCTCTGTTGTGGTGGTCTGTTGGTGGTGTGTGTTCTTTGTGTCTTGAGCTTGTTCCTCTCCAATAACCTCTGCTGCATTTTTGCAATAACCAGGGCTCTATTTACTGTTGTTGGGACTTGTGGTTCCACCACTACTCTAATATCATCTCTGAGACCATCTACATATTTAGATGCAAAGAAGAGGTCATCATATTGACAGCTATGCATGTTCACATCAAACTGCAGAGATTGAAATTGAGCAGTATACTCCTGTACTGTGCCAGTTTGTTTCAGTGCCAACAATTCAGTGATAGCAGTCCTGTAATCATCACTACCAAACTCGGCCTGCACAGTGTCACAAAAAGTTTGCCAAGGTATTGTTTTGTGAGTGATCTTGTAGGATTGAAACCATTTAGCAGCATTTCCTTCGAGGTGCATAGAAGCAGCTGTGACCCAGAGATTTTCAGGGATGGAATATATATTGAAATACTTGAGACACTTATCTATCCATATCTTGGGGTGGGATCCATCAAAAGCAGGAAATTGCATTTTGGGCATGGTGTGGTGGGGAAGATTTTCTCTCTTGTGATGATCTTGTGGACATTTGTGCTGCTTGGATGGTCCAGCTTTGCTTGCCCCCCTGTCTTTGGCAAACATGTTGGTGAATGGGTTTTCTTCTTCAAAGACAACAGAGACAGATCCATCACTGTTGGACTAATGCTCATCCTCAAATTGCCTCATTGTTAACTGGGCTACCGCCTGACCATTGGCCCTTACTTGTTGTACTATGATTTTTTGTTCAGCAATGCACGCATCCACTTTGTGACCGGTATCAGCCAACTGAGCCTTGAGATCTTGCTAGATTACCCCAATATCGTTCATCCGGGTGAACAACAAATCAAAATTCTCCATCACTTGGTCCTAGCAGGACTTCTCATCGTCCTGGCTGCGCGACATTTGGTCGAGAAGGATTTGTGTAACGACCCGAGTCATTCCAACTGAAACCTTGGAAATGGAGAAAACTCTGAAAATTGTCCAGCAAAGACTCTCAAGGTTCTCAAACGAAGCCTTAGCAGATCCTAGCTTTCTCTACTAGGACAAAGACTCCAAATTCGTAGCCCAATCTTGCTTAGTTCTCCAATGTCAACTCCATATTAGCTATGGTCGAACTAAGGTCAAATGTTAGGGAAATATCTCTCAAGGAATGTTAGTCATGGTCCCTCATCTCTTCTTGAGTGATAGTATACTCCTTGGACCTAAAGATTGGCCCCAATGCCAATTTCCCCAATCCCCAACTCAATCTCCCAAAGACAGTGAGTTGACGGAAGGTTCCGTCGTCCCTGGCTGACCATCCGCAAAATTATAGATATAGCAAGATTAAGTAGAGAGTGAGTTGTTCCCCACTTAAGTGGAGGTGGCCCACATGTCAGCATGAAATGGAGATATTTGCCAGCAGAAAGGCCTCAGCTCCACTCATCCCCTCTCTCATTTCACTCACTCTCTCTCTCTCTAGAATGAAGGACAAGAGAAAGGAAAGGATGAACTAGAGTGAGAAAGTGGAGAAGAAGGAGAAGGGATGGAAGATCAAGGATAAAAAGGGCAGCAAGATCAGCCCAAGACCAAGGATTGAAGCTTCCCCAACTTCCTCATCTCATGGTTAGCACAAGAGCTCTCTCTTCTTAATTTCTTGAGCCTAATTCTCATACCCTAACTCAAGTTTCTCTCCATGCATGGATGGATCATGAGGAATGGAAGTTGCTCCATCACCCCAAGAGTAAGATTAGGAGTTGCTACAACTCAATCCTCTCAAGCTTCTTCAAGTTTCTCTCATATGGATTATTGGAAATTTTTGCAAGAAACCATCAAGTCCATCTCTATGGCTCGGAGGCAAGGATGATTAAGGTTCTATCTTCAACCTAGGTGGCATGGAACCCATCAAATCTCAGAACTAAGATGCCATGCCCAATCTCAAGCTTAATTCTCAATTTATCATGGTTTCTAATTAATTTTAGAATCAGTAGTTGCACTTGATAATCGTAGCTCAAACCCTAGCTATTATAAGCCTAGCATACCACTCAAACCACCCTAGAAATATCCCACACATGCAAGAAGCACAGCATGCCACATATAGGAAAGTGATGAACATAGGTTCTGTCGACTGTTTGACGGAGTGTCCATCAACCCCCAAACTTAATAAAAATGCACGGCCAAACACTTAAGTTCCCTATGGAAAAATTCGCGGAGTGTCCGCCAAATCTCGCGGAGCGTCCATTGAATTATAAAACTTGTTCCTGGAGAACCCAAGAGTACCTAATTCCCCGCAGAGTGTCCGTCATCTGTCACGGAGTGTCCGCCGAGTGCCAAAGGTCAAAAAGTGACTAAGTCCTAAACCCACAGAGCATCTGCCACTTGTGAAGGAGGGTCCATCGATTTATATAAGAGCCAAGCCAAAACCTATTAGCCTCAAGAAGTAACTCAACGGAGGGTCTGCCATCTTTGGCGGATTATCCATAGAGTAGCCAGAGATGTTGAAATACTTAGAGCCTTACCCAAGAGGTCACCATGTGTAAGGACCACGGATGTCTCCTAGAGGGGGTGAATAGACGTTTCTGAAAATTCAACACCTTAAAGCACGGAAACGATTAGAGTAGGAGTTTTCAAATGGAAACTCCAAATCAGAGTAATGCAATCCCCTCTAAAGAAAATCACTAAGTATCTCAAAGATATACACTAAGTCTAGAAGCTAGAAACATGCAACACAAAGATTAGCACAGAGAATAAATAATTTCAGTACAGGGAGCCAATACCGGACACGTCCGGTAGTGCTACCGGACATGTCCGGTATGCACAGGATCAGCGCACTAGAGGGGGATACCTAGGGATGAAAACGGGACGGGAAATTCCCATCCCGACTGACATTGTATACCGCATTA